>NC_071512.1:89227644-89535144 GCF_027887155.1 Malaclemys terrapin pileata
CTTTCTTTTGCACATCTCAATCTGTTTTAAGTAGCCATGGAAACTCCTTATGCATTTTTAACATTAATTCATCAGATGATATTATAATGATAATGACTTACATTATATAGCAGCTTTCATCCAAAAGGATCCCGAAGCAATTTACAAAGTGATTTAATTGCTGAATTAATAAGAGTGCATTTGATTAACAATATGAGCAGATTCTGAAAGGTCATCTGTTCTAATGTTACCAGCTGGAAATTCTGTCCTTAGCGCTTCAGTAGATAATTCACTACTTCTGTATTATCTGTTTGGTTTTATTATTAGTTTATTATTTGTATTATCCTAATGTCAAGAGCTCTAGACATGGGCCCATTGCACTAGGTGCCACACAAACACAAAATTAAAAGATGGCCCCTACCCTAAAGAGCTTACAATCATCACACGTGTGTTGCTATTCAGAAGGCATCATGCCCATTCATAAGGTGCTTCTATGGGCACATTTGAAGATACTGTTAAATATATTTCATTCAGCATTCAGATTTGTTAGCTGGATCACCATTCCGTACACATCACTGCAACCTTTATAGTATATTGAAATGGTTCTCATTGAATCAGAAACATAAAAACATTTGAATTTGTTCATCTATAGGGCATTGCCTGGCAACGTGCCAAAGAACCTGAATGTTCACAATTTACTTATCTTCTTATCAGTGAATCCTCCAGGCTCATTTAATTTAACTGGTTGTTCCTAAAGTTTCCTCAGTCTTTAGCAGATGGCCTTTTGTCAATCGCTTTTATATCCCTTGGCATTTCTGACAGAGACAAGATAAATCTTTTGCTGATTTTTATTATATTGTATTATCTGCAATAGAAGTCAGAGAACTAGCACTTCATAAAACTTGTCACTTTAAGATTACCAGAGGAGTTGGAAAGGGCTGAACTCAGGGAATTGCAGTGTTTGCTACCAGTTAATACCTGGGTTTTATAACATTATTTGAGTGTGATTTGCATTATAACCTTGTCTGTTGAGAAGAAACTTGCAGCTTCTTTCAAGAGTTCTCTGGTGGGGTCAAGACTTTTGTTCTTGATGTTGAAGTGGTCTTCTCTAATTTTTTTTTCAAAACTTTCTTAAAGGTGAATTCCAGTTTTTCTTTAAAAAAGTTCCAAGAACTTTTTTGAGCAATTCCATTTGGCCTTAGATTTCTCAGGCCTCAGGAAAACTAAATATCCAAGGGACTACTTGAATGAGCAGGATTTGGGCCAGTATTCTAGACTTCTTATCTATCTGTGGTATTTAAGGCACCTCTCACTTTGATATGTAAACACTGTTTCCAGGTTCCCTGCCAAAATAAGTGGGATCGCACAATTATTAACATACATTTGAAAGTATTAGTCCATTCTAAACTCATCATCTTTCCACACCTTCTGGGTGGCTGGGTTGCCATTAACTCTGGCAGAGAAGCCACAGTTTGCAGCACAGTTCTCTCACGCTCTCCAAAAGGCAATTTGTTAAAATACAACACTAATCACAATTTTAAACAGCAGCCCCCAACTTCTTTCCTCCATTGGAATCTTACAAACAGACTTTAAACCTGTTAGAAAAAAAGCTCAGATGTTCACCGTTGAGTAAAGGAATATGCTGCAGGTTGGGAATCACAAGGTAAAGGAGAACCGGCTTTCAACAATTCATGTGAACTAAATAAATGTTTTAATATTTTCTTATTGTTAGTATACTATAAAAATAATCTGTGGCCTTCTAACACTTTGATTGTCCCAATAATGCACAGCATGGCTCCTCGGGCATTGTTGATGTAAGCAGAGTCAGGATGAGCTCTACCCTGACATCTGGTGGTGAATTATGGCGACTGTGGAAAAGAACTCCAGGGGCTGATCTTGTTTGCATAGGCACACCCACTCGCCTGGCATGAAACCACAGCAACTCAAAGTGGTTACTTTGGCTGGTGTGGGATCCCCAGTTTCTCTGTTATTGGGGCAGGAAGAATAAAGTTTTGTTACCCTGATTCTGTGAATCAAGGCCAGTGGAACTGTTGTATGACAGAAGGACTGAGTGAGTCATTCACCATTACCTAGGTAGCATTTGCTTGTCAAGGGGCATGGGTTACAAAATCCAGTGAATTGAGAGAGGATGGGGACAGGTATTGGTACCTGGTGGTGTGGGTCCCTTTTGTGGGCCTGAAACACCAATTGCACCTCCTCCTCTCTCCACTGTTGAATGTCAGAGCTAACTTTGATTCCCTTAGGAGTCTAGTTACAGACTGCTGAGCTGAGTTCACTTTGGGCCAATAGTGCACCTGCACTGGGGCTCCCCTACTACTAGCTGAAATCACTAAGAACTGAAATCACTAAGAGCTGAAATCACAAAAGAGCTAAAGCTATTTAAGAGCTGAGATCACTGAGGCTGTGTTAACTAGTGGGGGAGCTAAGCTAACTTAGCTTAGCGGGGGTGAGCGGAGCGGCTGGAGGAGCAGCTAGCGGAGCAGAGCCTTGTGGGAGCAGCCCAAGGGACGGCTGGAGCGGAGCGGAGCGGCTCACAGGTTGGTGAGCGGAGCAGAGCGGAGCGGCGCGGCTCACAGGTCGGTGAGCGGAGCGGAGCGGAGCGGAGCGGCGCGGCTCACAGGTCGGTGAGCGGAGCGGAGCGGCGCGGCTCACAGGTCGGTGAGCGGAGCGGAGCAGTGCGGCTCACAGGTCGGTGAGCGGAGCGGAGCAGCTGCCAGAGCAGTTCGTGGGACGGCAGGAGTGGGACTGCGGGTGGAATGGAGCAGTTCGTGGTGAAGGGTGCGGTGGAACCCCACGGAGAAGCAGCTGGTTGGCCTCGGATCACGTAAGGTGCCCCTTAACACCCTGCTCACCCCCCCCTTTTTGAACTCTGGGGCTGCACTGATCATGGACAGAGACTTTGGGGGGTTGTCGGACTTTTGGGACTTTTGTGATTCTTGGGTCGCTGGTTTCAAGAACCAATGGGAGAGGACACGGCCCAATTTGCTGGGGTGGGTCTTCGCTCATGGTTTGGTCTAAGAACTCTAGTTCTGGTGTTTTTCCAATTTAATGCTGATGTTCTTTACCTCATGTTATTAAACATTTTCTGTTACACTCAGACTCCGTGCTTGCGAGAGGGGAAGTATTGCCTCTTAGAGGCGCCCAGGGGGTGGTATGTAATTGTCCCAGGTCACTGGGTGGGGGCTCGAGCCGGTTTTGCATTGTGTTATTGAAACGGAACCCCTAGATACAGAACCCGGCCCTTGTTGCTGCCAACTTAGATGGGCAGAAGGGTTACATTTAATATAACAGAGGTTTCCCAGAACCTCTTGGCACAGAGGCAATTAAACAAGCCAGGCCATGATCAGCTGATATCTTTCACAACAGATACTGCCCATGATCATGCGGTTACTTTTGTGAAAGTGATAAGAGAAAATTAAATCTAAATTCACTTCTTAAAATTAAATGAAAGTTAAAACAAGTTGACTCCTTTCCCACTACTCTGTTAGTCTTAAAGTGACAACCTTTCTTAAGTGCTGGTTGCTAGGTTCCTTGATTAGTACTGCAGACAATACAATAATAGGAATCGGCAAACGATTGATTTCATCTCTGAAACCCAGCAATAAATTGTACAGTAGCCTGATTTCTCTAACAAGGATGCTTCTGGCAAGGACTGCGAGACCCAGAAAGGAAAATATTAACACTTTGTAAAATTCTTTAATCCTTTTCTACTACATCCCATAAACGATACATCCTTCCAGCTCTGCTCTTGATTGTAACAGTTACATTAAGCCAGTCAGGAAGCAGAAACAATACCATGATTTATGCGACCAATTGCATCTAGCCAAAATAATTCAAATGTTAAATATAGATAATTAAATACTTATAGCAAAATGGCTTATCAATCAACAGTGGGGGGGGAGTTAGAATAAATTCAAATAGCAGGTAAGGAAATAGCAAACTGATAGCAGATATTCATTGAGCAGAAAGCGAGGCTAAATTCAATGAGTAAGTATTTGCCGTGAATCACTCTCTCGCCTTTAGTACACAGTCTCTGGAACTCAAGCAGAAGCTTGGGAGTAGATTGCCTTTACCTTTGGTGCAGAAGGAATTGATGTTGGGCAGTTTGAAATGAACAGTAAAAGTCACTGGCCTGGAATAGTTGAACTATTTCCTGTTTATTGTGCCTGACACTAGCAAAGTTATAATTACATTCCTTTCAGTGAGACTACTTGAAATGAATTCAGCTGCTTTGCAAGTATTTATTATATAAAAATCTTTCTGGAATTGTTTTTAACATCCATTTCTTCATGGTAACTGTTAAATTGCAGCTATTGTTTTCTCCTACTACACATTCTGCCCTTACAGCATGAATGTTTTTAAGATCTTGGTCTCTTACATTTCTAACTCTTCCTCCAGTACTGGAACATTTAGTAGGATAAGATATTGGGGTGCAGAGTGGTGAGTTAAGTCTTTCACAGGAGGGCTCATAATCCAAAATTGCCTGCTATCCAATATTGCAGGCTCTGTTTTACCATCATGTCTTTAACCAAAGTTATAAACTATTGTAACAAAACATTAGTCTCAAAACTATGTCAAGGCCCTACAGACTGACAGTTGTGAAACTCCTCTCCCTCAAACCAAAGATAGTTTTCAGTTCCTAACGCAAGTAGTTAGGGTGACCAGACAACAAATGTGAAAAATCGGGAAGGGGTCGGGGGTAATAGGAGCCTATATAAGAAAAAGACCCCAAAATTGGGACTGTCCCTATAAAATCAGGACATCTGGTCACCCTACAGGTAGCAAGTACTCACTGTGAAGTTCCCAAGTGTGGAATTTGACCCTTCTCTTGGTCCAAAGCTCAAGTTTGTTAATCTTCAGAGCACAATGCAAGGTTCTTTGTGGCCTTTGGCTAACCTAAGTTATTGCTTTTTTTCTTCTTTCACTTTTCAATAATATGTTGATGTTTATACTCACATATGATGCACCCAGACATCACAGCCAGGAGCATACTACAAGCTATAGAAAACAATGACTCACAATTCCAAGTCACCAAGTCTTCTCCACCAATATTATTGCAAGACCTTTGTTATAAATGGCTTTCGGAAGTTTAACAAATTGTGGAATTGTATCTGATATACTCAAAGATCTGAGACTTGGAAGAAAGCATCAAAATATACCTAGCAGAAGAGCACAATGTGTTTAGATTTTGGTCTTGGCATCACACACAGAATGGGTTATGAAGGAATCAAATGAACTCGCAACATTAATATAGCCTTTAATTTGTCCAACCACTAGTACTAAATAAGAAATCAGTAATTAATGCCTCTTTTCCTTGAAGATTTCAGAATAGTTGTGATGCTTGAGCAACAGAACTGCATCTCAGCTTCCAATAACAGCAGGACAAAAAGATGTATTATTAACATTTATATTACTGTAGCTCTAAGAGACCGCAACCAGGACTATAGCCAGTATTAAAAGACCATCAATTTCTCTCTAGTCAGTGAATCATATGTATAAGTTTGAAGTTTTCTGCTAGGAAGGCAGTATTTTGTGGAAAATGTTTTTATTTGCTGTTTATAAAAGGAATTTTTGTAGAAAGTCACACTTTCCATGAGCTGGCCCTCTCTACAAGATTTAACAGAGCTATAAAAAGACAGGGGTGGGGGTGGGGGGAAATCAGGGGACGTTCTCTGGCCATCTCAGAAAAATGGAAAGCCAAGAAGTTAATGGAAGCATTGCCACCCCCTATCCCCTCCAAACTCCCACTCCTTTCAAAAGATCTGACTGATGCATTCTCTTTGCAAAAGTGATGCCCCTTTGTCACCCCTAATTTCAAAAGTGCTGTATCTGGGCCTCATGTTCCTTGTCAATGCATGGACTCCAAAATACATTTAATCTGAAAGGCAGCCCTTTCAACTGACTGTCTTATCACCATGCCAGGCTTTTGGTTTCAGTAGTGACTCAGAGGAAAAGTACTACCCACTGACAGCACTTTGACCAACACCGGGAAGGCCTCTTATCCACCTACTGAACCAACCTGATTCTGTTTAGACACTAAGAACTGCAGGATCACAGCAAAAGTCTGTGTGGCTGCTTAAGGAACAGTATTGGTGATTGGTGAGCTATCACTCCCAACACAACAATCTGCTTTAACCAATAATGAGAATTCATTCACAGGAACATTTGCCACTTCTATGAGTGGTACTTCGGGAATGGTAGAACTGAAAGTGTTTACATAGTCACCGGTATAAAAACAAGCAAATTGAGTAATCCAAATACCTAATTTGGATTTGAATTATTTGAACCTCTGAACTCCTCTATGTTCAGAAACAATCAAACTTTTCCAAAATTTACTGGTCCACTTATACAACTATATTATATATTGTAGTGCTTTTATTGAAAAGTTTTGCAGGGTCTGGTTCAAGTGCTCTGGGCCTGCATTTTATTTTCATTGCCTTGCACAGATAGAAAAGTCATTCAGTTAGTACAAGGTAAATAAAGAAAAGAAGAAATATGTGGTGTTGTTTTCTGGTTTATTACCTGAAGGTTCTGTGGTACCTTGGTACATTAAGTACTGATTTCATTACACTACCATATCATAAACTGTGCTGACACCAAAGTCACAAATCTGCTTCACACAGTAAAAAATATATATGGCCAAATAAAGCAGATGTTTTAGTTGTTCTGACTTGTTCTTACAGTGTGTTCCCCAAGGGTCACTAGCCACACTTGTAGCACATACTGACATTGTCTGTACAGTCTAGGGACATTGGGCATGGGTGTCATTTCAGTTCAATAAATCAAAGCAATACAAATTATTTCGAAAGCACCTTATGCTGAGGGATCTTAAGATGTTGCAGAGTTCCACTAAAATTAAATGGTCACCTATTCTGTTCAATTAATAATTCTTATCATTTAGAACCCCTGAAAGGATAGAAGTCTTAACCATTTCACTGCTGTTCTCAGACTTCTGCTTCTTAATCCCAATTTTCATCCTATATCCACTCACACATCTCCCTTTGAATGTCTCGCTCTCACTTCAAAAGTAAAGGGGCCAAATTCTACTCTCCCACGGAGGCTAGTGGGAGGGTTGCATACAAGTAACCAAAAAGTAGACTTTTGCCCCGTGGACCCAAAACACCCTCAATGATTAGCCAGTTTTTTTAAGGGTTAAACATTATGGAACTCATTACCTAATGACATTACAAATGTCTTCATATTCTGCTTATTTAAGGCCAGATTTTACTTTTTGAAAATGTCAATGGCTGCCTTATGGACCACACATATACCTGTCTAAAGCAACAAGAAGACCAACAGAAATGAGCAAAGAAATGATGTTGTAGAATTATGAAAATAATGATAATTTACATAGCACCTTAATTGTGCAGGGCATTGTTGAGTAGGTAAAAGATGCCAAACAAAATCCCTGCTTCAAAGATTTTACAATGTAGGCACGAGAGCAACTATGCAGCAGACTATTCACTCTAGACCCGTGAGATACCCACTCCTGGATAACTGGCTTAACAACATGGGTGTAATCTAAGGGAACAGCAAGAAAGAAATTTAATGTAATTGAAATGGAAACATTATGAGGAATTAGAGGATTGTGAAGGCACTGAATTGCCCATGCACCTCATAAGACTGAGAACTGCATTGGCAATGATTCTCATTTCCACAAGTGAATATGAGTAATGAGCACAATGAGTAATACTATGCATGCTGGTCACTGTAGTCTTTTGATTACTAAATGAAGCTTGTGAACCTTAAGGGGCACTAAGCAGTCTGATCCAGAAAAACACCGGCTATCATTGCTTGAGTGGATAGCGACAATCTGCCAATATCACCCAATGAAAAGAACATAAATAAGAGAAACAATCATATTATGAATATCTGCAGAGAATGTCTTGTTGCCTTTTGCTGTCAGGAGTGGAAGTCTGGCATTAAGGGAGGATTCTGGATGCAGCTTGTCCAAGCACCGCCAGTTAGGGACTCTCCCCTGCCCACACACCCTGCGTCCTGAGTGTACCAAACCTAGCCACTGAAAGACTTCTAAATGAGAAAGTGGAAAATTAACATTGGTTTCTACAGCTAAGTATTTTCCTTCTTTGCATGAAAGTTGAAATACAAGCCAAGCTAGACCTAAGGTGAAGTCCCAAATCTGAACCCCAGAGGGTCATTCCAAAACTGAGCCAGAAAATCTGCCCCTTCTCCCATCATAACTTCCTGAAATGTTCTGAGCTGGTATTCAAAGAAACAATTCCATATTTCAAATACAGACAAAAAATAGCCTGTTCATATTAGTTTCTTCCTTTCGGCTGAGAGTATCTGAACTGATGAAAATACATAAGACTCACTCTGTGGCAGAATTTTTCCTTTACTGAACACAGGAATAGATCAAATCATTCTGTAGACCTCCCCAACCCAGGCAATACTAAATCTGTGTTCCTGGAAGTGCCTAACGAAGGAGTGAAGATAAGTTAGTGTCACCATTCCTAAAGGCACTTTTATGTTTGGTCACTAATTAATTTTTCAATGGTCTTGAAGTCTCATCTGCGTAATAAAAGTCTGCTTTTGAAAACTCTAGTGTAAACTGCATAGTCATTGTCACCATTTAAATGTTATGGTTAACTTCAATTTTCTAGCCAGCATTAGGGTGAAAGAAGCAGTCACCTTTGAAATTATTGCAAAGTGCATTGTGACTACCTCCGTACTTAGTTGGCTTGACAAAGGGTAATCATTCAGTTCAACATCAGAAACTTCAGCATTTTAGAACAGATTTCCATACACACCCCTTATTATTACCATTACTCCAGTGTATTTTGAAATAAATGCCCTATAGGCCATGCATGCCAATATTAGAGGTACATGTTAGAATTTTATAATGGGTGAACTCTGAAAAATAAAGTCTCTTTACAAAACAAGTGTTCATTAAAAAAGGGTTCATGGAATAATTTTAATAGTGTATTTTATAATTAAGTTATTCACAGATGGTCAAGGAGAGAGAACACCTCCACAAACCAAAGTAGCATTCAGTGTACCTGCTGGAACTCTCTAGAACTGAAAAAAACATAGGCCAAAATTTTCAAATCTAAAGTTAGCCACCTAATGCTATATTTAAGCACCTAAATAAGAGGGGCCTGATTTTTCAGAGGTTGTGAACTCATATATCCCATTGAAATCAGTGTAATGGGACAGTGGCTTTATGATTCTTTAGGTACCCGAGTCTGAAAATTTTGGTCATATATATTAGTAATATAACCCATAAGGGGATTCAAGGAGTCAGTGCCTCTCATAGGAGAGATTTGTAATACAACCCTAAATGCATCTAAACAGACCATCAAATTGGCATTCACTACAAAAAACATACAGGACCTAGTTAACAGGAATAGCCACCTAGACTGAACATGTCAATGCTGCATTTGCAAATAGGAAAGATTTCAAAAGGGTTTAGCAGCTGTGGAAGATAGAGTTCTTGTTACTAGGGGAAAAAATTGGTAGCTGGGAAGAGGGAAGGATCAAATTTGCCTATTTGTTATCGGCATGGTATCTGTGATGGGGCTCCACTCACTATTCTGGCGCCTCCTGCTGGCTGTCTTGGGGATTAGCTCTGCAGGTCCATATGCCCTCTCCTGATGATACCTTACCCACCATCATGTCTGCTCTCAGACCCACAGCTCTCCAAGAACCGTGGCATCCTCTTAATGACACAGCCTTCCAGCCATGTCATGATTTGTGATCCCCTCCTTCAGGGGCCCTGCAGTCATAGGCGCCAACTTTTCCCAGTGCCGGTGGGTGCTCGCACCCCCACTGCCCCCAGCCCTGCCCTGACTCCACCACCATCCCGCCTCCATTCCAACCCCTTCCCCAAAATCCCCACCCAACTCCATCCCCTCCCTGCCCTATTGGACCCCTCCCCAAATCCCCACCCCAGCCCCACTTCTTCCCCAAGCACGCCGCGTTCCCCCTCCTCCCCAGCGCTTGCCGCCACAAAACGGCAGGCACGCGGCGCACTCAGGGGAAGAGGCAGAGGTGAACTGGGGTGGGGAGCTGCCGGTGGTTGCAGAGCACCCACCAATTTTTCCCCATGGGTGCTCCAGCCCCGGAGCACCCACGGAGGCAGCATCTATGCCTGCAGTCAACAGTCCAGCCACTTCCCCAGTGGTGAGTTGGAGGGGGGACCTGGGCCCACCCACTACTCTGGGTCCCACCCCAAGGACCCTGTAGATGGCAGCCATGTGCTGCATCTCCTCCAGCTCCTCAGTACATTTCTCTGGGCCACTTCCCCACAGCCCCAACACCTTCTTCACCCTTGCCTAAGGGCCTCAGCATACCAGTCCTAGCAGCCAGCCAGGAGCTCCCTCTCACTCCCCTGTTCCTGCCCAGCAGTGCTCTGTCCAGGGTGCTATCTTCCCTCCACCTGCAAGGCACCCAGTCCTCCCTTCTTGAGCTCCTGGGAGTAACTAACCCTGTGCTACCCTGCAACTCTTCTTATATGGGCCTACTGAGCCCTGATTGGCTGCTTCTCACAGCCCCTCTCCTATTGACCACTCCCTGCGCAGCCTCCCTTGGGCTCTATTAAACCTTTACATGCCATTGTGGGGTGGATTCCCCATCACAGAGCTGGAAAGGCTGTGGTATTTGGCATTGTTATCAATTAGAGGTGGTTACCATTTCTGCTATAATCTTTCCTATCTGGTTCAAACCTAATATACCTGATTTTTAAAGAATTATTCAGTGGAAGGTCAGTAACAGTTAATATAGGTATCTATTTACCTTTTTAAATTTTTATTTAACATCTATCTCTATGAAAAGGTATGGGTGTTGTGGTGTTATTTGATGGCTTTATTATTATATTTCTGTATTTTCAGGTTTGTCCCATCTTAATTCAAAAATAAAAGCAGCACTGAAACTGAAACAAAATTAGTTTTTCCATTTCTTCAGAACTAAAAAAAAAAAAAACAACTCTCCTCCTTAGATCATTGGGGCCACAAGATTACTGGCGAAATATATAACGAATGCCAAGGGCTTAATAAGTCCAAGAATATGTTAAAAACATAAACGTCATCTGACATACTGATGAAATCCAAACTCTGCACGGCATACCTGAAAAACATTTGCCAAAACAAAGGCATTCAATTGAAAGTTGAAGACTATGCAGACTATAAAATCAAATTCTACTATCTTGCTACAGCAGAGAGAACACATAAACAGCCACGATGAATCACAAATCTATTTAATCACCAATGAAGATACAAACCAACTCTTAGCTCCTCTCTTTTATTCAAAGTACAGTGTAACAGCAGCATGAAGCTATCCACCAAGGCATTTACAGTGGGTTAAAAATAGAAACACTCAAAGAGTGAGCCATTCGCTCCATTTGGTATCTGGGCAAAATCAATTTTAAATCAGCAGATAGCCTGATAGTTTAGGATGTCCGGCGGATGTTCCAGCCTGGTATTATTTTTTTTCTAGCTTTTTTAATTTAACTACATCAATATAAGAAAAACAAACCTTCATTCACGAAAATTCTGCAGCTGTTCTACCTTAAAGAACCAAACCTATACAACTGATGGAAGAGAGGAAAGTAGCTTCAGGTTTGGGATAAAGTTTTCCTTCAGACATGGTATTAGATACATGAATGGGGCTTGATCTTCAGCGGGTGTACACTGACATAGTTTCTTTGAAGTCAGTGGGGCAATGGATGATTTAAAATAGTGAAGGATAGGACTAATGGTATTAAATCCACAGTCAGACCAGAATGGCCATCTATGCTGCAGAAATGCAGAGTATTTCACAACTCAGAACAGTCATCAAATCCTGTACTCAGCACCCAGTGCCAGTAACTGGGCAAGAGTGGTCCAAAAGGGAGGAATCCTAGGCCCCAGAACACAACAGCTCTACCCTGAAGTCACTATTTCAGCCTCAGGGCAGAAGTAAGCTCTCCTAGTCCAGGTATGCATGCTCTGCAGGGAGAATTGGTGTAGCAGCTGACCCTCCAGTCCCACTCTCTCCCCATAGCCAAAAAGACTGCGTGCAATGGTGCAGACACCTCCTGTGGAGGTGAAATCCATGCTGCGTACCCTTTGCAGAGATTTCTGAAATACTGCCCCTCCTGTTGCTTCTAATACCCACAGTGCCCACTAGGGTGAGGGTGGGCGAAGAGGTTTCAATTGACTTAATTAACAGTGTAAACTAGAGAACTTCTCATACACAAAAATGCCTTGAGGCTAACCTAATACAGTCAAAGAGCAGTGTACATAGGATGGAGCAAAACATGAAACTACAGCTTGACAATTTCTTTTTTTTTTTTTTGCGAAGCGTTGATTCACCGAAAAATATATTTCTGCATGAAATTATTCATCCCAAATTAATGGATGTGGGTTTAAATAGTTTTGGCCAAATAAAAAAAATGAATCAAAACCATTTATTTTGACATTTTTCTAATGAGACATTTCTCCTTTTCATTTAAAAAGAACAGTGGATTTAGAAATTTAACTAGATATGTTAAGGGTAAAAATAACAAAATGTAATGAAAAAAAACAAACAAATTTTGCCTAAATTTCTTTCTGTTTTTCATTTCAGCGAGAAATACCAAAAAGTTTCAATTTTAGATCAATCCAACAGGGCCGCCCAGAGGATTCAGGGGGCCTGGGGCAAAGCAATTTCGGGGGCCCCTTTCATAAAAAAAAGTTGCAATACTATAGAATACAATATTCTCGTGGGGGCACCTGTGGGGCCCGGGGCTTGGGGCAAATTGCCCCACTTGCCCCCCCTCTGGGCAGCCCTGCAATCCAAAACTAAATTTATTTCAGTTCAACCATGAAACCAAAAAAAAAATTAGTTAGTTGCTGAGTTCTATATTAAACTATTGAATTGAGGCCATCAATCCCTCTACTGGGGGTGGAGGGATAGCTTAGTGGTTTAAGCATTGGCCTGCTAAACCCAGGGTTGTGAATTCAATCCTTAAGGAGGCCATTTAGGGAACTGGGGTAAAAATCTGTCTGGGGATTCATCCTGCTTTGAGCAAGGGGTTGGACTAGATAACCTCCTCAAGTCCCTTCCAACCCTGATATTCTATGATTCTAAGGCCTGGTCTACACTAGGCGTTTATGTCGAAGTTAGCGCCGTTACATCGAATTAACCCTGCACCCGTCCACACCGCGAAGGTATTTAGTTCGACATAGAGGTCTCTTTAATTCGACTTCTGTACTCCTCCCCGACGAGGGGAGTAGCGCTAAATTCGACATGGCCATGTCGAATTAGGCTAGGTGTGGATGGAAATCGACGCTAATAGCTCCGGGAGCTATCCCACAGTGCACCACTCTGTTGACGCTCTGGACAGCAGTACGAGCTCGGATGCTCTGAACTGCCACACAGGAAAAGCCCCGGGAAAATTTGAATTTGAATTCCTTTTCCTGTCTGGCCAGTTTGAATCTCATTTCCTGTCTGGACATCGTGGCGAGCTCAGCAGCACTGGCAACGATGCAGAGCTCTCCAGCAGTGATGGCCGTGCAATCTCAGAATAGAAAGAGGGCCCCAGCATGGACTGATCGGGAAGTCTTGGATCTCATCGCTGTGTGGGGCGATGAGTCCGTGCTTTCCGAGCTGCGATCCAAAAGACGGAATGCAAAGATCTACGAGAAGATCTCTAAAAACATGGCAGAGAGAGGATACAGCCGGGATGTAACGCAGTGCCGCGTGAAAATCAAGGAGCTGAGACAAGGCTACCAGAAGACCAAAGAGGCAAACGGACGCTCCGGATCCCATCCCCAGACATCCCGTTTCTACGAGGCACTGCATTCCATCCTCGGTGCGGCCGCCACCACTACCCCACCAGTGACCGTGGACTCTGAGGATGGGATAGTGTCCACGGCTGGATCCTCGGACATGTTAGCGGACGGGGAAGATGAGGAAGGAGATGAGGAGGACGAGGCAGTCGACAGCGCTCACAACGCTGATTTCCCCGACAGCCAGGATCTCTTCATCACCCTTACAGAGATCCCCTACCAACCCTCCCCAGCCGTTACCCCGGACACAGAATCTGGGGAAGGATCAGCCAGTAAGTGTTGTAAAAATCTAAACATTTATTTGTAACAGAACAGGAATATTAACAATTTAAAAAATGGGTTTCTCATGATTAGTTTGATTAGCTTAACGGTTCAGTCATGGGCAGTGCAACTATTGAAAAAAAATCTAGCGATGTCCGGTTTTGCATGATTGTCCTGCCCAAGCCGCTCTACTGGTTAGTCACTGCTACAGCAGCTACAGTAAAATGCGGTCTATATGTCCGGGGATGGAGCAGAAATCCTCCTGTGACATCTCGAGGAAGCTCTCCTGGAGGTAATTGGAAATCCGCTGCATTAGGTTCTTGGGGAGAGCGGCCTTATTGGGTCCTCCGTAGTAGGACACGTTGCCACGCCACGAGACAAGCAAGTACTCTGGAATCATTGCTCTGCACAGCATGGCGGCATACGGCCCTGGTCTTTGGAGGCTTTCCCGGAGCATTCGCTCTTTCTCGCTGTCAGAGATCCTCATGAGGGTGATGTCGCTCATAATGACCTGCTTTGAATGAGGTAGGGGAATGTTAGTGTTGGGACTGCTTTGCCGTTCCTTTACAGAACTGTAACCGCTGGTTTGCAGCCACGCGGTGGAGGCGGGAGAGGGGCAGCCGAAAGGGATCGTTCCCGGGGACAGCCGCGAGGGTGTGGGACAGGAGCAGACTTCCTGCTTGCCGAATTGCTGGCAGCAGGGACCGACATTGATTTCAATGTGAAATGAGGCCATTGCTAATATTAAAGTTTTAAGCTGCCACAAGTCTACGGCTTACCATGTCTGCCTGCAACAGAAATTCCGTTCTCCTGAGAGGCTTCTCAAATGTGCTGTAGAAGACCCCAGGCACTGAATGCGAAGGCCGAGAATTCGACCTTGTGCTGAGTGCGCATGTGATAGGTGCTGTGCATGGTCTTGTTCACAGAGAAAGACTATGTTCTTTGTTCACAACTACATTTATCTTTCTGAGGAATTCACTCCCTTTTTCCCATTCCCACAGCCCCATCTGCGACTGTCTCACAACCTAGCCTGTCATCACACTCCCAGAGGCTAGCGCGGATTAGGCATAAGAAGAAGAGGACACGGGAGGACATGTTCTCGGAGCTTATAGCCTGCTCCAGAGCCCAGGCAGCACAGCAGACCCAGTGGTGGGAGAACTTGACCCGAATGCACCAAGCCAACATGGATCGGGAGGAGAGGTGGCGTCAGGAAGACCAGCAGGCGACTCAAACCCTGCTTGGACTAATGAGGGAGCAAACGGACACGCTCCGGCGCCTTGTGGATGTTCTGCAGGAACGGAGGCAGGAGGACAGAGCCCCGCTGCAGTCCATCTCTAACCGCCCTCCCCCGCCACCAAGTCCCATACTCCCCTCACCCAAAGTGCACAGAAGGAGAGGCGGCAGAGTCCCTGCTAACTCTCACTCCACCCCTGCAGAGAGCTCGAGCAGCAGAAGGCTCTCATTCCCCAAAATTTGACAAGTTCTTTCCTTCCCGCCTGACACAAGCCCCCGTCCAAGTTTCACTTTCCCAGTTCCATGTTTGGTTGATAATAAAAAATACGTTTCTGTTAACTACTGTTTCCATCATGTTCTTTTGGAGGAGGGGGGGATAGGGGGTTGGTAATTCGACAGGACAGTCACCTTTGGCAGGGTATATAGTCGGGGGCAGGCACAGCAGCAGGGCACATACATAGTGCAGTGATGCAGTGACTAGTTACCCTGGTTAGTCTGGGAGGTTGTTTTCATGTTATGTGGTGGGGGGTGGGTTGCTCTGTGACTTTGTGGCAGGGGAGGGCAGTTACAGATCTTAAGCGGCGGTCCTTAGGCAGGATCACAGAGCCACACAGCAGGGGATCTGTAACCGTCCTCCCCCTGCCACAAAGTCACATAGACCCCCCCATACACACAGTCCCTATCAGGAGGGGTGACAGGCTCCGTTGAAACAACCATCCCACCGCAGCGGAGCCTGTCAATCCTTGAGTTTAGAAGCTGCATTCGCGCCACTACAGTACACCCGCTCTGCACCACAGTCTGCGTCCCAGTTTTAAAAAATTCCCGCGAATACAGTATTAAAGAAAACGGTGTGCTTTAACAAAGTAGAACTATTTTTATTTTGAAACGTGTGTTGGAAGTGGGGTGAAGGGGGTATGTAACTGGATAGGATAGTCAACATTAACTGGGTAAAGAAACGGGGGCAGGTTTAGCTTCTCAATACACAAACTTTAAAGTCACAGGTTACCCTGCTCACTCAGGAACTTTGCTTTCAAAGCCTTCCGGATGCACAGCGCTTCCCGCTGGTCTCTTCTAATCGCCCGGCTGTCTGGCTGTGAGTAATCAGCAGCCAGGCTATTTTCCTCAACCTCCCACCCCGCCATAAAGGTCTCCCCCTTGCTCTCACAGAGATTGTGGAGCACACAGCAAGCTGCAATAACAATGGGGATATTGGTTTCGCTGAGATCACAGCGAGTCAGTAAGCTTCTCCATCTCCCCTTGAGACGGCCAAAAGCACACTCCACCACCATTCTGCACTTGCTCAGCCGGTAGTTGAAGAGTTCTTTTTCAGTGTCCAGGGCGCCAGTATAGGGCTTCATGAGCCAGGGCATTAGCGGGTAGGCTGGGTCCCCGAGGATGACTATAGGCATCTCCACATCCCCAAGAGTTATTTTGTGGTCCGGGAAGTAAATACCTTGCTGCAGCCGTCTAAACAGACCAGAGTTCCTGAAAACACGAGCGTCATGAACCTTGCCCGGCCATCCCACGTAGATGTTGGTAAAACGTCCCCTGTGGTCCACCAGTGCTTGCAGCACCATGGAAAAGTATCCCTTTCTGTTAATGTACTGGCTGGCCTGGTGTTCCGGTGCCAGGATAGGGATGTGAGTTCCATCTATGGCCCCACCGCAGTTTGGGAATCCCATCGCTGCGAAGCCATCTATGATGGCCTCCACGTTTCCCAGGGTCACTACCTTTGGCAGCAGTACATCAACGATTGCCTTGGCTACTTGCATCACAACAACCCCCACGGTAGATTTGCCCACCCCAAACTCGTTCGCGACTGACCGGTAGCTGTCTGGCGTTGCAAGCTTCCACAGGGCTATGGCCACTCGCTTCTGGACAGTCAGGGCTGCTCGCATCCGGGTGTCATTGCGCTTCAGGGCAGGGGACAGCAACTCACAAAGTTCCAGGAAAGTTCCCTTCCGCATGCGAAAGTTTCGCAGCCACTGGGATTCATCCCAGACCTGCAGCACTATGCGGTCCCACCACTCAGTGCTTGTTTCCCGTGCCCAGAATCTCCTTTCCACGGCATCAACATGACCCATTGCCACCGTGATGTTCTCGGCGCTGGGTCTCCTGCTTTCTGAGAGGTCTGTGCTACTCTCAGACTTCAGGCCATCACCGCGTTGACGTAGCCTCCTCGCCTGACTTTTCTGCATCTGCCTCAGGGAAAGGTGTATGATAAGTTGCGAGGCGTTGAGAGCGGCCACAACTGCAGTGATGGTTGCAGCAGGCTCCATGCTCGCAGTGCTGTGGCGTCCGCGCTGTCACTGACTAGAAAAGTGCGCGAACTGATTTCCCGCCGGCGCTTTCAGGGAGGGAGGGCGGGAGTGATGGACGGATGACGACAGTTACCCAAAAGCACCCTGGACACATTTTTTTTACCCAGAAGGCATTTGCGGCTCCACCCAGAATTCCAATGGGCAGCGGGGACTCCGGGAACTGTGGGATAGCTGACCACAGTGCACCACTTCCAATGTCGACGCTTTCCCCGTTAGTGTGGACTCACAAAGTCGAATTACTGTCCTTAGTGTGGACACACACGTTCGACTTTGCAATATCGATTCCAAAAATTCGATTTAAGTAAAATCGAACTACTCTCGTAGTGTAGACAAGGCCTAAGTCAGTCCTATAAGAAATTCCTTCTAATGCTTAAAGAATGAGACTGGCACATTTACCAAGGCAAAACCGCTAACAAGACCAAAGAAAAAAATGCCAAAATAGACTAAGTTTGTTTTGTTGCATATGTTCATTAAATAAAAATGCATATAAATCAAGATTCTAGGAAGACAAGAAATAAGACGATGAAATGTTTTAAATACCTCATTTCAAGCATGGGCACTAAAGAAAGTGTTATCCATACAAAATGTATTTCTCTCCACTTTATTTCAGAACATTCATTCATTTATTGCATAGCACGGAAAGGAATGTTATTGTCAATGTAAGTGAAGCGGGGATGGAGAGAAGTCAATGAAATATTGTACTAATATAATAAATGGACTCAACACTGCACTAAATTACTGTGTAGGGAAACATGCCAATAACTCTAAGATGTTAGAGATACACAAACTAGAATCAGTACTCTATGCTTTTCCTGAGTCTTTCTCATTTTGTCTGTTTCCCAACTACTTTTCCTTAAAACTTCATTGTCTTTTGCTCATCTTAATTTACAGAATATTCAGCAGTGGATGCAGGGAAAATATTAATGTACTTTTAGTTTTTACAGCAAAAGGTGATATGCTGCTGTTTCCTTACTAAGGGCAGGATGGTCCCACATGATGCTCTCTGTGCTGAAGGTGCTCATCACCTTACTGGGAGCACTCAGCAAGTAACAGGTATTACTGGGGGCTGTTTGACAATGGGTACATTATACCCATCTCAAGCAGCCTTCTCTTTTTCAATTCACTGTATATATACACACAGGTAGGTGAGAAAGGATGGTCTCTTGGGTGGTAGATAGGAGAGCCAAACTGTATTCCTAACCCTTCCACAGACTTCCTATGTGACCTGCATGCAGTGCTTGTGGAGCCATTATAAAAGGTCACTTAACAGTATAAGTGCTTGTGAATTTTTGGATGAAGTTTTGTTGTTGGAATGAGAACATAGGAGTTTCAGCAAAACTTTAGTTGGGAAAGGATTTTTTCAGGTCCAGGGTGGCATTTCTGGTCAGAGAGTGAAAGAGAGACCCTCACCCAAGAATAGCCCAGTTCCACATTGGGATGAAACTGAATCCTTTCAACATTTTTCATGAAAAAAAGAAACCAGACAGTCATTAGCCCAGTGACTGCTAGAGCACTCATTGGGGAAGTGAGAAACCCAGGTTCAAATCCCTGCTCTGCCAGAGTTGAATTAGATACCTAAACCTACCTGTGCCTCCTACATCCCAGCATAGTGCCCTAGCCATCTGGTTATTCTAGGGAGGGGCTCTCTCAATTTCTCTCCTTTCTATAGATAATTAAATACTCATTAGGATGATGAGAAAGATTCTATATCCTGGTGCTTGGGCACTTCCCTGGGATGTAGCAGACCCAAGGACTTGAACCTGGATTCCCACTTCCAAGGTGAGTGCCCTAATCATGTGACTGCTCTGTCTCATGTGGTCTCTCATTTTTCATGAAAAATGTTGACAGGTCTCTGTTTCAGTCCAATGCGGAACAGGAATTATTTCAAAAATCTCAAATTTTTGCAGGACAGGAAAACAGTTTTCCACTCAGCTCTACTTAACAGCTCTGTGCCTCGGTTTCCCTAATTGTAAAAATGGGGATACCTGCCTTATAGGGGTGTTGTGAGGCTTACTTCACTAAAAGAAATCCAAACATATTAAAGAATGGAAATGAACAGTTAAAACACCAAAATGAACAACCTTAACTCCTCCCTGTAATGACAACATGCAATAAGCATACAATTTTGATAAGCACATAATAGTGTTTTCAGTTATAAATTAAATGGATTTTTAAAGACACATTAAGGGGGTTTTCAGTTTTTTTTCTTCCTGGCATCACTACAGGGTGAGTTAAGGTGGTTTGTGTGCCCTAATTGCATTTCTATAACTTAACATGTTTGAATTTCTTTTAAGCTTAACCTTAGTTCTGAATTTCCTGAGATAGTAATGCTTGCTCAGGGATAATTACAACTCCCTATAATATTTTTAATCTTCAATTATTCTCAACATTAATGGCAGTTTTATGTAGTTTTTATCTGGGAATTTCCTTGTTTTTACACATATTCAAAATTTCATAGATGAACACTTCACAAGAAACTTAAAGAGAATGTCACTATATGATATTTCTAATGATTTGAAGATATGTAGTAGCAAACTTTAGACTATTGTGTTATTTTAATTTTTAGGGCCAAGGTCACCAGCATGCTAAGAATTAAGTCAAACTACCCCTAGCTGAGTTGATAGTAGATCCTAACAGCACAGGGAGCTAACAATTTAGCTCCACTCCTATTTGAATAATTGGATGCAGCAGCCATTTTGAAAGAGGGCACCTTTGATGAAAGTCAGTCTCTTTAAAACAATGGGAGAAAGCAGACATGTTGAAAGATGACAGTTTTTCTACAATATTCTCTATTGAAAAGAATTACTAGTCATAGTTTGCTGTGAGAGAAACATTATTAAGAATAATGTCAAAAAATGAACCATTAGTTCTTAAAAATATACAAAACATGTAGCATACACATAGGTTTTCAATTAATTGTTACTATACAGGAAGTTTGAAAGTCTTTGTGTTATTTTATTCATGAGATCATTCAGGACAACAAATGGTCTGACACCAGGTACTACATTTCTTAAACCATCTATTGTTACCCTAATTATACCTTAAACTAATGAACAGATTTACTTGTAAATTTCAGTAAACTGCTCAGAGGTGCTTACATATGTACTTACAATATAGTCATTGAATTCCTGCCTTACATGCAAAATTCACTGCAACTTTAAAATATGGAACTGAAGTGGTGTTCCTTTAATACTGTCACCCCTCTGCCAACAAATAGCAGTTGTCAGGTACTTGCGGGTAGGTTTGGTGTTAGGAGAGAAATCAGTGAGAGAGCCTGAAAATATTATTTATGTAACTTGTTTTATTGATACCAATTCTAGAACAGAGGTGGTCACAAAGAGCATGAAGACAATCCCTTCATTCAGGATCACAGTCCGAACACCAGTACTTGGAGCAACTGTACTTCAAGAATTGACTCTAGTCAGAAAGATTAAGGCAGAGCAAACTCTCTTGCTGTTGGTCACAGCTCCCCCAAAGAAACCTCAACAGAAAAAAACAACAATACACGATTTCTTTCAAAACTAAAACTTGTTCACATATTAAGGAAAATAGCTTGTAAGACTACGTGTAATTCCATCATTTGGTGACTCCTCTCTCTAGATATTATTTTCTGTGCTTGATTTTTAAAGAGTGAGGGCCTGATTCTCATTTACCATGAAGCCCCTTTACATTGTTCTAACAGTGTAGATGGGACTTTAAAGAGGGGTAACTGTAATATAAAGTGTAAATTAGAATCAAGCCCTCAGGTAATTAAGGCCAAAGAAATGCATGCAATAGTATGCCAATGGCCTAACACTTGTCTTCCTTCTGTATTATGATGATCATAAATGCACAAATACTGTACCTCTATTGAGCCATCATGAGACAGAACAATAATTATATTCAGTAATGCTTCATTTTATAATGTAATTTGTTTTCCTCTCTTGTGAATAAGACTAATGACAAACATAATGCACTCTGAAAAATAGCAGTAGCACTTCTAATGGCATGGCAGACAGCCAATTTTTTCTAAATGAATTGGATCGTACTGGCCTCTAATATACAATAGATCTGCTTACCCAATAAAATATGCATATTATCTCTTTGTTACTGGGATAGCTTTTGGTTGGGGTTGGGTTTTTTTAAGTTCGACTCAGAAAATATGAATGAGAAAGTCATTGAGTTCAATCACCTCTTAGAACTTGTTTGGTTATCGGTGTCATAGGTAATATGGGCATATTGTGCCATCAATTCCATAGCAGAACTCTCCCTTGGAGTAATGAATAATGATTAGTGGTCCAATATGGCCTCATGTGGTGAAGAGAATACTAAAATGGAATTGAATGTTTTATAATTATCCAGCAATTGATTAAATAATACAAAATTAGAAACTCATGTAATTAATGTCATTGTGCCCTTGCAGGGGTTACAAATGTTATTTCAGCAGGGGTCAGGATGTGGGATTACTGAGTATTGATGAAACTCAGGACTGCAATGCAGTAAAGAAAGGTTATTTAAAGCTTCAAACAGTTGCTGCAGGTTTAAGCAGAATTTTCTCCAGATCCAGACTAGAGAAGTGTTTATACAAAAAAGATAAGAAAGTTACAGAGTTCTGAGGATATGAAACACCATGCTTGCAAATGACACAAGATAATTTGCTAGTCAGCATTAGAATGTGAAGGACGTCAGAAGGATATAGTAAAGCCAAATGAATAGTCAACACTGTGGCAGCTGAAATGATTTGTCGATAAAACCAAGGAATAATACAAACTATTCATACATTTTACTGGATTCTAATCTTTTCCTGAGTGTCCATGGTTAGTCACTTGGTGACAGTTCAGTGAAAACTTCAGTTTAGTACAGGCCAGTGATGATGAAAAAGGGAGGGAGAGAGAGAGAAAGAAAGAAAGATTATAATACTGTTACATAAAACCCAAGGAACACTGATCTGGAATAATGCGTTCAGTCCTAGCCACCCCACCTTCACAAGATCACAGAAATGGATGGGTCCACAGATGGGCATACAAAGGATTAACAGAATAGCAAAACTGCACATGAGCAGAGACTGAAAAGAAAAGGACTGTTTAATTTAGAGAGGAACTGCATAAGCAGAAACATGAGAACTTTTAACCAAAACCATTTGGGGGGGACGGCAAAGGGAGGAACCAAAAATGGCATTTGGACAAAAATGGAAGTCTGAGAAAATATCCATTTTTGTGAAAATACACACGTTTTCACTGGAAACTGTAAATATTATATTTTTAGAAACAAAACCAAATTATTTTCTTCTTTTTGACAAAAACCTAAAAAAAATGACAAAAATAACAAACAAAAATCTTCATTTTCAGCAAAACTTTTTTCAGGAAAAAAATCATTTTCAGACTAGCTTGATTATGAGACCATGGCTTCCTTCCCTCTTGCACACCAGGTTGGTTGTGGTGCAAAGAGCACTGGCAATATTTGTTCATGTACAGCTATGGGAGCCTCTCTCCAAGTTCTTTTCCTTGACGCCTTCCAAAGATGTTTGGCTGGTGCACCTTGTCCTCACCATAACCCAGCAACTTCTTGTGAGAGTCAGAACTGAGCCCTTGTAATGGAGGATGTAATTGAAATAATCTCCCTGTAGTTCTGCTTTCCCCCAAATCACCACTGTTTGGATTTTATCTGATGGCTCTTTTACATACCTATTAAAATTATTTAAAGACTCCATAAAGCTCTACTGTGAAACAATATGAGAAACAACACAACGATCTAGAAGAAACTGTATACCCAGTAGTGATGACCCAAGCAGTTTCAGGTTGACTCCATACCATAACAAGCTCTATATTCTCTCATTAACTCCACACATAACCCTGCTGCAGACAGAGTAGAGTCATGAAAGGTCATCATTATTCAAAGTCATCTCTCAGAAAGGACCTTATGTTTCCAACAGAAGATAAAAGCTCATGTCTAAGTGATATGTTGGTTTTATATACAAGTTATTTGTTTCAAGGACCTGCTTAGCTTAACCCAAAGTATGCTTCTCCTGGCCATACTGCACAATTTGTGAATAATAATCACCAGGCTATTCATCCACCTTGTGTTTATTTTTCATGGCATTTTTATGGCTTTTGGTCCAAGTCTTCTGTTATTTTAGCAGAATGGTCTTTTCCACTTAGTGACACTAGTTAATATAATCATCATCATTACCCAAGGATGTGGTCTGTGTTTAAAATACCCAGTCCTCCCCAAGCTACAAAGGCTCCTGGATCGTCTCTTTGTAGATTTAAATGGTGTTGATATTTCTGGTGATAAATTATTAATTTTCTGATGAAGATACCACAGTGATTTTATTGCAGATCAAGAAACATGTAAATTGAGAGAAATTTGGATTATTAAAAAAGTAAATCACACACTTTAGGGATTTAAATCATAGCAACATATTTAATCTTGGCTTAGAGAATGAAAGTTAAAAAATCTCAAGAAGGGAACTGAAAATGAGTTCTAAAATTAGTTCTATGACAAAATGCATTATACATTCCTTTCTCTTAATTCCACTTGATTGTCTTCTATGCATTTATGAGATATGTATTTATATGCGTGTATGTGTATATACACACACACATATATATATATACACACACACACATATATACACGTACGCACATACACGCACACAAACTTTTATATATACATATATGACATTAACGTGTTAATAAATTAGGTACTGCATTAATGATGTCAATATCTTAATTTATATTTTCAATTCAATGCAACAAAAAGATGAAATAACAGTTGCAAATTTATTAATACAAATGTTTGGATCTTAAATTTACAAGCTCTGAATTATATTAGGGTTTTCTTCAATTTGTGCCTACTTAATTAAATGCACATTTGTTCTGTTATTTTATGTGATAACCGTATTTTTTTCAACAGATATATAAACTTAAGTACTATCACATTTCAGCCTTACTAAAAAGTATAAAACCACAAGTCACAGGTATATGAATGTTATTTTCATCAAATACTGTTCCCAGTCCTTTGGCTCTGTCTGAGATCAAAGAGATTAAAGAGGCTAGGACTTTTCAGCTTGGAAAAGCAGAGACTAAGGGGGGATATGATAGAGGTATATAAAATCATGAGTGGTGTGGAGAAAGTGAATAAGGAAAAGTTATTTACTTATTCCCATAATATAAGAACTAGGGTCCATCAAATAAAATTAATGGGTGGCAGGTTTAAACAAATAAAAGGAAGTTCTTCTTCACACAGCATACAGTCAACATGTGGAACTCCTTGCCTGAGGAGGTTGTGAAGGCTAGGACTATAACAGGGTTTAAAAGAGAACTCCATAAATTCATGGATGTTAAGTCCATTAATGGCTCTTAGCCAGGATGGGTAAGGAATGGTGTCCCTAGCCTCTGTTTGTCAGAAGGTGGAGATGGATGGCAGGAGAGAGATCACTTGATCATTACCTGTTAGGTTCACTCTCTCTAGGACACCTGGAATTGGTCACTGTTGGTAGACAGGATACTGGGCTGGACTGACTTTGGTCTGACCCGGGACGGCCATTCTTATGTTCTTATCTGATATGATGCTTTCTTTTAGTCTGTTAGCACTTGGCCATCTGAAGAAAGAACATGAAAGTAAATTAAAGGCAATACAGTCTGAAAGATGTTGGGTGATACTATTGTACTGTGTTCTTGAAAAGCCACGTTTGACTAAACTGAAGTTGTGATAGTGTAATTAAAAGTTGTATGTTTTCCCATCGATGTAAAAAGACTTTTACATTAAATTAGAAACATTTTTATCATTTTAACAATCGCTGACTCTGTTTTAGATTGAATCATTACTGTGTTTTCCATACCCCTACTTCTAAAAAAAATCTTACCTTTCATTTATTGTTCAATATTTTAACAAGGAGGTCTGTACACAACCTGATGCCAACAGTACTGAAGCCTTCCAGAAAAGAGGTCTGCTTGAAAATGAGATAAAGAGAAACAGCATTAGATGTATCTTTCTAATCATCTGTAATATGAGCACTCACTCATTGTTGGAAGCTAAAATAAATCTAAGACAAAAATCATTGGGTTCAAACTACCTAAGATGTCTAATATTTCATAATCACAGGGCCTGACTATCCTTTCACTTACACCAGGGTAAGTCAGGAGTAACTCCAATGAAGCCAACAAAGTTATAGCATTTTAACGTGAAAAAGAATCGGGACCCTAAAATTTTTTTATTGCTAAAAATGAGAAAGTGTAGGTCAGTTATATGATTGGCTTGTCATTTATTCCCTTTTATTTCTATTCTTTTCCCTCCCTCAGAAAAAGGATTTGTTCTTCCTCAAAATTAATGGCACTGGAAAACGTCCTTTATCCACAGAACTTCTACAGCATGGGTAGCAATGCTGACAGCTTTATCTTGCGTCTGTCTCATCACCGTGTCTCATCCCAGATTGGGGATGAGCATCTCTAGGGGTGGGAGATTATTCCTGTTTCCATATCAACTGAATGTTTGTCCTCGCTCACTCAGCAAGAATGCCAAGAAGGGTGTCAGTTGTGTAATAAATAATAGTAATTTGCACTTCTATGGTGGTGTGCCTGTCCCCCTTCAAATCACAGACACAGCAATTCTCTCCCCAGTCCTTTTCAACATCTATATGCAACCACTAGATGAATTGGTCAGATGCCACAGACTCAAGCGCCATTAATATGCAGGTGGTACAAAGCTCTACCTATCTCGCACTACATACAACCACACAACGATCACAAAGATGTCCCAGTGCTTGGATGAGATCAGTTTTTGATGAAGAACAACTAGCTGAAGTTGAACCTAAACAAGACAGAGATGATGGTCAGAGGAAAGTAATCCGAAGAGTTTGCTGCCACAATGCAATCACCATTGGTTGAAGATATATGCCCACAATTGGTCAATTCAGTCCATACTTTAGGAGTTCGCTTGGAATCTTTGCTGGTGCTGAGCTCCCACATAGCTTCATCCTCAAGTAAAGCTTTCTACTATCTCTGCTTTTCTAGAAAACTCCGTTTTATCCTGGCAGATAAAAATCTGGCCACAGTTATTCACACCTTCATCACCTCTCAGTTGGGTTACAGCAATGCACTATACCTAGGCAGAAAGCCTTCAGCGCTTAGGAAACTCCAACTAGCTCAGAATATTGCAGCACATCTCTTCAACAATATAGGCTACCACGATCATATCAAACCTCTCCTCTGCTTTCTACACTGGCTGCCTGTAAATTTTTGAATCAAGTTCAAGGCCTCGGTCCTTATCTTCAAAGCACTCCATGGCTTGGGCCCAGGATATCTAAAATATAGTCTTAAATTTCAGGATGAAGACAATGGTCAACAACTTCGCTCCTCTGGCACAATGGAACTCTCAATAGTAAGAGTAAAGCATCTCTGTAGGGAGAAAGAACCTTCTCTGGGGGCAATCCAAGACTGTGGAATGAACTCTCCCAGGAACTAAGGACCATCACAAACCTCACCACTTTCTACTCAAAGTGGAGGGCACATTCCTTTGACCTTGCCTTCTCTAACACACACATAGCAACAGGTATATTTATATTTTTAAAAATATGCTACCAAAACAAGACACTGCACTGAACATGCTTCCCCCTCTGGGAAGAGTATGAGAGAACACACAGTACATGACAATTGCAAGGTCATGTTGCTTAATGCACCACTGAAAGGCACTCAGATACTGCGGTGATGAGCACAGTATAAAAACCCACATGTGGTCTGTCCAAAGAGGTATAAAGCATCCAAACGACAACTTTCTTGAGGTACCAGCATTTCTCAATCAAAATGTTCCGTTTTCAGCTGAATTTTTGGGGGGGTTGCCAAAAAGTCAGAATTTTCCCAGGGGAATTAAAAATGCTATTTTCTGACCAGTTCTAAACTATAATGTAGTTGGAAAGTCCTGAAATCTGAGAAAAAGGCACGGTATGTAAGGAATATACAGGAAAACAGCTTTATACAAATCAGTAAATATTTTAATGCAAACTTCTTCATGGAAGCAAACTTCAAAAAGTCTTTAGGCCCACTTTGCTCTCTCACAAGGTGTTAGGGTTGCACTGACCTGCTGTGAGGGAAGAAGTAGGCTGTAGTTGTCATATCAACATATGTAGAATTGGTGGGCATGTGACTACATTCTGAGAAGGGATTATTTTTGAAGGGATCATTACTCCAATTCCCTTTTGCCATATCCAGGATCCCTTCAAAAAATAATCCCTTCTCAGAATGTGGCAATCCTATTGGGGATCTTTGCTAAGATGTCCATGCTTTTGTGATTTCCAGCCTGGATTCCATGGAAGCTGAGGAGTGCTGAAGGTGGCTATGAAAAATTTCACAAGGGTGCACTCAGACCCACTTTCCAGCAGAAGTTAAAGCTCATATTGTATCTGCAATTTAACCTGAACAGCCTCCACAGGGTGGACTACTGTAATGCACTTTTGTGGGGTGCGGGCTACCTTGGAATTCTGCCGTTGTTCTGAAATAGAATAGACCAACACAAACCCTCACTCCATTCAAGAACAATAGGGGCAGCAGGGGAAAAGTGCAGGGGCCGTCCCTCCCAGGATGACATCTTAAAAGCCCAGACCATAGAGAGAGGCAGCCAGTCTTCACAAACTCAGTGACATCAAACATCACCTGGACTTTATTTCTACTGGAAGGGATGTTCCTCATTTGGGGAGGAAGGTCATTGCCTAGGATTTAAGTTGGGAGAGGAGAGGACAAATTATATTGGGACGATTCTGAAGATATTCCAGTGCTATTGTCTGGTGAGATTCGAGCCAGTTTTAAACACTAATATGGTAGGTTGTTTTAACCTACGGTAGGTTGTTTAAACACTGATACGGTAGGAACATAGACCTTCTGCTCCTCAAGTCAGGCCCCTCCTGTCACAGGCAACCACATCATATGATCCCATTCATAAATTTATCAAGTTCCATCTTTAAAATAGTTAGATTTTTTGCCCCCACTACTCCCAGTGGAAGCTTGTTCCAGAACCTCAGTCTTCTCATAATTAGAAAGTTTCTTCTAATTTCTAGCCTAAATTTATTCTTGGTCAGTTTACACTGACCATAATGTGAAGGGTAGTGTATCACCCCCAGCCTTTTTAGAGGCTTGTTGGGGATTTGAACCTGGGATCTCGCACCCAAAGTGAGATTCATACCTCATAAACCAACAAGCCAGTTTCAATATCTTGCTTTGCAGCAAAGCATTGTGCCAGCAGAAACCATATGCAATTCTGATGGTGGAAAACAGTGAACTAAAGAGTTGTTTAAAAATCTGTGAGGTTTTTCCAATGGCTAGTAAGCCAGGCTCTGTTCTCATAAGAGTCCTGCCAAGTTATACAGTGTATAATACTTCCAGAAATTAAAAATACATATCAGTCTCCAAATCTGTCACAGCCTAAATACTTCACATACCTAGTGTGATGCAAAGGAAAGAATTGTTCTTTCTGGTAGCCCTTAGAATCAAAAACTCCCACAAGCTTATTTACATGTTAGAGGCTTGGATAGCATGGGCCAATCATGGATAAATGCAAAGAGTACATGTTTGAAGGACAAAATAATCAGATCTTATGCATGTAATGGTCACTGCAGTGGTTATTAACTCAGGTTTTTCAATTATTTATTTTGAAATTAAACATAGCAAACAAAGTTTGAATTGCTTAGTAGCCTACATAAGGAGTGATATCTGCAGATATTCCTTACTGTTGAGACTGGACCTTTAGCATGCAGTCTCTAACCCTCCTGAATTGTCACTCTCTTCATGTCCCCAATTGCTGTGTGTTTTGCATATGCCTTTAAGAAAATTTCACTCCTCATTTCCAGTTGGCTGTCACGTGGGGACTGTCTTTCTTCCTAAGAGATGGCAGCAACACTGTGGAGACAGGTTTCAGAGTGGTAGCCCTATTAGTCTGTATTAGCAAAAACAACAAAGAGTCCTTGTGACACCTTAGAGACTAACAAATATATTTGGGCATAAGCTTTCATGGGCTAGAAAAGCACAAAAGCTTATGCCCAAATAAATCTGTTAGTCTCTAAGGTGCCACAAAGACTCTGTGGAGAGTGCAAGGACAGTTCTGCTAGGGCAGGGGTGGGCTAACGTTTTGGCCCGAGGGCCACATTGGGATTGCAAAACTGTATGGAGGGCCGGGTAGGGAAGGCTGTGCCTCCCCAAACAGCCTGGCCCCCGTCCCCTAGCCGCCCCCTCCCACTTCCCGTCCCGACTGCCCCCCTCAGAACCTCCGACCCATCCAACCCCCCCTGCTTCTTGTTCCCTAACTGCCCCCTTCCAGGACCCTACCCCCTATCCAACCCTCCTGCTCCCAGTCCCCTGACTGCTCTGACCCTTATCCACACCCCCACCCCTTGACAGGCCTCCCGGGACCCCACACTTATCCAACCCCCTCTGTTCCCCACCCCTTGACGGGCCCCCCACCGGGACTCCCATGCTTAGCTAACTCCCCATCCCCCATCCCCCATCCTCCGTCCCCTGACAGCCCCCCAGAACCTCCGCTCCATCCAACCGCCCCCTACTCCCTGTCCCCTGACTGCCCCCCAGGACTCCCACCCCCATCCAACCCAGCCCCTTTACCATGCGGCTCAGAGCAGCATGTCTGGCAGCCGCGCCACCCGGCCGGAGCCAGACACGCCGCCGTGCTGCTCGGCAGGAGCGCGCAACCCTGCTGCCCAGAGCGCTGCCCGCGTGGCGGTGTAGCTGCGGGAGAGGGGGACAACTGGGGGGGGCCAGGACTAGCCTCCCTGGCTGGGAGCACAAGAGCCAGGCAGGACGGTCCCATGGGCCGGATGTGGCCCACGGGCCATAATTTGCCCACCTCTGTGCTAGGGGCTAGGACTCTTGCCTGGAGTGAGTTCTCACAAACCTTAATTTCTCCCTGCTGGAAATATTCCCAAGCTGCCATCCTCCTGTGCTCCTCTCCTCTTCTGCTGGTTTTTGGCTATTCTTTCAAGATAGGGAAGAGCAGACAGGAGGTACAACAGAATCTAAGGGTGGAGGAAGGGACTTACAAAGCTCAGAGGTGAAATGGGCCTGCCAAGCACTGCAAGATAGGGCCTGACTGTCCTTTCACTTACACCAGGGTAAGTCAGGAGTAACTCCAATGAAGCCAACAAAGTTATAGCATGTTAACGTGAGAAAGAATCAGGACCCTACAATTTTTTTATTGCTAAAAATGAGAAAGTGTAGGTCAGTTATATGATTGGCTTCTCATTTATCCCCTCTTATTTCTATTCTTTTCCTTCCCTCAGAAAATGGATTTGTTCTTCCTCAAAATTAATGGCACTGGAAAACGTCCTTTATCCACAGAACCTCTACAGCATGGGTAGCAATGCTGACAGCTTTATCTTGTGTCTGTCTCATCATCGTGTCTCATCCCAGATTGGGGGTGGGCATCTCTAGGGGTGGGAGATTATTCCTGTTTCCATATCAACTGAATGTTTGTCCTCGCTCAGTCAGCAAGAATGCCAAGAAGGGTGTCAGTTGTGTAATAAATAATAGTAATTTGCACTTCTATGGTGGTGTGCCTGTCCCCCTTCTAAAATCACAGACACTGAATCTTTCTCCAGCCCTCCTTTCCCCTATGTCCGTAACAGGTGTCCTGGTTTTGCTCTTTGAAACTGTAGTTACCCTTCCTAGAAGTGAAAAGTTCTGTCTCATATTACCAACCGCCTGAGACGTTCTGCATTGCTTTGCATGTATACTACCTTAAAAGTTTTGGGATGGCAGCAGCCACTTTTAATAGATCTCTTTATTATATGTATATCACAGTGCCTACTGGCCACAACTAAACTCAGGGACCTGGTTGTGCTAAGTACTGTACAAAATCTCTTTGTAGGAAACAATAAAGAAAGTTTACTGCTGACGTGCACTGTTTTGTTGCTTTATCTAGCTCAGTCTGTTTAGTTCTAAACTTAACATAATCCACCCAGGTTTTTGTATACATTTATAGAATTTAAAATGCTATATACTCTGAAAGGTAGTTACTTAGTTGAATCTTGGCCATTTCAGTTATACTACATTATAACAAGCCATGTAAATGTGTCATTCCCTATCCATTTGTTCAATTTCCATAGACACAGAAATATTAACAAACTAAACAGAAATTATAGCTCCCCTTCATGTTAAATGTGTGCTCATGTTTTCTAGAGCTTTTTTTTTTTTATTGAGGTACTTTAAAAACCTAATAAAAGGCAGCTGAAGCAGAAACAAGTCACTTAGAGCACTACGTGTTTATGCCCAGATCATATGTATTGATTAGTATGAAATTAGTCAATTGCTGGGATACTGCACTCAAACAACTCGCAAGCAAGCAAGCTCTCTCACTCAGTTCATAAATATAAATTACAATAGGACTGGTCAAAAAAATCCATTTAAACTATTTTTCCCACAGAAAATTGGGTCTTTGACTATACACTTTTTTTTTTTTTTTTGCCAAAAAAAATCTACTCTCTGCAGAAAAATTTGATAAAAATGAACACCTGAAAAAGAAAGTTTTCTACTTTCAGCCAAAACTCTATAATGTTCAATTTGGAAATTTTACCACAGTGCCTCATGGGAGATGTCATTTGGGGTCCTCATGTCCCCATTCTTCTGTATGGGTTGGGTTTCCCAACCAGACTCCCCTCTCCCACCACAGCCAGAGACTCCATAGCACTGAGGGAGCTCAGCAAGATGAGAGACCAAGGAAGAGTGGTGCATTGGGGCAGATGTATCATTCATTAATCCTGAACTTACATCAGAGCCAAAGCTAAGCGCTGTGAAGAATTATTATCCTACTTCTCTGAAAAGATCACCACGTTCAGGAAGGCTTCTCAAACAGCATGAATCCATTCCACCTAAACCCACCAACCAACAGCCCATTTGCATTCTCAGAATTCAATGATTCACTCATCAAGTAGTCCTCGACACCCTAAAGGAGTCTCGACCCAAGACATGTGATCCAACCCATGCCCTACCTGGCTTGTGTGAACAACAGATGCTACTCCTGACTGAAACAACCAACACTTCATTCAGAGAAGGAACCTCCCCTTCCTTCTTCAAGCAGGCAATAGTCCCACCAACATTGAAGAACCCCACTCTTCATACTTCGTCTTACCCAACTACTGCCCAGAGTCAAACCTCCCATTCCTGAGCATGCTCATAGAGAAGCTAGCAAGGAAAAGGCCAGCTACAAGCTCATCTAACTGAACCTAACATTCTAAACCCAACACAATCTGGATTCTGGCTAGGACATGGAAGCAAACCAAAGGCAGTGCCTTAACGGCATAGATGGATGATTTCTGCCTGACAAGAGATAAAGGACAGACATCCATTCTCCTTCTTCTGGGCCTCTCTGCAGCATTCAACACTGCTGATCACACAATTCTGCTGCTTCACCTCAGAGAGGTGGCAGGAGTGCAAGGTAATGCACTAAAACAGTTTGAGTACTTCCTGGACAGATGCACCCAACAAGTAGTGATGAGAAACTGCACAACCACAACTAGATTCTTCGCTTGTGGAGTTCCATAAGAAGCAATTCTCTCTCCAGTCCTTTTCAACATCTATATGCAACCACTAGATGAATTGGTCAGATGCCACAGACTCAAGCGCCATTAATATGCAGGTGGTACAAAGCTCTACCTATCTCGCACTACATACAACCACACAACGATCACAAAGATGTCCCAGTGCTTGGATGAGATCAGTTTTTGATGAAGAACAACTAGCTGAAGTTGAACCTAAACAAGACAGAGATGATGGTCAGAGGAAAGTAATCCGAAGAGTTTGCTGCCACAATGCAATCACCATTGGTTGAAGATATACGCCCACAATTGGTCAATTCAGGCCATACTTTAGGAGTTCACTTGGAATCTTTGCTGGTGCTGAGCTCCCACATAGCTTCATCCTCAAGTAAAGCTTTCTACTATCTCTGCTTTTCTAGAAAACTCCATTCTATCCTGGCAGATAAAAATCTGGCCACAGTTATTCACACCTTCATCACCTCTCAGTTGGGTTACAGCAATGCACTATACCTGGGCAGAAAGCCTTCAGCGCTTAGGAAACTCCAACTAGCTCAGAATATTGCAGCATATCTCTTCAACAATATAGGCTACCACAAACATATCAAACCTCTCCTCTGCTTTCTACACTGGCTGCCTGTAAATTTTTGAATCAAGTTCAAGGCCTCGGTCCTTATCTTCAAAGCACTCCATGGCTTGGGCCCAGGATATCTAAAATATAGTCTTAAATTTCAGGATGAAGACAATGGTCAACAACTTCGCTCCTCTGGCACAATGGAACTCTCAATAGTAAGAGTAAAGCATCTCTGTAGGGAGACAGAACCTTCTCTGGGGGCAATCCAAGACTGTGGAATGAACTCTCCCAGGAACTAAGGACCATCACAAACCTCACCACTTTCTACTCAAAGTGGAGGGCACATTCCTTTGACCTTGCCTTCTCTAACACATACATAGCAACAGGTATATTTATATTTTTAAAAATACGCTACCAAAACAAGACACTGCACTGAACATGCTTCCCCCTCTGGGAAGAGTATGAGAGAACGCACAGTACATGACAATTGCAAGGTCATGTTGCTTAATGCACCACTGAAAGGCACTCAGATACTGCGGTGATGAGCACAGTATAAAAACCCACATGTGGTCTGTCGAAAGAGTTATAAGGCATCCAAACGACAACTTTCTTGAGGTACCAGCATTTCTCAATCAAAATGTTCCGTTTTCAGCTGAATTTTTGGGGGGGTTGCCAAAAAGTCAGAATTTTCCCATGCGAATTAAAAATGCTATTTTCTGACCAGTTCTGAACTATAATGTAGTTGGAAAGTCCTGAAATCTGAGAAAAAGGCACGGTATGTAAGGAATATACAGGAAAACAGCTTTATACAAATCAGTAAATATTTTAATGCAAACTTCTTCATGGAAGCAAACTTCAAAAAGTCTTTAGGCCCACTTTGCTCTCTCACAAGGTGTTAGGGTTGCACTGACCTGCTGTGAGGGAAGAAGTAGGCTGTAGTTGTCATATCAACATATGTAGAATTGGTGGGCATGTGACTACATTCTGAGAAGGGATTATTTTTGAAGGGATCATTACTCCAATTCCCTTTTGCCATATCCTGCAGGACCAGAAACTGAGACCCTTCCACTCTATTGGGGACCTTTGCTAAGATGTCCATGCTTTTGTCATTTCCAGCCTGGATTCCATGGAAGCTGAGGAGCACTGAAGGTGGCTATGAAAAATTTCACAAAGGTGCACTCAGACCCACTTTCCAGCAGAAGTTAAAGCTCATATTGAATCTGCAATTTAACCTGAACAGCCTCCACAGGGTGGACTACTGTAATGCACTTTTGTGGGGTGCGGGCTACTGTAGAATTCTGTCATCGTTCTGAAATAGAATAGACCAACACAAACCCTCACTCCATTCAAGAACAATAGGGGCAGCAGGGGAAAAGTGCATGGGACGTCCCTCCCAGGATGACATCTTAAAAGCCCAGACCATGGAGAGAGGCAGCCAGTCTCCACAAACTCAGTGACATCAAACATCACCTGGACTTTATTTCTACTGGAAGGGATGTTCCTCATTTGGGGAGAAAGGTCATTGCCTAGGATTTAAGTTGGAGGAGGAGAGGACAAATTATATTGGGATGATTCTGAAGATATTCCAGTGTATTGTCTGGTGAGATTCGAGCCAGTTTTAAACACTAATATGGTAGGTTGTTTTAACCTACGGTAGGTTGTTTAAACACTGATACGGTAGGAACATAGACCTTCTGCTCCTCAAGTCAGGCCCCTCCTGTCACAGGCAACCACATCATATGATCCCATTCATAAATTTATCAAGCTCCATCTTTAAAATAGTCAGATTGTTTGCCCCCACTACTCCCAGTGGAAGCTTGTTCCAAAACCTCAGGCTTCTCATAGTTAGAAAGTTTCTTCTAATTTCCAGCCTAAATTTATTCTTGGTCAGTTTACACTGACCATAATGTGAAGGGTAGTGTATCACCCCCAGCCTTTTTAGAGGCTTGTTGGGGATTTGAACCTGGGATCTCGCACCAAAGTGAGATTCATACCTCATAAACCAACAAGCCAGTTTCAATATCTTGCTTTACAGCAAAGCATTGTGCCAGCAGGAACCATATGCAATTCTGATGGTGGAAAACAGTGAACTAAAGAGTTGTTTAAAAATCTGTGAGGTTTTTCCAATGGCTAGTAAGCCAGGCTCTGTTCTCATAAGAGTCCTGCCAAGTTATACAGTGTATAATACTTCCAGAAATTAAAAATACATATCAGTCTCCAAATCTGTCACAGCCTAAATACTTCACATACCTAGTGTGATGCAAAGGAAAGAATTGTTCTTTCTGGTAGCCCTTAGAATCAAAAACTCCCACAAGCTTATTTACATGTTAGAGGCTTGGATAGCATGGGCCAATCATGGATAAAGGCAAAGAGCACATATTTGAAGGACAAAATATTCAGATCTTATGCATATAATGGTCACTGCAGTGGTTATTAACTCAGATTTTTCAATTATTTATTTTAAAATTAAACATAGCAAACAAAGTTTGAATTGCTTAGTAGCCTACATAAGGAGTGATATCTGCAGATATTCCTTACTGTTGTGACTGGAGCTTTAGCATGCAGTCTCTAACCCTCCTGAATTGTCACTCTCTTCATGTCCCCAATTGCTGTGTGTTTTGCATATGCCTTTAAGAAAATTTCACTCCTCATTTCCAGTTGGCTGTCACGTGGGGACTGTCTTTCTTCCTAAGAGATGGCAGCAACACTGTGGAGACAGGTTTCAGAGTGGTAGCCGTGTTAGTCTGTATTAGCAAAAACAACAACGAGTCCTTGTGACACCTTAGAGACTAACAAATGTATTTGGGCATAAGCTTTCATGGGCTAGAAAAGCACAAAAGCTTATGCCCAAACAAATCTGTTAGTCTCTAAGGTGCCACAAAGACTCTGTGGAGAGTGCAAGGACAGTTTTGCTAGGGCAGAGGTGGGCAAACTTTTTGGCCGGAGGGCCACATTGGGGTTGCAAAACTGTATGGAGGGCCGGGTAGGGAAGGCTGTGCCTCCCCAGACAGCCTGGCCCCCGCCCCCTAGCCGTCCCCTCCCACTTCCCGTCCCGACTGCCTCCCTCAGAACTCTCGACCCATCCAACCCCCCCTGCTCCTTGTCCCCTAACTGCCCCCTTCCAGGACCCTACTCCCAATCCAACCCTCCTGCTCCCAGTCCCCTGACTGCTCTGACCCTTATCCACACCCCCGCCCCTTGACAGGCCTCCCGGGACCCCACACTTATCCAACCCCCGCTGTTCCCCACCCCTTGCCAGGCTCGGCAGGAGCGTGCAACCCTGCTGCCCAGAGCGCTGCCCGCGTGGCGGTGTAGCTGCGGGAGAGGGGGGACAACTGGGGAGGGGCCAGGACTAGCCTCCCTGGCCGGGAGCACAAGAGCCAGGCAGGACGGTCCCATGGGCCGGATGTGGCCCACGGGCCATAATTCGCCCACCTCTGTGCTAGGGGCTAAGACTCTTGCCTGGAGTGAGTTCTCACAATCCTTAATTTCTCCCTGCTGGAAATATTCCCAAGCCGCCATCCTCCTGTGCTCCTCTCCCCTTCTGCTGGTTCTTGGCTATTCTTTCAAGATAGGAAAGAGCAGACAGGAGGTACAACAGAATCTATGGGTGGAGGAAGGGACTTACAAAGCTCAGAGGTGAAATGGGCCTTCCAAGCACTGCAAGATAGACAGGGAGAGTGAAAGAGGCTGAGGAAATGAAAGTAAGTTATCTAGTTCTTATTTATTTGGGCATAAGCTCACGAAAGCTTATGCCCAAATAAATCTGTTAGTCTTTAAGGTGCCACCAGACTCCTTGTTGTTTTTGTAGATACAGACTAACACGGCTACCCCCTGATACTAGTTCTTATTGTGCTGAGGGTGAATGGAAGGTCTGGTGCAGTACTTTATTTTGTTTCCTCATTTCCCTCATAAACATATTACCCACATTCTGTTAAACATTTATAAAGTTAGTGCTGAATTGTCTCTCTGCAGTGCCAGACCTTGGTCAAACGGACTCCTAAACAAGGCAGGATTTGTCACTTCCTTTGCACTCAAAGCAGCCAGGGATAAGTAAGTAAGACTAACTGCAGTGGTAATCCCTAATCTGTGTGTGGTCTCCAAGATCATTCACCCCCTGAGGCCAGCCTTGTATCAGTCTTAAAATTAAATTGATGGGATAGGGAGCCTCATTGGGCCTTGTCTAACATTTCAGTTAAAGTATATGATATAGCCCATCAATTGGCCAAATACTACTTTTAGTTCCACGTTTGTCAATCTAAATTAAAACCGTTAAAATAATAATATTACTCTGAATTTACACTAGTGTTTCATGAGCATCTATGTACAAAATGGGTCTAAGGTTAGGGTCATAATCTGATCTCAGTTACTCTAGTGTAAATCCAAATAATTCAATTTAAGTGGATGGAGTTATTTTGTACACTGATGGAGCCGAGATCAGAATTTGGATTGAACGTCAGGGAATGGGGTATATTCACTTGTAAGCAGCAATAACAGTCACAAGTGCCTTCTTTGGTCATTTTGATTTATTTTATAAAGTGAGATTGGCATCCATGTGCTAAATTTTTATGAGGAGGCACAGAGAGTTTTGAGTGAAGTTTCCACTCACAACTGATTGCTTCTCAGTTTGACATTCTGAACCTCAGTGTTAAATGGTGGCATAAATTGCACAGCAGTAGTGTTGCTTGAAAATTTTGCATTGAAACAGTTTGAAGAAAAATTGGGTTTTTACTAAAATGTTTTCACATAAAGCATCTGCTTTCCACAGAAACTGTCACACTTTTGTCAAAAGCTTTTCTCTCATTGGGCACTAGCCTTGCCTTGGTGGCCCAAGAATACTTAGAATTAGTCTCTGAACTTCCAGTAATAGCAGCAGCCTAAAAAGACATGGATAGTCAGCAAAATATGGCAGACCAAAGATAGCTACGTATATATTCAAGGGCATTCTTACAATCCTCTTCTCCATGTCTCCTAAAGTTATTCGTTCAGTTGACACCTCAAGTCGGAGGCCCTTCCATACTCAGGCATGGAAAAATGAAGTTGTGGCGACCAGGAAATATTACCAACGCCCCCAATCAAATCTGGAACAAGCCACACATGGGTGTTGAATCTCTCCAAGGCAGCAGACCCACAGCAATGTTTACAGCCTCAGCAACTAAAGCTGTAGTATTTTTTGCTGCGCAGCACCCATAAATATGTATTAAAATAACACAAGTTCATCCGCAGGAATCTTCATTTGATTATCTGTTGAGCAAGTTCTTTTACACAATGCTTTATTAGAGAACCTAGCAAAACTACTTACTCTACTTCTGAGCAGATGACAGAAGGAAAAGTTCAATCAGCTGTTCCTGTTTAATTTACATATGGACTTGTGCTATTTTATTTGAGTGCCTTGTACATTTTGCTGATCCAAGATCAAACACCCTACCTGAAAAATATATATTTCAAAATGCTAACTAACAGCTTGAAGGCTTTCTTTAAACACACAATAAATCTGAACAAAATGTTGTTTCTATTGAGTCAAGTTGAGAATAACCATAAACTTTGCGAGAAGACTCATAAGATTGCACAAGTGGATGGAACATGAACAAGCGTTTAATATTTCATTGTCTCTGGCTTCTTTCCCCCCCTTTTAATTGCTGCCAATAATTGGTTCTAAATCTTAAAAACACATAGTTACAGTTGCCACTATTAACTACAATGATATAAATATTTAAGATTCAAAGACTCTTTCATCCCAAGGTTTCTAAATAAACTTTAAGCATAAAGTTTGATTTAATTTTATCATTTAATGCAAACACATGCAGTATGTAAATGTCTCATTACAAAGATAGCTGGGCATTCTGAGCCTCATTTTACAGACGGGGAAATTGAGATGCAGATAGATTAAAGGCCAGATTTTCAAATAAGCTGAGAAATAGAACCTAAGTCATCTGATTCCAGTGTCCAACTGTATTCACCTGCATTATGGGAATCAAATAAATCTTTTATTTTTACTTACAATTATCCCATTATCCTTATTTTCTTTGAACATTTCTAAAACCAAATCAAAGAATGAAAGTAATAAGCATAGAATTCATATATGCAATAATATAATACATGCATTTCTCTTCTTAATTAATTAGTAGTATTATGTTTATAAAGTGGCTTAGATAAATTTAGATTAGCATTATCAGTAAAGAAAGGAAAGATGCAAAAAAATGAACATGTTGCAAAGATTAAACAGGTCTTCCACCGGATTTTTTTTTTCATTCCTCTACATTATTGATCACAAAAAAAAAAAAAAAAAAAAAAACATTCATATGGCAACAAAACAACAATTTGCTTACTTCTCTAATAAATTAATTACTCTACACAACAGCAATCCAGACAATGCAATAAGATTTACATTCAGTCAGTATCCATTTAAAAAAATGGCCTGTCAATAGCTCAGGTCAGCAAAATGTAATTGTATTCCCAAACACTATCACCAACCACAGATCTATTCAATTGATTTTACAGTCCAACATTTTTCTAATTGTATAAATGTTATCTTCTGAAATTTGCATAATTCATGTCTATTTCTTAAAATAAAATAAGCTTAAGTTTGGAAATGGTAAATACCTTTTATATCAATAATATTTATGCCATGTGTATCTAAATGCTTTCAAACAAACATTCTGGTCCTGCAGTTCTAATAATGAACAAATCACTTTAGTTATGCAGAGCAGCAATGCGGTGCTGCCCTACACACAATTTAGCAGGCTTTGGGTAAGAAGCAAGAGTATAGAAGACAATTTTTCTCCCTGGTATGGCAGTACACGTAGGGATAGTGTGGCCTACAGCGTCTAAGGGCTGGTCTACACTGGGGGATAGCATAGCTGAAGTCGACGTATCTTAGATCGATTTACCTCGGGTCCTGATGGCGCAGGATCGATGGCTGCGGCTCCCCCGTGGACTACGCTTCCGCCTCTTGCTCTGGTGGAGTTCTGGAGTTGAAGGGGAGCATGTTCGGAGATCGATTTATCGCGTCTAGACGAGACGTGATAAATCAATCCCCGATAGATAAATTGATCCGGCGGGTAGTGAAGACGTACCCTTTGAGTATGTCTACCCAGCACAGAAAAACCCATGCCAGGACCATGCCAGCTGACTCTGGCTCATGGGACTGTTTCCAAACTTCCAGGCTTAGGCTCTAGGATCCTGTGAAATAGGAGGGTCACAGAGCTTGGGCTCCAGCCCGAGCCCTGTGAGCCCAAGTCAGCTGGCATGGGCCAGCTGCATATTTTTCTTTGCTGTGTACACATACCCTAGCTTACCCCACCTCAGACAGCAAGGGAAAGGAGCAGACTTAGAAGCCAGACTTCTAAGAAGCAGACTTGAGTGTGATGGATCTGCTAAGCAGGTGACTATAAATCTCATCAGCCCCATCCCTGGAATATCCCCTTACTCCTGGCCAGATTGGGGAAGGGTTCTAAACCAGAAAATGGTCAGACTCTTTTGGGAAAGAGCAGCAGCATGGCAAGCTAGGAGCTACAGAGAAGCCAAAATCCCCAGGATTCCCTGTAATTCAGAGCTACATGTGGAACAGGCTATGACTGCCAGACATCACAGCTGGGTCCAGCTCCATGTGGGACTTATGGAGGAGCAGTAGTGACTGGGCAGATGGCCAGGACAGAGGGGCCTCATTGAGAGATACTAACTGAAATTGGCCTGGAAACCTGCAAGCTCCTATTTGCTCGAATATAGGCCGGACTGGCACAAGGCCTGAAGAACCCTAATTCTTAATTGGACTGGCCCGGGAACCCAAATATATACTGCTATGGCTCACCTTGATTGTAATTGATTAAGGATCTATAAATGGGGAATTTGCAACCTGTCTTCTTCCTGCTGGCCCTAGTAAAATACCCTTCCACTTAGCCATTTATCTGAATGGTTATTGGGACCTACCTGAGCTAGTGCCTATAAGGCCTAACTGATGAAGCATCTACAGTGCTTGCCTCTGAGTCCCAGTACACCTGGCACACTACTGGCACCTTAGGTGTATGGCGTACTCCAGCACTGAGCAGCCCCAATAAAAAACTGTTGCTCACCTTCTATAACTATTGTTCTTCAAAATGTATTGCACTTGTTCATTCTTCTCTAGGTGTACACGTGCCCTGTACAAAGTCACCGAAATTTTTTCCTCAGTGGTGCCCATCAGCGTGGCTTGAGTGCCCTTTGCTGCTGTGCACCGTGAGCACTGGTATAAAGTGCCCAGCTGACCCTGTGCCCCCTCTGTTCCTTCTTTCTGGAAAGCTCCAATGTAAAGGGGTAGGAGGGCAGGTCGTTGAATGGACATGTGCAACAGCTCAAAGAACAACAGTTACAGAAGGTTAGTAACCCTTTTTCCTTCTTTGAGTGATTGCATGATCTAGATGACTCCCAAGTAGTTAAATAAAGTGGAGGGATTGGAGTTCATGTACGCACACATACACACACACACACACATACACACACACTGGAGAACATGTGCACAGATGACCAGGTTGCTGCTTTACCAATGTCCTGAATAAGGATCTGTGTGAAGAATGCTGCTGAGGATGCTTGCAACCCAGGGGAATGAGCAGTCAGGCTTGTTGGTGACAAAACACCTGCCTGATCATAACAAGTAAGAATACATGAAGTTATCCAGGACAAAATTGTCTGTGAGGAGATTGGAAGACCCTCCTCTGTCCACTACAGCCATAAACAGTTGGATGGACTGCCAGAACAGTTTAGTTCTTTCTATGTAGAAAGCTAGAGCCCATCTAACATCCAATGAGTGAAGACATTGTTCATTCCTATTTGCATGAGATTTCAGGTAAAAGACAGGTAGGTAAACTGCTTGATTGCTATGAAATTGCAAAGCCACCTTTGGGAAGAAACTGGGGTGAGGATGTAAATACAGGCTATTGTGATTGGATGACATTTGAGGTATGTTATCAGGGATCAGATTGATTGGAATTGTACCTCTGGGAGGGAGGCCCTGGTCTAGGTAGAGTCCAGCACTACCCATGAACTCCATCGGCTGCACAGGAACTCCATACATTTTGTGAACGCCCGAGGAGCTGCAGACTGACCGAACAGGAGTACCATGAATTGGTAGTGTGACTGCTTCACTACGAATCTGAGGAACCTTCTGTGTCCTTGGTATATGGACATACTAAAATAGGAGTCTCTTAAATCGAGGGCAGCGGATCAGTCTCTGGGATTCAAAGGGGGGATCATGGAGGCCAGTGTGACCATGCAGAACTTTCTTTTTGAGATAGTTGTTGAGTTGACACAGGTCTAAAAGGTCTGAAACCTCCCTGGGCTTTCAGGATTAAAAAAATAATGGGACCACAACCCCTTCCCTCTTAAAATTTGTGGAACCTCTTTCAGGCTCCTACCCGAAGGAGAGATTGAACCTCCTGGACCAGAAGCTCTTCATAAGAGGGGGTCCCTGAAGAGGGATGGGGCGGGAGAATGGGAAGGAGGGGTAGAAATAAATTGGAGGGTGTATCCCACTTCTACAGTGCTCAGCACCGAATGATACATGGTGATACAGGACCAAATGCTGATGAAGTAAGAAAGGTGGTTTGCAAATAAAGGAAAAACAGGGTCTGGCATCATGGGAACTGGTACAGCATCCTCGAGTGCCCCATCAAAATGCCTACTTAGAACTCCCTGAATGTCTAGGTGGGGCAGGCATTGATGTCAAGATAGAAGGGGGTGGTTTGCTTATGGCTATAACCCCTACTTCTCTTCCTATGCAGGCTCTGACTGGCAGCCAAGGCAGAGTACCTAGCGGGCTGTTTAGGCCTGTAGTGCTTCCTGGAGGAAGCTGGGCTGTACAAACCAAGGGTCACTCTCAAGTCTTTTAGTCCATGAAGCTTTGTGTCCGTCTGTTCCAAAAAGAACAAAGCTTCTTCAAAAGGCAGGTCCTGAGCAGTCTGTTGGACCTTGTGTAGGAGCCAAAGGACTGTAGCCATTAACTCCTGCACATGGCAACTGCTGAAGCCATGGACCTGGCAGCAAAGTCAGCTGTAGCCAGAGCAGCTTATAAAGAGACCCTCACCACCAATTTTCTCTTGTCCAGTAGCGAGGAGAACTGTTGCTGGCCTACTGTGGGAGCAAGTCCTTGAAATTTTGCATGGAGTCCCACACATTAAAATCATACCTGCCCAGCATGACAGCTGCTGGTTTGCAATTCTGAGTTGTAACCCCCGCCTCCTGGTAAAATAAACTTTCCTACCAAACAAGTCTAATCTCGTTGAGTCCTTTGATTTTTGGGTTGCACCCTCATGATCCCAAAATCAAATCTCTGTCTCTCATTGGCAGCAGATACCACCAGGGATCCCATTTGGGGTAGGTGTAAAGGAACTCATAAGCTTTGGCGGGAACATAGTATTTTCATTCAGCCCTTTCTGATGTTGGGGAAAGGGATACAGGGGTCTGCCACAGAGTCTTAACTGGGTCCATAATGGCCTCATTGAGAGGCAGGGCTATTTTAGAAGGGCCTGTAGCGGCTAAAACATGAACTAGGCTTTCACTACCTCCATCTGTACACCCAGATTTCAGGTCACCCTCTAACAACTCTTGGTGGCCTTATCGGGGGGAGGTGTCATGCCCTCTCCCCGAGACTACCTTGTCAGGGGAGGAGGAAGAGGAGGCCAACCCTGGCAGTGGGTGCTCTTCCTCTCTTTCTGTATCAGCAAGATCCCACTGAGCTATATAGGTGCCTATTACCCTCTAGCCCCTGTCCTGTTTTTTCACAATTGCTATCTGGTCCCCCTACATTAAGCCAACTCTTGGAGTTCGATACCAGGCTTCATAATTTGGCCATTAGCTAGGCTGGCTCTTGGTAGCTGGACCTTCATTCTCTCCTCTGTCTCCTGGGTTTCTCATCTCTGTTGAGATGACACTGTTCAATGTCCCTGAAATCCCCAAAGGACTAAGTCTTCCATTTTGATAGGAATGTGGATGGCAGAGGGGTCGTCCCCTGGCTGTGATGCTTCTCTCTCTCTCTCTCTCTCTCTCTCACACACACACACACACACACTACATTCCTGACCCAACACAGCCAAAAGTAAAACCAAACCCTTGGTCTCTGAGTTCTGGCCTGTGATTGGTTCTGGTAGTGTTGCTAGCCAGTTGTATCTCCACACAGGACCCTATGCAATCTGGGAAACGGAGCCCTGAGCCTCCGCTACCTTTACTGTTGTAATCAACAGGTGGGAGTCCCCTAGAGATTCAGTGTGGTATTTCAGGAATGTCTAGAGGAGGCCCATTTTATTTATTACCACCCACTTTCATTCTTATCCCTACATTCCATTCTGACTTCCAGTCTGGCTTTTTTCTCATTACATATTATAAAGACAGTTACCCAAGATCTAGAAACACATTTGACAGCAATGTACAATATGTTCTTACACTACTGTGACTCTACTTCATAAAGCCCTTACTTCTGGTTACTCAGAAACAGAAGCATGTTTGAGCTCTTCAGCTGTAAGCCACTAAGGTGGGGGGGGGGGGAGGAGTATGAGTAAATCAACACAGTACCATTCATCCAAGAAATTTTAGTTTAAAAGTTAAAATGGTGTTTGTGTTGTGAAACATCAGAAGCAGATTTCGAAAAGGTCGGCCTTGGGCTCAGATCTCACCAGCCAATGGCAGAAGTGACAACCCAACCTCCATCCGCAGCCTACACATTCTCTCCTTGGTGGCACCAAGATCTGGCTCACCCATGTATGGTTTGAATGAAGCCTTGATAAGAGAAAACTGGAAACAGAGATAAAGTGGATATTGCTTATTAACAACCAGGGTTCCCACCAAATAGTTGCTATTATCTGAGGGTTGCCAATAAGTGAAAGGCAGGTTTGTGGGATGGCAGCATGGGCATGGCACAGCCTGGAGAGGACAGGCAGAGGTACTTTATATCTCTGCAGGCCCCCAGCTCTTTGTAGAAAGCCTAGGCCTTCCAGCTGAAGCACACACACACACGCAGCCCACAGAACCAGGACTTACTCCTGAGGGCATTCTGCGCCAAAAAAATAAAAATTCTGCACAAAATATTTTTAAATTCTGCAAGTTTTATTTGTCAATAAATAAATGCAGAGGCTCCAGCATGGCCGTGGAGAGCACAGCCCACTGGCTGCATGAAGGTGGGAGATCATCCTGCACCCCACCACCACCCACCCCTGGAACACGGACTCAGTGGTAAGATTGCACCCGACCCTGACACAGCACAAGGCCTGGGCCTGCCCCAGAAACACCCTGGGGCTCTGGCCTTCTGTGCCAGGTGCACCAGGTGAGGGGCAGCAGGACCCCAAGTGTGGAGGGGCTCAGTGTTGGGGGATCCAGATGTAGGTGTGAGGGTTCTGTGTGGAACAATCTGAGTGCAGGCAGCTCAATGGGGGGGTCTAGATGTGGGAGGATCTGGATGCACAGAGGCTCGTTGGAGGGGTCCCAGGTGCAGGGGCAATGGGACCAGGGCCAGCTCCAGCTGTTCTGCCACCCCAAGCGGCAAAAAAAAAAAAAAAAAAAAAGAGCGGTGGCAGTTCGGCGGCAGCTCAAAGAGGAAGAGAGGGAATGAAGGACCTGCCACCGAATTCCTGCTGAGGACCTGGACGTGCTGTCCCGATACCGGATGGAGTGCCGCCCCTTGGAATTGGTCGCCCCAAGCACCTGCTTCCTACGCTGGTGCCTGGAGCCGGCCCTGAATGGGACTCTGCAGTGAAGGTGGTTCACTCTTCCATGTGAAGGTGGTTGGGGCTCAAAGGAGGGGTATGGGTGTCTCATCTGGGGGGTCTGGGTGCTGGGGGACTGGGTTTGGTGGGGGTCTTGGTGCAGCTAGTTGGAGGTCAGTGGCATGAAGGTCTGGATGTGGGGGCTCAGGGTGGTGAGGGGGGTGGGGCTTATCCGTGTGGGGGGTTGAGTGCAGAGAGCTCAGTGGGAGGTGGTCTGGGTGCAGGGGTGAGGATCTAGAGGCAGGAGGTTGGGGGGGCAGATGCAGGGGTTGTGGTTCAGTGGGGTTGGGTTTGAGTATGGGAGCACTTGGCGGGGGTGTCTGAGTATGGGAGGTCCAGATGAGGGAGTGTACAGTGTACAGTGACTCCTCCCCTGCAGATGAGGAGCAATGGGGGCAGGAAGCAGGGGAGTTTGATGAGCTTCATGCAGCTGGAGGAGGTTTCTGGGGGCAGGTCTGACACAGCCCCAGGCACTCCTTGCAGGGGAAAAGAAAGTCCCATCCTCTTCTGCCTCCAGCCCAGGGACTAGCAGCTGATCCTGGCTCAGGGTAGGAGCCACTGGCTGGGGTGTCCCCAGCCCTGTGGTGATTTATCACTCTGCCAAATGCTCTGGGTGCTCAAAATGATGTACCTGAACTGCTAGGGAGTGGAGCGTGATTGCTCTTGCAGCTTCCCTTTGTTTCCCTGTCAGAAATTCATTTTTCTACGGAGAAGCAAAGAAATCTGCGGGGACATGAATTCTGTGCACACGCAGTGGTGCAAAATTCCCCACAGGAATAAGGACTCCAGCCGTAGCCCGCCCATGTTGGGTGAGGATGCAGGTGTCCCAGCCCTTTACCTTCTTTGAAGGCAGTGGGTCCCTAGCCACATTCAAGTTTGCAGGGCTGCTTCCAGGGAATGTAAACCCCAGCACTTCCATCCCTGGCTGCAGCCCCACAAAGCTGTCTGTAGCTGGGGCCTTTCTTCCAAAAAATTGGTTACTAAGCAGAATGCCTGTTGCCAAATCACCTTAACATTAATCTCAATGGGACTGGATCAGTTCCTGGCAAAAAGTTGCTGTTAAGCAAAAGTCATTAAGACTGGGATCACTATTAAGCAGCATCCATTGTATTGACAATGTTAGAGCAATAAATAAAGAATAGGTAGGGTTACCATATCTCATAAATAAAAAAAGAGGACCCTCCACGGGCCCTGGCCCCGCCCATTTCCCCACCCCTAGCCCTGCCCCAACTCCGCCCCTTCCCCACCCTAACTCCGCCCCCTCCTCCCTCCCACTCCCACCCAGGGGGAAAGGGCTGCCCCAGTGCTACCGGCTTCAGGGTTTGCCGGGCAGCCCCCAGACCCTGCGCCCCCAGCCGGCGCTTCTCCAGCACAGCTGGAGCCCGGGAGGGGAAGCGCCCAGCCGGGGGCGCAGGGTCTGGAGGCTGCCCAGCAAACCGTGAAGCTGGTAGTGCTCGGGCTTTGGGCAGCCCCTATGCCTCCGGACCCAGCGTCCCCAGCCGGGCACTTCCCCTCCCGGGCTCCGGCGGCGCAGGGTCCGGAGGCACGGGGGCTGCCCGAAGCCGGTAGCGCTTGGGCAGCCCGGCTCTTAAACAGAGCCGAAGAGTCGGGGAGGAGCAGAGCCGCCATTTTCCCGGACATGTTCGGCTTTTTGGCAATTCCCCCCGGACGGGGGTTTGACTGCCGAAAAGCCGAACATGTCCGGGAAAAAGAGGACGTATGGTAACCCTAAATAATATGTTAGCACTTAGGTGCCCTAATGATAGAACAGGACCACATTATGCTAGGCTCTGTACAAACAGAATAAAAAGAGGGGCCTTGCTCTAAAGACTTATTTGGGTGCCCAACTGTAAATACCCAATTTATACCACACTTGAAGTAGAAAGGAAGAATATAAACTGGCTAATGCGGAAAGATGGTCCAGTGGTTCGGGCAGCAGCCTGGGGCTAGCTGAGTTCAATTCCGCTAGTTTCTAAACCCCAAAACCTTCTAGAACAGAGGATAATTGTTGCAATCACCTCCTCTGTAGTAATTTATTCAATGCCAGTTTATTTTCACAGACACTTTATGCAGGAGTAAATCACACATGTTCAGATGTCTAAAAACTTGCCAAAAATATGGTGATACTGTACTGCATTTCCTTTATCTTTTTCTCTTCTAGAATACTTTGCTAATGTATATATACTGGCATAAGCATATTCTCAGTTTTGTGTACATTAGCTTCCATCACAATTTCAGCTACTTATATTCCAACACGGTGTTCTTTCCTAGGTTTTCACATCATTAGAATTGTCTACACTATATTTGTCTAGAAACAGGTTGCACTGTAAAATGTAATTCTGATTTAGTGTATGTATTTTAATACACACAGTGCTATTACATTCTTTTCTTTGTCAAAAGAAAGCAAGAATAGGGATTTGAAACCTACCTTAAAGCAGAAGTTTTGACTGCATCTTTTTATTCTGTTGGTGAAAGCCAAAGACATTCATTGAGGACAGGACAAGTAATAATGGGTTTAAATAGCAACAAGAGCGATTTAGGTTAGACATAAGGAAAAACTTATTAACTATAAGGGTAGTTAGGTACTGAAACAAATTATCTACCCAGGTTGTGGAATCTCCATCATTGGAGGTTTTTAAGAACAGGTTAGACAAACACCTGTCAGGGATAGTCTAGAATGGATAATACTTAGACCTGCCTCAGTACAGTGGGCTAGACTTGATGACCTATGAAAGTCTCTTCCAATTCTCCATTTCTATGATTCTATGATTATTTACTATTTAAAACTAGAGTATTGTTTGAACATCATCACTTGCTTATTTCACAAAGATTAATTTAATATATTTTTGGACAATAGCAAGTCTAGTCTCTTTGTATCAGAAAAAGTTGAGGGTTTCTTCCCTCACATTTTCCCTGCTTCCGCTTTCCCACTCTCCCCCTCCCCCGCCCCAAATGGCAAAAAGGAAGATAGGAAAGAGGAAAGGGATGGGGGGAAATGAAAACTGACAAATTTTCATTTTAAGTTTCAAAAATGTTCAGGGTTTTTTTGTGGAGGAAAAAAGTTTCAAATGTTTCATAATGGCCTACCATTCCTCCCACTGACGCAGGTCCATCAATGGCTGCAACCAAGGGAATGCCAGGATGGACCAGCTGCTGTTGAAGGAGAAGAGAAACCTCCCAGCAACAAGTCAGATTACAGATGGCGCCTCGTCCACAAGTTATGTGTGTACAGGGTTAACGACGATAGGAGCTTATTATGCTTTATTGTCAGTTGTTTGTTCACATACGTAAAATAACCTGAGAAATATATCTGTTCCAACAGACCTAAGGCAACTACTGATGTTTCCAAGTATGAATCTGCTGGAGAACTCCTAAAAGACAAATACCATGGCTTCTTCTAGTGTCCTAAATAGAGAACTTTGTCTTGGATCATGCTTCAGAGAACAGACAGAAGAAACCAATGACAAATGCTGAGCTTTTAAAGTGCTGCTTCTCTTTCAATTTTGATAGAGTTTAGCTTTAGTCCCAATGAGTAGAAATTCTGCAATAAAAATACTTTGAAATGAGTGATTAATTGGCAACAAAATTTATCTGACAAACCTGACAACTGTCTACTCACAGGATTATCAAAGGAATAGATTTCCATTTTCAACACTATTAAGTATTCAGCATTTTTACACCATTTTTTAAAATAACTCTATAGGTTGACCATGAACAGTTATTCAAGAGTATTAGGTATTCAGTATTAACCACCAAAGCTATCAACTGTGATTGGTCAGATAAGTCACACGGCATTGGTTATTTTCACTGTTTGGATGTGTGTAAGTAATTCCTGGATACGTTTATACGTGCAAAACTAAACTTCGGTTTCTGCAGATACATTTCAAAATTTTCTCCAAAAAAGAAACAATACAGTGGATCAAAGGGCATTCCTATTCCCGTGTCAGCCTGTTGGCTGATTTTATAGCCTTGAGTCCCAGAATCACTGTATATCACTGAGAGGACAATGAGTCTCAGCAATAATTTAAATTAAAATTGGCAGAACCAGAACAAAACATAAAAAGGGAAAAGTTGGGAAAAGACATGGAGTTCCCACAGCTTTGCATTCAATCTGCTGGTTAGTCATGCTCCTTCTCAGCAGGAATTTGGTAGTGGGAGACAGGCTTGCACCACACTTATACTTGAAATATATGGCCATTCACATTTGCCTTTGAGTGCTTCAAAGACTAGCCCTGTTTGTTGAGGCAGCATAGGTCAGTAGTGAGCATGGAAGGAATCACAAGACTTAAGTTCTCTTCTGCTACTGATTTATTGAGGATGTCATTTAAATGCTCTAAGCCAAATATTTAACAGGGCCTTTACTCAACCTCCATTTTGTTGGTGGATTCAAATTATAGGTATCTAAATATTAACTACTTGGCAGAAGCGTAGCGAGCGCCCTCCATACCCTCCGACCAGAGGGGGCCCCGCAAGGAAGGGGGCCCCTAAAAGTGGCAAAATAAATACCGCATTCCAGTTTCTGCACTGTAAGGGGCCCTGCCCGGACATATGTTCGGAGAGGGCCACCATTCGGAGGGGGCCACGTTCTTTGTTGCTACGGCCCTGCTACTTGGTCTGAGGGTGCAATCAGGTAGCTAGATATTGAAATCATTTGTGCTTACAACTGATTTCCGGAACAGAATTGGAAGACTTTTTATTCTTCTATACTTATCCTTATTTTACATATGGGGAAGCTCAATACTCATCTCAGTAAAATGTTCAAAGATCCTCAGATGAGTACAAAGTGTTATTAACAAAATCAGACATCACATCAGTATTTTAAGACAGGTTCTGTGTGTGCTCCTCTCCTTTTGTTAAGTGCCTCTCAGGAGAGGACTATGGTCACTTGGTTTGGTCATTTTTATCTGGAAATATTTAGTGAATTTTGTGACTTTTCCAAAATAAAGTTTTCCTAGCTGTTCCCATGAAGCCATTCACAATTCTTAGACAAAAAGCAATATGGTTAGTGTTATTAGCTAGCTTTTGTGTAGGTCAGCTTACATCCATCCTCATTGCTATGGTGTAATCTCACTCCATTCCGATCAATTTTCACTTTCCTGTCACATGTTACCCTTCATCTGAAATCCTTAACTTTCTCATTTAATGTGTTTTCTTTCAGAGACACTCTTATGGCATCAATGAGAGCCAAACGGTCTCTTCCTAGCCTGAATTACAGTGCTTTACTATTGTACATCAAACATTTTGATTACAGAATTTCAATTCTATTACTCTCTCAATGCTGGGATCCAGTTGCCAGAACGGGGAGCCCATTTTCCTTTCGTCGTACTTCCCATAACAAGTGCTACTACAGAAACTTTCTTAAACATCAGAGCTTAGCCTTAATGGGTTCACATAAGTTCAACTCTATCTTAACATCAGTGTTTTAATTAATCCATAACAGCTGATGAAATTCAGTGTGGACAAATGTAAGGTAATGCACAGAATAATTTGACCTACACATGCACAGTGCTGAGTTCCAAGCTAACTGTGACCAGTCAGGACAAAGACCAGTGTATTATTGTGGACAGCTCAGTGAAAACCTGCACTCAGTGTGCAACGTTGTGAACCAAAATCTAAGTGTAATGAGGCATAAAGAATGAGAGAACACAAATCTGAAAATGTTAGCCTACCATTAAATAAAATAACGGTGTACTCTCCCTTGGAATACCATATCCTTTCTGCGCAGCAAATCTGAAAACTGATAGAGCAGAAATGGAAGGGGATGAGAGACAACAATGTAAAAGATTAAAGGAGCGGAATGACTGCCCTCTGAAGAAAAGTTGAAAAAGATTAGCTTATGGAGGAGACTAATTTACAAGCCCCGAATGTGTTCAAGCTAATCGTAGCTATATTGTCTGCATTCAGCCACCATTAATTAATAAAATAGAACACCACATAGTTAAAGGTAAATTTGGACAAGCAGGGCATTTGGAGGCAAGGTCAAATACCAGCAGCAGGCTTGCAGTTTCTGCTAATCAGAATGGGAGGAGGGAGAAAAAATTATGAGACAAAGAAAATAAGAGGATGGAGACCTTGAATCTGGGTGCCTCTGATATAGAAGCTTATTATGGCTAAGATTGTTAGGAATGTTTTATTGATAAGTAATTTATTGATGTTAGGAGAAGTGATGACCCAGAAGGGGTTGTCGTCAGACGTCACCAGTGTGGTACTCTGCTCTGTCCAATGTTGATAACAGTCGGCTGCGTGCGTGTGTTCCCTCTGCGGGCTGCCCCGACTCTGCGCAGATAGTTGGCACAGCAGATCCCAAGAGAAACCCCAAGGACCATAGACTCTGATAAGGTACGAAGGCACCCGGCCAGGTTTATTGCCAAACAAAACACAGTCTCTAGCTCCCTGGATCAGATATCTACAGTTCTGCTAGTACATATGTGCTCCCTGACAATGGACCGGCTCAGTCAGTGGCAGGATTTACCACTGCCCCCTCAGAGGTCCATTTTTATACACAGATACAAACAAGTTACACATCACTCCTGATATATTGAGGTACAACCCTTCTATGCGTCAAGGTGCCACCTATTACCTTGTACATGTTGGTTCAAGCAAAACAACTCTATCCATCATATTATCCTTTTAACCCTATCTTTAGGACGGGTCAGCATGTTCCTGTTACCTGTGTGGAATGTGCTAGTGATGGAGTGTTCTGGTATCATCCTGCCACATGTTTACACTACTTGTGCCCGGTACCTTTTAGGTATGTGTGTTTTTGCAGCATCAGCCCTCTTCATGTCAGATTCTGTGAGCAGGGCCTGCCTCTTGCTCACAGCTTACCTTTGTTTGATATCCGCAAAGTCTTGACCATTACTTTAGTTCCGGCCTTAGATCTCATACTGGGCCTCTGATACAAGGATTTATTTTTCAGGACCTCATCTTACTACATTCCCCCACTTTTTGTCTTTTTATGGGGAGGATGTTTACTCATCGTCCCGGAAAACCATAATGCATAGACTAAAGATAACAGTGTTTAGCCCACTGGGTTATATGGTTACCTTATTTTACCATCCATAAACTCATGCCCCACCAGTCTTTAATCTGCACATTCCCTCATATGACTGATAGACAGATTTTATTATCCAACTATTTTTTGTCCCTTATGGTGGGCCTGGGAACGTTAGGCCCGGGACCTCAACTGAGGTGTGGGGGTCTGCGCTTGTGTATTGTTAACTTCACTGAATGGTATGAGACAGCCTTTGCTGGTATTTGTTAGTCCACACTAGGGGCTTTGTTAAGAAAAAACAGATAACTAAATTATATAGATAACATGACTATATGACCATACATAAATGAATATATGTTGTGATTATGATGTGGCTGATAAATGATCATATGTGATATATGAGGGGGCTTATATGCTGTATATGTTAGAAGTATATGCTTTAACACCTTACTCCTTAAAACAGGGGTTCTCAAACTGGGGGTTGGGCCCCCTGAGGGGGTCATGAGGTTATTATATGGGGGTCACGAGCTGTCAGCCTCCACCTGAAGCCCCGCATTGCATCCAGCATTAATAATGGTGTTAAATATATTTTTTAAATGTTTTTAATTTATAAGAGGGGGTCGCACTCAGAGGCTTGCTGTGTGAAAGGGGTCACCAGTACAAAAGTTTGAGAACCACTGCCTTAAAATGATTATTCATTACCACAGCAGTATTGATTGCCATTTCCATCCCTTCTTCACTCGGCGCTGTAGCTTAGCTTGCTTGGTTTGACATAGCATGTAACAGCACATTCCCATGAGAACAACAATTGTTAGGGCCTGGATTCCCATTAGGATTATGCTAAGGGTTTGGACCACTGGATGTAAAGTCACATCCTCCGGAATTGCCCACCAGGGTGTTTCCACCTCTTTTTGTACATTTTCTATTTCATTCATTTGCTGCTGGATTGATTGAGTTATTGGTATTAGGGATTCCTTGGTTCTCGCTACCCAATCATGTATATCCAACTGCAAGTGTTCCACTGGGTGGGGAACAGTTCAATGAGTAAGTCTTGTAGGTGTTCATGTGGGATGATCATTTCAGTGACAGTACTGCCTTTGCTTGTTGGCCAGAAGGCGGGGGATCCTATCTGGATGGTGTTGATAACAGGTATGCAAAATCCAGCATCACTTGTAGGGCAAATGTTGCCAGCGATGGAAAAATTATGATAAGTTATAGCACAGACCACATCCTGCATTCGTACTACCTCATTAACTAGTTCCTTTTGTACCAATTGAGCCCAGCTTTTCCTTGTGTGATTAATATCAATCGTGGCGTAGCACTCACACAGCCAACATTCATTATGTTTTATGCAACAAACTTGATTAATTTCCAAGCCACTTTCAGTTATTAGGCGCACGGTGGGGTAATGCTGTACATATGTCTTGTTTACAAGCATCCCCACATTATTTGCGTAATATACCTTAACTAGCTCTTGCAACCATCTAGGGACTGCCATCATGAGATATACACTTTTCTTGTCCTCCTTGTCCAATCTTGGAACTCTATCAAATTTAGCAAATTGTAGAAAGACAGGTGTAATATGGTTTATGCCTCATTGCTGTATTTGTTTCAAGGTGGCTGTGGGGTTTAATATCCATGGCCAATTCTGAAGTTGCAACTGCAACAAACTTTGCTGTACTATCTTGATTACTCTATTGCCATAGGCTGTGCAAGCAACTGCCAATTAAATATCATTATTTTTATGCTGTTGATGAGGGACAAAATGATAGCAGTCAGGTAGCTAAACCCTTGAGCAATCCAGTGCATATTATCAATAGTGATTGCATGCTGGTCCAGTAATAAACTGCTAATATCTCCTCCTGTTTTAACTGCCTTGCCTATTCCATTCACAGTAGTGTTTAATTTTAAATTAAGATTTTCAATGTCTGCAGAGTTCCATATGGACATGCCAAGACCAGAGCCTCCCATCACTCCTAGTAAATCCCTCCTTTCTCTATCATGTTTGTGATAAAGCTCCGACCTTGTCTCAGTAGGTCCCGTGCTTCCTGATGGATTACACTAGCCTCAGAGGCTCACTGTGACCATCTACGTAGCCCTTCTCCCTCTAGAGGCCAGGGTCACAGCCTACTAAGCCATTTTCATCATAAGCCAGCAAGGGAGGTGAGGAGAAGCTACCCTCCCTTGCACAGTGTCTCCCAGTTTCAGTGAATAGTCAGGGAGGGGGAACCCAGGCCCACCCTCTACTCGGGGCTCCAGCCCAGGGACCCTGATAGTAGCAGCTCTTGGTAGCTGACTTTTTGGAAACAGGACGAGTACGATTCCCTGGGCTACTTCCCCACAGCAGCCCCCACTTCCTCAATATCTATGTCACCCTTACCTCAGGGTCTCATTTCTTGTGCCTGATTTGTACTGCTCTGTTTCTCCAGCAGCACGGTTTCCTCCTACAGCTCCTGACGCACACACCCCCACCTGACTAACTGGCTGGCTTTTGACTCGTTTCAGCCAGCCCCTGATTGGCTTCAGGTATCCCAATCAATCTAGCTGTCTTCCCTGCTTTCTGGAAGGATCTTAATTGGCCCCAGGTGTCTTAATTGACCTGGAGCAACTGCCATTTGCTTACCCTGCTAACAGGGATTTGTTTAGCCTGGCACTAATAGATCTGTCTCCCACTACTTTCCTATAGCTATCTGGTCTTGCCCCATAACATGTAGTATGGCGATTTGGGTGCCCTTCCAGAATTGTAATTGCATCTCCACTTCTGAATTAAACCAATCCTTATAGTGTCTGGGGCACTGCCTTAGCATAGTCATACTGTCAAAATTGAGTTTTAGGGGCATGTAGCTCCATCCTACATTTTCTACCATATACTCTGCAGTAAGATGCAGGAAAATTCCTGACATAGGCTATGCTTGTACAGTGGGACGCTCTCTCCTTGGGGTAACGTGGACATGTGGAGGAGTGGTAGGAGGCGAAGTTGGGGCTGTTGTTGGACAGGCGTCTTCACATACCTGCACAGGGTAGATACATTTACTGATGCTTCGGGTTATAGACCAAGTTCCTGTGTATGCTCCTGTATCTTTTAGTTAAATGTTACGAATGCGAATAGCCGCACTCCATCGATCCTGCAAGTCAGTAAACTCCACCCTTGTCCAATCACTATATGTTTTTACAATTCCATTTAAGTAAGTAATCACTGTGTCCCTTGCTCAAAACCAGTCCAAGGATACTGTATTAGCCTCGAGTTTGTGTGCTTGGACAACACATACCAGAGTCACATCCTCCCCCACCTCTCTTGTGAAATATTGCTCTTTGATTTGGTGCCACTAGAGCGTGTTCCATTTCCAGCGTGGCTCGTTTTCTTTCCTTAATTTGTATATGTTCATGTTCATTTTGTGTCAGTGTCAGGAGTGTTAATGGAATCTGCATAAGGAAGTGCAGTAAGAACAAAAACCTGATCACAATTAACAACACTATAAACCTTCCAACAGCATGCATCCTCTCCCTGTGTCTCTTTACTCAAAGTCAGTTCCTTTTCAATCCGCCTTCGAGCATTATTGACTTCTTGGACAGGAACATGTCGAATCTCACTACTGTCTCCAACAGTCCATCCCAAAGCCATCTTAATAGCAAAGGGTGACACCCTGAGGATGTGCTCCAGTTGTTGCTTTCCTTCAGTTTCACACACTAATTTCAAAACAGTTCCAGTAGGGTGCGCTTGTCTTGCTGTATCCCATCTTTCTGTCCACAGAGTTCTGGTCACCGAATGCATTTGGGTGATCTTTTTGACATCGACCATCTCTTTGCCCCTTGGGCAACTACCAGGACACCCAACAGGTTCCCTATCCAGGGAACCATCATAACCTATACAAATATAAAACAACACTCGCTTCTCTCTCATGGGTAAATGTGTATAATGGAAGTATTTTGTCTGTTTGTTTTAAAAGCAGAATTGACTCCAAGCAATATATATATTAACAATCGGGGCGCTGATGGAGCTCGGAGATTAAAGCTCATAAAACCACCATTATTGATTTGGAAGTATTCCATTGTGCTTACCTTAACTACTTATCCAGTATGTTTTTCTGTAAAAAAAAAGCACAAAACATGTAATATGCAGTTTAACCCTTGTATGTCTTTAATTGCATGGCATGTTTCCACAGAGGCTGTTCCTCTATTTCAACCAAGTACAGAGAGGGCCCTAATTTATCTAAAATTGGCCAAGGACCGAACCAGTGTCCTTTGGAAAATGTTTTCTCTGGAGCTTGTTTAATTTTAACCATAACATGGCTTCCAATTTGCCATTGTTTGATATCACTGTTTTCATCAAATGCCTGATTCATTTTTTTTGCTGTTCTGCAGCTGCTCCTTGAATGGCGCCCAACCACTATTTAAAGCTGTTCATCCAGATGGTAGTTGCCAGTGTTGTAATTGTTTCCCAATCTGGGGGATACAGCAAGTTTTCCCAGCCGGGCATAGGCCTCCCAAAGAGTATTTCATAGGGACTAAATCCTGTCATGTGGCTTGGACGCTCCTGATCCTCATCTGAACCCAGGGAAGTACCATGTCCCAATTTGTTCCCAGGTCATTACACACTTTAGACAGTTCAATTTTAAGAGATTTATTCATCCTTTCCACCTGTCCCCCAGCTTGAGGGCAGTAGGGGATGTATAATAGTAGGGGAATACTGGCCCATGTCCCCATACTTCGGTATACCTGTCCAATAAAAGCGGGACCATTGTCAGAATCAATGCTGTGTGGCAACCCCCACCTAGGAAACATTTCGGTTATTAACATTTTTGCAGCTGCAGCACTATTTTCTTTTTTAGTAGGGAATGCTTCTACCCATTTGCTAAAACTATCCACAATCACAAACAAAAATCTGTTTCCCTTAGGAGTAGTAGGCAAGGGTCTTACAAAATCAACCTGTAAAGGTTGGCGGGGGCCTTTTAACGCATGACGCATTAACTCTCCACGTCTTTTTCTTCTAGCAGGGTCATGCTTAGCACATATTAAACAGCTATGAATATGCAGGTTTAAATCCTCTTTCGTTTCAGGCCACCATCCCAGTTTTTTAAGTTTTTCTAATGTCTCTTCTTGTTTCGGATGACCTCCCACAATTGAACCATGTATCCATCCTAAAAGGAAGTACTGCATCTGCTGAGGGATTACCAGAACCCATTCATTTTCTGGTTTTGCCAAAATTAGGTCTCCCTCCTTTCTCAACAAGACACCCTGCCACTGTGAGGAGCATTCTACTATCTATTGCTTTATTAAGTCATCTTTTGCCTGCAGGTCCCGTAAAAACTGTAGCTCTTTCTGGTTGTTCTCTTCACTTTCTTGTTTTTGTTTTGCCTGTGCCCGGGTGGTTACTGCCACGTGCGTGGGCTCCCACAGTGTTCCAGTGAGAGCTGCTTCCTTAGCCAATTTATCTGCTTGTTCATTTCCCTTTTTCAATGAACCGGTCCTCTTATGGGCTTTTATTTTAACCATCTGGATCCTCTGATAATGCCCTGCTAATTTCTCTATTTGCTGTCATAAGGTCCTGTGTTTAATTTCAGATCCGTCAGTTACTGTAAAACCTACATTATTCCACCATGGTAGGTAGATGGTGGTTCCCTAGTAAACATAATCTGAATCAGTTCCTATTATTAGCTCCGTTTGTTTGTTCTTCATTCTAGCTAAAACTTCTAAGACCACTGACACCTCTGCAGATTGTGTTCCTCCTTTGATCAATTTGTACTGGAAGAAGTTAACCCTTCGCAGGTTTCCAGTTAAACAAATCCCTGCAAAGCCAGTGACTTGTTTTCCTTCGGTGTAATAGGAGCTACCGTCCACAAACCAAATGGTTTTTCCAATCACCTTTTCAACTGGGGTTGCTTTAAAGATAGGGTGTGCTTTGGATTCCGAATGGGGTTCACAAACATGTTCTCAACCATTTATAGTCAATCCCCATGCAGATATTTCAGGTTCTAATTGAACATTCTCAGACATGAGAGCAAAAACCCATTGAATGGCCTTATCTATACTCACATGTCCTTTAGACAGATTTTTCTGACTGAGTAATTTTCCTAGTGCATGGTGACTCTTTACAATCACCTTGCTTGCTCCGATAATTGCCTGCGCTTTTTGTAGCATCCAGTAGGCAGCGAGAGCAGTTCGCTCACAAATTCCCAGTTTGCTTTCTGGACCTAATGCTCTGCTATAATAAGCAACGGTCTCTCCCCAGCACCAGTATCATCTGTAAGCATACTAACAATACAGAAATTCTTAACATTAGGGTACAATTCAAAGGGGAATTTGTTGTTAGGGGCAGCCAAGGTAGGTGCCTCCATTAACCCTTCTTTCAGGCTTTCCTATGCATTAGTTGCCTCCTCTGTCCAGGTCCACTGTGGTCTTTTAAGTACCTCATACAGGGGACCTGCTTTCTCTGCGTACTCAACCATAAATTCTCTGTGGAAGCCCCAAAAAAGATTGCAAAGATTTAGTATCTACCGGCATAGGGAGGTTAACAATCCTTATCCGCAGACCTTCCCCCTGTACTGAGTTGAATTCCAAGATATTGCAAAACGTTCCAGCAATATTGCATACCCTGGAATACAAAAGATCTCCTGTATTGAGACTCTGGATTTAAAGATTTCAGAGGGATAGCTGTGTTAGTCTGTATCAGCAAAAACAACGAGGAGTCCTTGTGGCACCTTAGAGACTGACAAATTTATTTGGGCATAAGCTTTCGTGGGCTATAACCCATTTCATCACATGCATGGAGTGAAAAATACAGTAGGCAGCTATAAATATACAGCACGTGAAAAAGACGAGAGTTGCCTAACCAAGGGCGGGGAGGGTCAGTGCTAACGAGGCCAATTCAGTCAGGGTGGATGTGGCCCATTCCCAACAGTTGACAAGAAGGGGTGAGTATCAACAGAAGGAAAATTACTTTTTGTAGTGACCAAGCCACAGATTGAGCCAGAAGGGTACCCAGAAGTCACCAACTACAGGACAAACACAACAAAGAAAGTAACAGAATGTCTCTAGCCATCACCTACAGCCCCCAATGAAAACCTCTCCAGCGCATCTAGGATCTACAACCTATCCTGGGAGATGATCCCTCACTTTCACAGACCTTGGGAGACAGGCCAGTCCTCGCTTACAGACAGCATCTCAACCTGAAGCAAATGCTCACCAGCAACTATACACCACACAACAGAAACTAACCCAGGAACCAATCCCTGCAACAAACCCCGTTGCCAACTCTGTCTGCATATCTATTCAAGGGACACCATCATAGCACCTAACCACATGAGCCACACCATCAGGGGCTTGTTCACCTGCACATCTACCAATGTGATATGCACCATCATGTGCCAGCAATGCCCCTCTGCTATGTACATTGGCCAAACCGGATCGTATCTACGCAAAAGAATAAATGGACACAAATCAGACATCAAGAATTGTAACATTCAAAAACCAGTAGGAGAGGACATCAATCTCCCTGGATACTCAATAACAGACTTAAAAGTGGCCATTCTTCAACAAAAAAACTTTAAAAACAGATTTCAACGAGAAACTGCAGAACTGGAATTAATTTGCAAAATTGACACCATCAAATTAGGCCTGAATAAAGACTGGGAGTGGCTGGGTCACTACAAAAAGTAATTTTCCCTCTGTTGATATTCACCCCTTCTTGTCAACTGTTGGGAATGGGCCACATCCACCCTGATTGAATTGGCCTCGTTAGCACTGACCTCCCCACTCCCCTTGGTAAGGCAACTCTCATCTTTTCATGTGCTGTATATTTATAGCTGCCTACTGTATTTTTCACTCCATGCATATGATGAAGTGGGTTATAGCCCATGAAAGCTTATGCCCAAATAAATGCGTTAGTCTCTAAGGTGCCACAAGGACTCCTTGTTGTTTTTGGGTTTAAAGATAAACTCGAAAAGCCATTTGCCATGTCAAGTACTGAGAACCATTTCATGTCAGGGGTGACTACCTCCAACAATTCTGGGTAAGCAGCCACTACTGGTGCTCCCCATTTGGCAGTTCTGTTTAACCCCTGACAGTCAATAGTTAATCTCCAGGTTCCATCAGGGTTTTTTTAACTGGCCAGATTGGTGCCACATTAGGCGCTGAACACCTTCGAATTAATTTTCATTTTTCCAATTCTTCTATAACTTGCCTTAAAGATTCTTTTGCTTCCTGAGATATTGGGTATTGTTTTATGTATGGGGGTATGTCTCCTTCTAATGTAATGGAGGTTTGTATTTTTCCCATATCTAGGGAGTCCACTGCCCAGATAGCTTGAATCTCAGCCCACCAGCCTTCTGGTGCAGGAGGTGGCTGTTTAAAAGTCAGGGTGGCTTTATTGCTTTCACTGTGTGAGTAGCAAGTCCCATTGGGATCAGGTTAGCGTTATTTGTTTCTCCCGTTACAGTGAGTATGTCTGATACACATAATTGGGAAGTCCAGGATTATTCCCAATCATTTGATAGTTTCTGCCCCAATTAGATTTTCTCTCCCTGAAATAGCACACTTCTCCTGAATGGTATGTACACCAAATTGGAGAGGGAGGGTTTTAACATCATATGTTTCTTAGTTCCTGATATGCCCTGTCTTTGTACGGAGTCCACAATTGGATATACATTAAATACATCTTTTACTATAGGAATTCCGGCCTCTGTGTCCAACACAAAATCTGCAAGCCCATCCCCGACTTGGATGCTTAAGTGGGGGCGCCCCCGAAAATCTATTGTCATGGGTTGCTGGAAAATGCATTCTGAGTTGCAGGGAGGGCTGTCCTATGTTACTGAATTACTAGCAATTGGATCATTCAATCCAGACACCAAAACAGTCACCTTAGCCAGCTTCATCACTGCCTTTTCTTCCTCCTTTTGAGACTCCTTGCCAATCATACATGCCTGTAGCTGCGCCCGCAGCTTCTCATTCTCTCCTTTAAGATCTAGATTCTCCTGTTTCAACATTTCAGGCAACACCCATTCACTCTCTCCATTTACTTTTCTATCTCTGTTCATTCCATGACCTCTCCAACCCCGGCCGCGAGGAGAGTATCCAGGACCCTCTGTTTTCCACTGTCCTAACTGTGTTTGCAGCTCATTGACAAGAGTTTCTTCCTGCTGTTTAACCACAGTCTCCACTTTTTCAATCCATTCATTCCAAAGTATGTCTCTGCCTCCATTCTCACACCAAGCATTGATCCATTCTATCCCCCCAGAAGGCAGCGCCTCCAAAACAAGTTGCTTCAAATCCTCGAGATCAGTATCCCCCACTGTTAAAGCTGACATACGTTTGTCTTATGTCAGCCAGCTTGGACGGAGCCTCTTCTGGCATTCCTGTAATTCCTTTAAGTGCAGTAAATCCACTGGATAACTTAAAATGCTTTTGAGCCACACATTTAACCATTTGCCTAACATCATCATCAAAACCAAGGGTATGACAATTCAGTGGTCCCAACAGGGTTTGTACTAGAATTGGTTCCTGTAACAGGTCAATTCCCACCGCTTTTAACAACTGCGAGCACTTATGTAGCCATACCATAAACTCATTAAAATTCTCAGAAGGCGGGGGGCCGACAGCTCCAGCTAACGCAGTTAACTCATTAATTTTTAAAGCGTCGAGCCCGGCTGTTAAGCCACGAACTCGAGGTGGGTGAGGTGAATATGTACGGCATTTGGGTGCCTCCATTTCCCTTTCCACTGCATTCTATAACCTCAATGGAGGTGGAACACTAGTTTGTGGGGTAGCATCAAGGGTAAAGTGGGGTGTAAGCAGGGTGTCAGGGTCAGGTTCCGCAGTAAGGCTCTCTCTCCCATTTTCCCTCATTTCTCCTGTTTTAACAGGAATTTATCTAGGTTTTGGGGAGGGTTTGTCCAAAACCCGGTTCTCATCATAAGGTGGTGGTTGCGGTGTGGTGGCCCCTGACCATGGGTCAAGAGAGGATGATCCATCTGGGTCATTCACATGTCCCCAGTGCAGCAACCATTCCAATTGTCCCATGTTCCATCTTTTAATTAACTAGGGCCACCTGTTTCCATTTCTGCCCCCATCCTTCAGGTACTGTAAAAGCACTTGAAGTCTGTTGAGCAACAGGGGACGGTACCTTTTTCTTCTGCAGGTTTTCCACAGCTGTCTCCAATTTTTTGTTTTCCTGCTTTATCTGTTCGAGCATATCAGGAGTCTGGACCGCCTGGTGCCCTGTTAAAAGAGCTTGGGATTTCCAGTGCTTGACTGCCTGGGTCACTTCCTCCACTGCTTTAGTTATCTCCTCCACTTCCCTGGTTTTCTCCATTACTTGCCTGGCCAGTATGTCGGCGTGTTGTTTAAGCCCTCTTACTGCCATAGACATTCATAGAATCATAGAATCATAGAATCATAGAATATCAGAGTTGGAAGGGACCTCAAGAGGTCATCTAGTCCAACCCCCTGCTCAAAGCAGGACCAATTCCCAGCTAAATCATCCCAGCCAGGGCTTTGTCAAGCCGGGCCTTAAAAACCTCCAAGGAAGGAGACTCCACCACCTCCCTAGGTAACGCATTCCAGTGTTTCACCACCCTCCTAGTGAAATAGTTTTTCCTGATATCCAACCTGGACCTCCCCCACTGCAACTTGAGACCATTGCTCCTTGTTCTGTCATCTGCCACCACTGAGAACAGCCGAGCTCCATCCTCTTTGGAACCCCCCTTCAGGTAGTTGAAGGCTGCTATCAAATCCCCCCTCATTCTTCTCTTCTGGAGACTAAACAATCCCAGTTCTCTCAGCCTCTCCTCATAAGTCATGTGCTCCAGACCCCTAATCATTTTTGTTGCCCTCCGCTGGACTCTTTCCAATTTTTCCACATCCTTCTTGTAGTGTGGGGACCAAAACTGGACACAGTATTCCAGATGAGGCCTCACCAATGTCGAATAAAGGGGAACGATCACGTTCCTCGATCTGCTGGCAATGCCCCTACTTATACAGCCCAAAATGCCGTTAGCCTTCTTGGCAACAAGAGCACACTGTTGACTCATATCCAGCTTCATATCCACTGTGACCCCTAGGTCCTTTTCAGCAGAACTGCTACCTAGCCATTCGGTCCCTAGTCTGTAGCAGTGCATGGGATTCTTCCGTCCTAAGTGCAGGACTCTGCACTTGTCCTTGTTGAACCTCATCAGGTTTTTTTCTGCCCAATCCTCTAATTTGTCTAGGTCCCTCTGTATCCGATCCCTACCCTCTAGTGTATCTACCACGCCTCCTAGTTTAGTGTCATCTGCAAACTTGCTGAGAGTGCAGTCCACACCATCCTCCAGATCATTAATAAAGATATTAAACAAAACCGGCCCCAGGACCGACCCTTGGGGCACTCCACTTGAAACCGGCTGCCAACTAGACATGGAGCCATTGATCACTACCCGTTGAGCCCGATGATCTAGCCAGCTTTCTATCCACCTTACAGTCCATTCATCCAGCCCATACTTCTTTAACTTGGTGGCAAGAATACTGTGGGAGACAGTATCAAAAGCTTTGCTAAAGTCAAGAAATAACACATCCACTGCTTTCCCCTCATCCACAGAGCCAGTTATCTCATCATAGAAGGCAATTAGGTTAGTCAGGCACGACTTCCCCTTCGTGAATCCATGCTGACTGTTCCTGATCACTTTCCTCTCCTCTAAATGTTTCATAATTGATTCCTTGAGGACCTGCTCCATGATTTTTCCAGGGACTGAGGTGAGGCTGACTGGCCTGTAGTTCCCCGGATCCTCCTTCTTCCCTTTTTTAAAGATGGGCACTACATTAGCCTTTTTCCAGTCATCTGGGACCTCCCCCGATCGCCATGAGTTTTCAAAAATAATGGCTAATGGCTCTGCAATCTCACCCGCCAACTCCTTTAGCACCCTCGGATGCAGCGCATCCGGCCCCATGGACTTGTGCACGTCCAGTTTTTCTAAATAGTCCCGAACCACTTCTTTCTCCACAGAGGGTTGGTCACCTTCTCCCCATGCTGTACTGCCCAGTGCAGCAATCTGGGAGCTGACCTTGTGCGTGAAGACAGAGGCAAAAAAATCATTGAGTACATTAGCTTTTTCCACATCCTCGGTCACTAGGTTGCCTCCCTCATTCAGTAAGGGGCCCACACTTTCCTTGATTTTCTTCTTGTTGCTAACATACCTGAAGAAACCCTTCTTGTTACTCTTAACATCTCTTGCTAACTGCAACTCCAAGTGTGATTTGGCCTTCCTGATTTCACTCCTGCACGCCTGAGCAATATTTTTATACTCCTCCCTGGTCATTTGTCCAATCTTCCACTCCTTATAAGCCTCTTTTTTGCGTTTAAGATCAGCAAGGATTTCACTGTTTAGCCAAGCTGGTCGCCTGCCATATTTACTATTCTTTCTACACATCGGGATGGTTTGTTCCTGCAACCTCAATAAGGATTCTTTAAAATACAGCCAGATCTCCTGGACCCCTTTGCCCTTCATGTTATTCTCCCAGGGGATCCTGCCCATCTGTTCCCTGAGGGAGTCAAAGTCTGCTTTTCTGAAGTCCAGGGTCCGTATTCTGCTGCTCTCCTTTCTTCCTTGTGTCAGGATCCTGAACTCGACCATCTCATGGTCACTGCCTCCCAGGTTCCCATCCACTTTTGCTTCCCCTACTAGTTCTTCCCTGTTTGTGAGCAGCAGGTCAAGAAAAGCTTTGCCCCTAGTTGGTTCCTCCAGCACTTGCACCAGGAAATTGTCCCCTACACTTTCCAAAAATTTCCTGGATTGCCTGTGCACCGCTGTATTGCTCTCCCAGCAGATATCAGGGTGATTAAAGTCTCCCATGAGAACCAGGGCCTGTGATCTAGCAACTTCTGCTAGTTGCCAGAAGAAAGCCTCGTCCACCTCATCCCCCTGGTCTGGTGGTCTATAGCAGACTCCAACCACGACATCACCCTTGTTGCTCACACTTCTCAACTTTATCCAGAGACTCTCAGGTTTTTCTGCAGTATCATACCGGAGCTCTGAGCAGTCATACTCCTCTCTTACATACAACGCAACTCCCCCACCTTTTCTGCCCTGCCTGTCCTTCCTGAACAGTTTATATCCATCCATGACCGTACTCCAGTCATGTGAGTTATCCCACCAAGTCTCTGTTATTCCAATCACATCATAGTTCCCTGACTGTGCCAGGACTTCCAGTTCTCCCTGCTTGTTTCCCAGGCTTCTTGCATTTGTGTATAGGCACTTAAGATAACTCAACGATCGTCCCTCTTTCTCAGCATGAGACAGGAGTCCTCCCCTGTTGCGCTCTCCTGCTTGTGCTTCCTCCCAGGATCCCATTTCCCCACTTACCTCAGGGCTTTGGTCTCCTTCCCCCGGTGAACCTAGTTTAAAGCCCTCCTCACTAGGTTAGCCAGCCTGCTGGCGAAGATGCTCTTCCCTCTCTTCGTTAGGTGGAGCCCGTCTCTGCCTAGCACTCCTTCTTCTTGGAACACCATCCCATGGTCGAAGAATCCAAAGCCTTCTCTCCGACACCACCTGCGTAGCCATTCGTTGACTTCCACGATTCGACGGTCTCTACCCCGGCCTTTTCCTTGCACAGGGAGGATGGACGAGAACACCACTTGCGCCTCAAACTCCTTTATCCTTCTTCCCAGAGCCACGTAGTCTGCAGTGATCCGCTCAAGGTCATTCTTGGCAGTATCATTGGTGCCCACGTGGAGAAGCAGGAAGGGGTAGCGATCCGAGGGCTTGATGAGTCTCGGCAGTCTCTCCGTCACATCGTGTATCCTAGCTCCTGGCAAGCAGCAGACCTCTCGGTTTTCCCGGTCAGGGCGGCAGATAGATGACTCAGTCCCCCTGAGGAGGGAGTCCCCGACCACCACCACCCTCCTCCTCCTCTTGGGAGTGGTGGTCGTGGAACCCCCATCCCTAGGACAGTGCATCTTTTGCCTTCCAATCGGTGGAGTCTCCTTCTGCTCCCTTCCCTCAGATGGGCCATCTAGTCCACTCTCCGCATTAGCACCTGTAGAGAGAACATGGAAACGATTCCTCACCTGTATCTCCATTGCTGGTGCATGGACGCTCCTCTTTCTTCTTCTGGAGGTCACATGCTGCCAAACCTCCTCACAATCCTTCTGTCCCTGCTGCGCCTGCTCTGAATCTTCAGAACATTGTGGCCGTAGAAGCATCTCCTGACGTCTGTCCAGGAAATCTTCATTTTCCCTTATGCAACGCAGAGTTGATACTTGTTTCTCCAGCCCTCGAACCTTCTCCTCCAATATGGAGACCAGCTTGCACTTTGTGCAGACAAAGTCGCTTCTGTCCTGCGGAAGAAAGACAAACATGGCACAACCTGTGCAGGTTACAACAGCTGATCGCTCACCTTCCATATCACCGTCCTCTTAGGAGCTTCCTCAACTGTTGCAGGAACTACTCGGAGAAACCTGCAGATGAAAGCCTCAGTGCGCTCTCCCTAGGCGAACTCCCGCTGTTAGCCTCTGCTGTTCGCCGCTCAGCTGGTTCGCTGCTGACTGCCCTTATATACCAGTCAGGCCCACTCAAGGCCCAGCTGGAACGGGGACTCCCTCCTCAGGATTAATTGCAAAATCCTAGCTTTTTTACTTTTTTTGTTTTTAGAGCTTCTGTTTCTACCATTGCTTTACATATGCCAGTCTATGTTTCCCCACTTTCTTTTTAAAATTCATATGGACCCCCTTTACTTGCAATCCAGCGGGTCCACGAGTTATCAAGCTCTGTGGATTTGAAGGGAGGGGATAAGGAGGTTCCCTAGCTCGTGGTTTTCTGTCATGTTAGATCACAAATCCTACAGTGGATAGCTCGTTTACTCACCAGATCAGCGGTCGGGGTCAGCAATGTCGTCAGACGTCACCGGTGTGGTGCTCTGCTCTGTCCAGTGTTGATAACTGTCGACTGCGTGCGTGTGTTCCCTCTGTGTGCTTCCCCAGCTCTGCGCAGATAACTGGCACAGCAGATGCTGAGAGAAACCCCAAGGACCACAGACTCCGATAAGGTATGAAGGCATGCGGCCAGGTGTATTGCCAAACAAAACATAGGCTCTAGCTCCCCGTATCAGACGTCTCCCATCTTTTCATGTGCTGTAATATATACACTGCTTACTGTATTTTTCACTCCATGCATCTGATGAAGTGGGTTTTAGCCCACGAAATAAATGCCCAAATAAATTTGTTAGTCTCTAAGGTGCCACAAGGACTCCTCGTTGTTTTTACAGTTCCGCTAGTATATATGTGCTCCCTGACAATGGACCGGCTCAGTCAGTGGCAGGATTTACCACTGCCCCCTAAGCCAGATAAAGACAATCCCTCAGAGGTCCATTTTTATACACAGGTACAAACAAGTTACACATCACTCCTGATGTATTGAGGTACAACCCCTCTACTTGTCAAGGTGCCACCTATTACCTTGTACTTGTTGGTTCGAGCAAAACAACTCTATGCATCATATTATCCTTTTAACCCTGTCTTTAGGACGGGTCAGCATGTTCCTGTTACCTGTGTGGAATGTGCTAGTGATGGAGTGTTCTGGTACCATCCTGGCATGTGTTTACACTATTTGTGCCCAGTACCTTTTAGGTATGTGTGTTTTTGCAGCATCAGCCCTCTTCATGTCAGATTCTGTGAGCAGGGCCTGCCTCTTATTCACAGCTTACCTTTGTTTTATATTCACAAAGTCTTGACCATTACTTTAGCTCTGGCCTGAGGCCTCATACCAGGCCTCTGATATAGGGACTTATGTTTCAGGACCTCATCTTACTATAGGGATCACTATGAGCTCTGCGTTTTGTAAAAGTTACTTATAAAAAGACGAGATAATAGATAGGGCTGTACCAAATTTGTGGCCATGAAAAATGTGTCATGGACCGTGAAATCTGGTCTTGTATGTGCTTTTACCCTATACTATACAGATTTCACGGTGGGGAGACCAAATTGGGGGTCCCAACCCAAAAGGCGGCCGTGGGTGGGGTTGCAAGGTTATTGTAGGAGGATTGCATAATTGCAACCCTTACTTCTGCACTGCCTTCAGAGCTGGATGTCTGGAAAGCAGTGGCTGCTGGCCGGGTGACAAGCTCTGAAGGCAGCAGTGTAGAAGTAAGGGTGGCAATACCATACCATGCCACCCTTATTTCTACGCTGCTGCCTTCAGAGCTGGGTGGCTGGAGAGTGGTGGCTGTTGGCCCAGGGCCCAGCTCTGAAGGCAGCAGTGCAGAAGTAAGAGTAGCAATACTATATCATGTCATCCTTGCTTCTGCGCAGCTGCTGGCAGCAGCACCACCTTCAGATTTGGGCTCCCAGCCAGCAGCCGTCACTCTCTGGCTGCCCAGTTTTGAAGGCATCGCCACTGCCAGAAGTAAGGGTGCCAATACTACAACCCTCCTACAATAACCTTGAAACCCTCCCACAGCCACCTTTTGGGTCAGAGCCCCTACAGTTACAACACTGGAATTTCAGATTTAAATATCTGAAAGCATGAAATTTACGATTTTTAAAATTTAAAATGACAGTGAAATTGACCAAAATGGACTGTGAATTTGGTACGGCTCTAACACTAGAGTGTACTTTGGAGCAGTTCTCTGAAGCTATCCTGAGAGAATTTCCCTCCCCCTGACACCCTATCCCTGGTGAAGAAGCAACCAGCCATTGTTTACCTACTGATAATTACTAAATACCATCTCAGATTTTATTTTATTTTAATTATTTGGGATGTACTAAACCTATTGCTTATGTCTGTGTGTGCTTAAATCTAATAAATAGTAGTTTTAGATAAGAACATGCTTATTTATATCAATCTTTCATTAGCCAGGAGCGTTGTGTTCCCATTGATTTATTCCTGACACTGCCTGGAGTGAAACAGTTATGTTACCACTGCTTTGGGTTTAAGATCCAGGGTAACAATGTGTGTTTTCCTAACTGCAACAATTCTATTTTTAGTCTCTGGTTTTACTCTGCTGATTGGTGCTACATAAGGTCTGAATCCTAAAGACCCCTACACACGAAAGTAGTCCTGACTTCTGCAATTAGTGTAATTAACTCTACTCAGGTGAGTAAGGTTTGTAGCATCAGGTCCCAAGCTACTAAAATTAATGAAATAATTGCACTTCCCTTATTTACTGTGAAGTTTAGACTTTACAGTTTGATAGTGGAAGAAATTTCCCCCACTTCCCATGAACAATAAAATGACCAAATTTGATTGCAGACTTAATCAGGCAGAGTATTTTCAATCATATGAATTCCAAATAATATTTACTTTTTGACACCCAGTCATCTGTTAAGTAGTAAGAACCCAGGAAACATTTATGAAGTATCCTGATGTTAGAAAAAATAACTGTAAAATATTTTGCCTGTAATAAATCCAGTGCTGAGAGAATTAATATTTAATATCATCCCGAGGTCTCCAACTACCATTTATTTTCTAAAAACTCATTTTCATAACTCATAGCTGGTGCAGTTTTAGATAGAATTTATCATCTCCCGGGATAGTACTATTCATTTTACCAGTGTAGATGAATCCTAGAAGTATTTTAAAATAAATGTTAATCCATTTTAATTAAAATGTTTTTAAACATCCCTTAGCATCTAGTGTAAACAAACATTTTAAAATGTTATCTAGTGCTGGTCATGTCTAGTCCTACTGTCAGTAGTTTGGCTTTGAACTGGGTCAGTTAGACTCTAGTTCAAGGTTGAGATGAGAAAGGGAGAACATCCTAATATGCCAGGGGTGGGAAAACTACGACCCGGGGGCTGCATCTGGCCCTTCAGACGTTTTAATCCGGCCCCCAAGCTCCTGCCAGGGCTCTGCATGTGCCATGGCTCTGCATGGCTCCCGGAAGCAGCAGCATGTCCCCCCTCTGGCTCTTACGCAGAGAGGCAGCCAAGGGGTTCTGCACGCTGTCCCCACCCCAAGTGCCACCCCCGCAGCTCCTATTGGCCGGGAACCACAGCCAACGGGAGCTACAGGGGCAACACTTGTGGACGGGACAGGGCACAGAGCCGCCTGGCTGTGCCTCCACTTAGGAGCCGGAGGGGAGACATGCCGCGGCTTCCAGGAGCTCCTTGAGGTGAACGCCACCCAGAGCCTGCACCCCTGACCCACTTCTGTGCTCCAACCCCCTGCCCCAGCCCTGATCCCCCTCCCGCCCTCCGAACCCCTTGGTCCCAATCTGGAGCACCCTCCTGCACCTCCAACCCCTCATCCCCAAGCCCCAACCCCCAATTTCGTGAGCATTTTCATGGCCCGCCATACAATTTCCATACCTAGATGTGGCCCTCGGGCCAAAAAGTTTGCCCACCCCTATAATATGCCCTTGCTGGGAGTGAAGCCTTGGGCCCTCTGAGAAGACTTTGGAGCTCACTTTCAAAGAGCTTTTGCAAAGGGAAATAGGAGACTTGGGCCTCCACCCTCAAAGACAAAGATGCACGGGGTTAGTCTGAGCATCTTTAGGGATGATTGAGAGCTTTCTGACAGTAACAGAGAGCTCAGTCTTTCTCCCAATGAAGTCAGCAGCGCATATTTTATTGGACTTCATTGGGAGCAGGATTGGGCCCCAAAGCTTCAGTTAAATCTATCTAAAGTTTTGAATGATGATCCGTCAGACCAAACCCCTTCACTGTCTTGGGTTTACACATCATCACTACTAATACAGAATTGTTCTCTACTGTATTTTCTTAAGTGCTTTGTAGAGTTTAACTTAAAACTGATTCAAGCAATGAAGTTTCCACTGCCTCCTTGGAAAATTATTCCATGTTCTAAATAAGAGACCTCGCACAGTCAGGTCACTGTTTCATATTATCCCATTACTCCTTATTATTGCCCCTTGGTCTGCCCCAAAAGAGTCTAATTTTTTATACCCTTCATAGTTATAGAGAGAGAGATCTCTTGCTGAGGGAGCTACCGTTCCACACCTAGAACAAACAAAAACAAAAACAAAAACCACACACCAATTCAGATACTTTCATCGGTAAAGACACAATGGAGCAAATTCACCCCAGTGTGACTCTGCTGAATCCAGTGGAGTTATAGCAAGGAGGAGCTGGCCGACTCTTGTACCAGTATGCCACGTTACCCTAAATGTCTAAGTTACTGCACTATTTACAACAATATATCCCACAATAATAGTTTCTTACTCCTAAATTTTTCCTTAATCAAGTAGACATTCATGATTCCTTTTACTTCATACAGCATAGCCAACCTCTCCTTACTTCACTCTGTCACTGTAGCACTAGGGATAGGTGAACAGGTTCAGGAAAAAATAAGACCCAGTCTAACATACAGCCCAAATCTCAACCCCACCCCATATTTCATTTTTATATTAACCTGAATTGATTTTGTTTAATAATCTAGCACTGAGAAATTAAATTATTTATTTTAAAATTTAAAATTTAAAATTTAGAAATTAATTATTAAACCAAAATGCCAGTATTTGAGGAGAGATACTCCAAATCAATGCTTTCTATACATGTGAGTCCTGTATTGATTCTGCATTAGCAATTAACGAAACAGACATTTTCCCAAAGCTATAATGGCAATATCTAGGAAGTTTATGTACAGACAAGAAATAATCAAAACTCAGCTGTTTATTTTAAGCTCTGTTAGAGGTACAAGAGGAGAAAAATATCATTCCAAAGGAAAAAAGACAAATCAAAAGAAGGGGGAAAAGTCATTTCCACAGATGTGGGATTTGTTTTTTTAATAAACCAAGTGTAAAACTGACATTCAAAGCCACAAAAATAATTGCCAATGTCCTAATTAACTTTGCATTCTACTCCAAAATCTGACATCTTGTCATTCCTTTTCATTATCCCCTTTCATTTCAGATTCAGTCAAGGATAGCTAGTGACTTTCAGGAGACCCAGTGCCAGCCTAGTGAAGGTCCTCTACCTGGACAGAGGATGAAGATTTGTAGGCTCTTAGTTCTAGAGGCAGAGAGCTTTAAAAGGTAGAGGGATTCCTAATGTCCTTACACTTCGGCACTTCATCTCCTGTTATGTGGTTCCTCCTGTGTCCTACTTCCTTGAACTTTGTATTTTCCTTGTAAATAACCAAATTTTAAAATCAAGAGTACCTGACTCCAGCATCAATTTCTCCTAACTGGAACAACCTGGAAGAGTGAATCTCTTGCTAACCACTCAGATCAACACTATTGTCATTCACCAAAAGAGGATCTGTGATATCAGAGCTCTAGAGTTATCAGAGCTAACTTGCATAAAACTAAACGCACACTTATACACAGGTCTCTGTTGGTTCCAACAGTGTGTACTGCACAAAATTTGACTTAAAGGACAGCATTAGCTGAACAGAGTTTTGTGATAACTGTTTATTCCTCCCTCATGTGAGAATCATGATTAATTTTTTTCACTTCTGAAAAGACTTTTGAATTATTAACTTATCCTAAAATTACTTTTCATGTGTAACCTTATGCTAGAAAAGTAGCACGTGAGCATCTCCAGGAAGCTATGAAATCGATTTTTCCCAGTAAAACAAGAACTGCATTTCATTACAATCACAGAGGAGTCATTATCCCACATAAAATAGTTACAATAATTTCCATCTTAAAACTGCTTCTATACATTTTGGTAGGAAAAGAACATTAGTCACTTCCACACAAAAAGCAACTCAGTCCTCTTTTGAAGAGCATAAACAGAAATGCACAGTATGCTCCTGATTCAGAATAAAAAGGTTTAAAACAATTTGTGCACTAGGCAGTGACATGCTTAAAAAGGAACAAATTAATTTCTATGCCCTCACGCAAATTCAGTGCATTTCAGCGTGCAACATAAGAGCCTGCTTCTGTTGAAATCAATGGCAAAACTCCCATTGACTTTGATGGAACAAGGATTAGACCACCGTTTATAACGAAATCCTGAGAGGTACGGAGCAGCTGCAACTTCTACTCAGGTAAGTGGGTCTTGTTGCAAGTGCTCAGCACCTCTCACAGGCCATTTGGGCCTTGATTCAATAAAAACACTTAAGCACGGGCTTATGTGCTTCATTGAATATGGATGACTTAAACATGTATTTCTCCCTTGCTCTCTCACTGTTCTACAGCCACCCGTATAACAGAGCACCAAGATTACAATCTGAGACTGCGTGCAGATACAGAAAATAGAAATAGGTAAATAAAAAGGAAACCATAGAACAGATGGAGGATTTAAAAGGAAGTAAACTAATTTAATATGGTTTCAACATTTAAGTGCACAGCCTTATGACTGTTGTTCTTGGCTACCTTCCCACCTCCAAGTCTTCAACTAGTGAGTGTAAGCTCTTGAGGGTGGAGACTGATTCCTATGCTATTTGTATTACTCCCATGCTACAAATGGGGGAAACTGAGGCACAGACACACTATACGAGTTGCCCAAGGTCACACAAGAAGTCTGTGGCAGAGCCAGGAATTGAATATGGGTCTCCAGAGTCCCAGGCTGGCACCTAGCCACTGAACTATCCTTCCTCCCCGGAAGCTTGGGACAACAGCCAGCTGGTAGTATGCGGCTCCAACCTGTAGCCCTGGGAGGGGACCGGGGGGAAAGTGACTTTTCCCCCACAGATATAAGCTCATGCACCTACTCCCCTCTCTACAACTTCTCCACTCAACTTCCTTCTCATTGTAGGTCCTTTGTTTCCATCCTCTGAGGGTACAAACATAGGGAGAGAGGTTTTTAATTACCCCACATGCCCAAGATGTTTTAGCATTTCACCCTCGCCTACGAGACACAACACTGCTGGCCTGCCCCTGCATTCTGAGGCTGGGCTGGAACTCCTCCCAGAGCCTTGACACTTACCCCGGAAATGCAGCACCCTGAGCAGCCTAGGCCTAAAGTTAGCGCTTTGCCTTTTTATGCCATGAAGTTACAGCTGCCTACAGGCTACTCTGCATTTAAGAGAAAATTCTTTGGAAATGTGTTTATTTTCTAGGGATCACAAGGCCTCTTAGAAAGATGGCTTGAGAAAAATCTTTAGCCTTGCAACTTCAAGCCAACCTAGCAAAGAGGTAAAACAATCCGCTACTGAGGTAGGGTGTGGGGGGGAGGTGGGGAGTATAAAGAACACTTAGCACAGAGCAGTAGGAAGGTAAAGAACTAAGATCTTTGCCACAGGGAGAACAAAATACAACAGGAAGCCAGACCCATTGTAATCTGTTCTTGTGCGCTACTGTTTAGCACCAGGGCCAGCTCCAGGGTTTTGGCCACCCCAAGCAGCCAAAAACAACAAACAAAAAAGCCGCAATCGCGATCTGCAGCGGCAATTCGGCGGAAGATCCTTCGCTCCGAGCGGGAGTGAGGGACCGTCCGCCGAATTGCCGCCGAATAGCTGGACCTGCCGCCCCTCTCCGTAGTGGCCGCCCCAAGCACCTGCTTGCCAAGCTGGTGCCTGGAGCCGGCCCTGTTTAGCACAAAGCTTCACTGAAGATAATTATTCAGTTGTGCAGGTACCCAGAGGTCTGCTGCAGTGCTCTTCTTTTCAAAAGGAGACATCCCCAAGGAAAAAGCTTTCTTTTGCCTGACTTATTCATTATATATTTATTATATTCGTGATTTAATTTCCAAATTAGCACTCTGAAATTTGGTAGGTTCTTGTCCCAAGATTAAGCCTACCATTATCATCATCACTGTTCCGTTGGGAGCTCCCATGTGCACAGTCACAGCATTCTCACCTCAGAAATCACACTACATTTATAATAGTTTTATTAACACAGTGAACAAATTCACAAACACTCTAACCCAGCAAGGCAGGTAGAGATAATACAGAATAAGCTGAGCATCCACATATTTAAACTATCCCTTGCAAAACAACTAATATTTCAGGTTATCTCCCATGGGCTACAGCCCCTCCTCTCAAAGCACACAGGGTGGGATATAACTTTTATGAGTTAAGTTTATGCTACTATGCCTAGCATAGTCACTAGGGGTTTCAGCCCCTTTTCCTTATTTGTAGCACCCTTCTCCCATAGGTTATTAATCCTTTTACCTCAAGCTTATTAGTATGTGTGTCAATTAGTTATCATGGCATTCTTGTGGTCAGATATCAGCTGATGTCCCTAACTACAAATATCTCAAGATGCTATAAACTAGCATCTTGTAATTATTTACCTAACAATAAGAGAACTAGATAAGTGCATGGAGGATAGGTCCATCAATGGCTATTAGTCAGGATGAACAGGGATGATGACCCTAGCCTTTATTTGCCAGAAGTTTCATGTTTCATTTCCTTGTTTTTTTGTTTGTTTTTGTGTCTTTCCTTATTAATTCAATCTATCAACTATGGCACAAAAGGGAGATCCAAGAATTAGCCCAGTCTGCTGCTCCCCATGTCACATTCTGTTCTTCCACAACCTTTTGGCTCCATCCCTGCACACACTGATCTTTCTTCTTCTCCTCCCCCTTGCATATAGTCCCTAGTGACTTTCCAGTCATGCCCTGCTTACACTGCCTGTGCACCACTCTCCCACACAGGTTCCCTGACAGCTTCCTGACTCCCTCACACCAACTGTCTTTTTCTCCCTCTGCATAGATCCCAGTCATTTCGCCTTTTCCTCCCCTCCACAGAGTCCCTAGTGGTTTTGTTTCTCACACCTCCTGCTTCCTTACACTGTACAAAGTTCCTATTGGTTTTTCCTTGCTCTCTCTGCTCCAAGTCTGACTTCCATTCTTTAGATAAAAACCGGGGGCTTCGCTCCTGCCATCTCTTCTCACATTACTTCTTTCCTTGGCCCCAATCTCCTCTCTCTCTTCCCAGTCTCTCAACTGTTCTTCTCCTCTTCCCAAAGTCCCTAACTGCCATTTTGCCAACCTTCAGAATGAGATTGATATTTAGATAGAAATAACCCTCCCTCTCTCAATAAAAGAGAAAGCTGCCAAGCTTCACCTGGTTTCCACATCAAAACTATGCAAAACAGTAACTTTTCCTGATTTCAATGTAAAATCATATGTTGGCCAAAAGTTGACCCAAACTGTGCCTAAGTTCTGAAAACCATAGAACCAAACAAATTGTCCTGTGAATTTGGGGATAGTTCACTTGATGATTACTGTTCTGTTCATTCCCTCTGGGGCATCTGACATTGGCCACTGTTGGAAGACAGGATACTGGGCTAGATGGTCCTTTGGTCGGACCAAGTATGGCTGTTCTTATGTATTTCAGAAGTTTTATACTGCCACTCAGCACCACAGTATCTTAGAGCACCAGGATGTTTGGGAATTCAGCACACAGTTTACTCATCGTTGTTAATTTTCCCATAACTGGAAGCACACAACTCTAAATCCAGGCCTTAAATGGAAGAGAGTTCTGAAGCCTACTTTCTTATTACTGTTTGTTTTGTTAACCATAGTGACAGGTCAGTGGTAGAACCAACAAGCCCAGTGTTTGAAGCTCATATTAAAGTGCTGCTCTTATCAAATTTAGAGGAAGTGAATTTTTATAGCATCATTCTAAATTAAGTCCACAAGAGGCTTTACTCAGTCTATGAAGGGCAGCCCAGATTTCTTCTATAGACCCTGATGATATTTCCTTTGGGGAAAATTCTGTCAGTCCATGCATAGAAAGCAAGCATGTGCTGTTAATCTTCTCCCTACAGACCTCTAGACAGTCTCTACAGCAGGGCTGGCCTTACCATGAGGCGAACTGAGGTGACCGCCTCAGGTGCCAGACTGTGGGGGGAAGGGCGCCACTAGGACCCAGACTGTAGAAAATTGTGTCTGCTGCTGGTGCATATGTATTATCTCTACTCTAGATGCACAGAGATGGTGGAGTGCTGTGCTGGAGGAAGGAGGGCACAGGCAGGCAGGAGAAAAGGTGAGAGGGAATAACAGAAAGCAGAAGGAGCTGCAGGGAGAGAGAGGAGGAGGAGCCTCTTATGTACCTTTCTAGCACCTCCAGGAGCCTGGACTGATTAACACCAGCTTCTCAGGGAGCTTCCTGTTTCCTGCTGCTTCCCTGAACCGACTTGAGGAGAACAGACAGTCAACTGAAGTAGTAGGAGCCAGTTAGGCCCTTAAGATGCTGATATCTTCCCTCACTCAGGCCCTGCTACCAGCCTGCTTATTTGTCCCCTTCAATTGAGTGTTGAGAGCCACTATAGCAGCACAAAACAGCAGTCATGAGTGAAAGAAGAAAACGCCCCTCTGGGGCAGCATTCAGAAAAAGAAAGAAAGCAAAGGAAGCTTTTCTATATAAGCAGGAAGGAGCTCTCCTTGAACAAATGTTCATGGTGAGCCTTCCAGCCCCAGTGAGCATGTGAGTGGTGAGGAGATGCCTGATCTTCCAGGTAGTCAGAGTGCAGGTGACCCGGCAGCTACTGCAGCATCCATATCTCCATCTCAAATGGATGTAACCATGCACAGTCCTGAAGAAAAGTGTAGATCAGAAAAGTGTGTGGTGGAGACACAAGAAACAGCTGCTGCTGAGTTTAGTTCCTTAAGTCTAGATGATCCAGGACTGTGAACCCACTTGAGAAGTAGCCTGAGGGACTTCCTTGTACTGCATGGGCTACAGCAAGTGAAAAACCTCATGTTCCCCAAAATGAAAATAGAAGTTTCCATCCAACACGTTACTGGTGTGAAATCCCCCATGGTGACAAAGTGGAGAGGCCATGACTTATGTACTCAAAAATTCAGAATGCTTTATACTGTTTTTGTTACAAACTCTTCCAGTCTAATGTTCCAGCCACATTGGGTTCTACAGGAACAAACGACTGGAAAAATCTGGCTAGAAATCTGGCTTGCCATGAGAAGGCAGCAAATCACCAGAGAGCATTCCATAGGTGGAAAGAGCTTGAGATGAGACTAAGGTTAAAGGCCACCATAGATGATCAGCATCAAGAGAAGATTGCATCAGAATCTCTTTACTGGCAAAATGTTCTGAAAAGGCTCATTGCCACTGTGAGAATGCTTGCTACCCAAAACCTAGCACTGTGTGGCACTTCAGATCATCTGTATGTGCCAAACAATGGAAACTTCCTTAAAATTGTGGAGCTGATGGCTGAGTTTGATGCTGTACTCCAGGAGCATCTAAGAGTCACCACCCAAGAAATGTACACACACCACTATTTTGGAAAAACAATTCAAAATGAGATCATACAGTTACTGGCAACAAAAGTCAAACAGAAGATTGTGGCAGATCTGAAGTCAGCAAGATATTACTCTGTTATTCTGGACTGCACACCTGAAATCAGCCATACGGAACAAATGACTTTAATGGTGCATTTTGTAACATCAACAGAACCTAGTGAAAATGTCCCTGCAATGGTGACTGTCAGAGAGCATTTTCTAGAAATTATTGACTTTGATGATACTACAGGAACTAGTATGACAAATGTACTTCTTAAAAAGGCTGGAAGATACGGAAATTGCGATAGCTGACATGAGAGGTGAGGACTACGATAATGGTGCCAACATGAGAGGAAAGAACAGAGGAGTGCAGACACGGATCCGAGAGTTAAACCCTTGAGCTTTTTTTGTCCCATGCAGTTCTCATTCATTGAACTTGCTGGTCAGTGATGCAGCCTCAGCTTCTAGTGAGGCTGCTGAATTTTTTAATGTAATTCTAAGCATCTATGTATTTTTCTCTGCATCAACTCATCGATGGCAAATTTTGAAGCAACATCTGGGAACATTCTCTCTGACACTGAAACCATTGAATGCCACACGATGGGAAAGTCAAGTGGAGGTGATAAAGCCTATCAAACACCAAATTGGGAAGACAGATGATGCCATAGTTGCCATTATGGAGGATAACGCTATGACAGGAACTGTTCATGGGAGAACAGTGGCAGAGGGAAATGGAATCACCAGAAACATACATAATTTCAAATTTCTGTGTGGCTTAGTGATGTGGCATGACATACTGTTTGAAATAAATGTTGTAAGCAAGAGACTCCAAGGTGTTGACCTTGATATATCTGGAGCAATGGAACAACTGGACAAAGCAAAGTCATACCTACAGTCTTACCAGTCAGATGAGGGATTTCAAAATGTTCTGAAGAGTGCACAGAAGTTGGCAGAGGAACTTCACACTGAAGCTATTTTCCCACCCATTCAAGAATACAAGAGTTACCGAAGAACAAGACATTTTGCTTACAAGGCATGGTTTAATCCCATAAGAGACCCCAAACAACAATTCAAAGTTGAATTCTTTAACCAAGTGCTAGATTGTGCAATACAGTCAGTTGAAGAACGTTTCATACAGCTCAAGGAACACAGCAGTATATTTGGGATGTTGTATGATATTCCAAAACTCCTCACTATACCTGAAGAAGACCTACACCAGCAATGCAGGACACTAGAGACAGTGTTGACACATGATGACATGCGCGATATTGATGTGAGTGATTTAGGTGATGAACTGAAAGCCCTTTCAAGGTGCATTTCAGCAGGATCAACTCCAAAGGCTGTTCTGGAATATATGTGCACAAATAAGATGATCACCCTCTTTCCAAATGCTTTTGTTACTCTGCGCATACTTCTAACATTCCTGTAACAGTTGCCAGTGGAGAACGCAGCTTCTCCAAGCTGAAGTTAATAAAAAACACATCTATGCTCCACAATGACACAGGAGAGGCTGGTCGGCCTTGCAACCATCTCAATAGAGCATGAGCTGGCCCAGACTGAGGACCTTCAGAAGAAAGCAGTTCAAATCTTTGCAACCAAGAAGGCACGGAAAGCACCACTTTGATTATTCAAACAGATAAAAATGCCAGTGTTTACTACGCAGACAAGAAAAGTTACATTTGCTGTTCAGGCGTTTGAAAGTTAAGTGTTACTTGAAATTTTTGAACGAGGCATTTTAAGTTGTTAGTTCTCCTTTATTGGTATAGGTAGCAGAGCAGTACCATGAGAGGAGTAGAACAGGAAGAAGGCAGAATTGAGACCTTTCAAAGTTGTGGCCCAAGCAAGGGGACCTGGGGGCCGGGGGCGTCATTTGAGCTCCCCGCCTCAGGTGCCAAATGTTGTGGGCCGGCCCTGCTCTACAGAACAGCCCCATTCAAAAAACTTATTTAATGAAAGACTCATAACTTTAAAAATACCTTGTAAGACAGGGAAGACGATACATAAAAACCAATAAACAGCAATTGCATGGATCTTAATCAAATGTACCACAGGGAGAAAGTATGCTTCAGAGGAGAGGGAGTCAGGAGACCTAAATGCTATTCTCAGCTCTGCCATTGACCTTTTCCTGTGACTTGGTAAAAACTAAATATCATCATGGGGTATAAAACAGATTTGACAGACAAGTTCTGCTTATGTGTGAAGAATTAGAGGATTTGCAGAGCATTACAAAGAGAAGCCATGCATTGTTTAAGGTAGCATAAGACAACAGCTTTATGCTTCCTCACTAGACGCTGCTTTCAGATCACCATTGCAATCACCACAGGTACTATATTTATTAACTACCTTGCAGCTCCATTTAAAGCCCCCCATGCATTTTATTCTTGGAAGAATTAATCTGCATTATTGGTTGCCTGTGAAAACCAATAAGTTGTGCATGTATGTAAGAATGTTGCTAATTATCCAGCTGTCCAGATGCTACAGCCTATGCAAGTGTGAACACTACAACGTATTACAAGAAGTTGCCCCAACCCGCTTACTTCACAAACAGAAGCAAAAATCTGTCTGTGGAGCAGCTCAGACCATAAATCATTGAGCAACAGGAGCCAAAAGGAGTTCCCTACTTTAAAGATGAAGTGAGGAGAAACTCTCCCTGGCAGGTAACTGCTTTCTACTTCAACAACTCCTAAAACTAGTCAGGCTCTCTCTCTGACCCTCATGAGCTTAAAGACACCAGTAGGGAAACTGACTTTTCTACTTAAAGCTTGAGAAGCAAATTAGAAGTAAAAAGCAACAGAAGGTCCTGTGGCACCTTTAAGACTAACAGAAGTATTGGGAGCATAAGGTAGGCGTATATACTGAAAACCCACCGACCGCTACGCCTACCTTCATGCCTCCAGCTTCCACCCTGGACACACCACACGATCCATCGTCTACAGCCAAGCGCTGAGGTACAACCGCATCTGCTCCAATCCCTCAGACAGAGACCAACACCTACAAGATCTTCACCAAGCATTCTCAAAACTACAATACCCACACAAGGAAATAAAGAAACAAATCAACTGAGCCAGACGTGTACCCAGAATCCTCCTGCTACAAGACAGGTCCAAAAAAGAAACCAACAGAACTCCACTGGCCATCACCTACAGTCCTCAGCTTAAACCTCTCCAACGCATCATCAGTGATATACAACCCATCCTGGACAATGATCCCTCACTTTCACAGACCTTGGGAGGCAGGCCAGTCCTCGCCAACAGACAACCCGCCAACCTTAAGCATATTCTCACCAGCAACCATGCACCGCACCATAACATCTCTAACTCAGGAACCAACCCATGCAACAAACCTCGATGCCAACTCTGCCCACATATCTACACCAGCAACACCATCACAGGACCTAACCAGATCAGCTACAACATCACCGGCTCATTCACCTGCACGTCCACCAATGTTATATATGCCATCATGTGCCAGCAATGCCCCTCTGCTATGTACATTGGCCAAACTGGACAGTCACTACACAAGAAGATAAATGGACACAAGTCAGATATCAGGAATGGCAATATACAAGAATCTGTAAGAGAACACTTCAACCTCCCTGGCCACACAATAGCAGATGTAAAGGTAGCCATCTTACAGCAAAAAAACTTCAGGACCAGACTCCAAAGAGAAACTGCTGAGCTCCAGTTCATTTGCAAATTTGACACAATCAGATCAGGATTAAACAAAGACTGTGAATGGCTATCCAACTACAGAAGCAGTTTCTCCTCCCTTGGTGTTCACACCTCAACTGCTAGCAGAGCACCTCACCCTCCCTGATTGAACTAACCTCGTTATCTCCATACTGATTTATACCTGCCTCTGGAAATTTCCATTACTTGCATCTGAAGAAGGAGGTTCTTACCCACGAAAGCTTATGCTCCCAATACTTCCGTTAATCTTAAAGGTGCCACAGGACCCTCTGTTGCTTTATACAGATTCAGACTAACACAGCTACCCCTCTGAAATTAGAAGTAATTTATCCCCCCCACAAAAAAATCAACCCTATATTAACTTAATCTTTTAATTTGATGTGGCCAATCCCGAGTAGCTCGCTGTATTCCTTTCTGGTACCCTGTCTTTCAATTTTAAGGTCTTTGAGGCAGCAACTACTATTTCGCTGTTTAAGAAGCAGATAGCACTTTGTCAGCAGTATGAGTTAGGTTGGCCTATACATAACTTACTAGAGTTTGTGTATTCTGGTAAGTGGGAGATATTTTCTGCAGGATAGAGTTCTTTGATTTTTCAGCCCTATAACATTATAGAAATAACTTTGATTCCTGGGGATTTAAGCAGAGAACTTTAGGGCACCTTAAAACATAGTTCTACTCTGGAAGTAACTGTGTAAAAATGGTTCAGTGGAGCGTACGTTATTGTGTCTTGGTGATTTCCAAATCAGACTTCATAAGTTCTCAAGTCAAAAGATGCTTTTTCTCTACATACTTGACTTGGGATCCAAAAGAAACTGGGTTCTGATTTATGCATCAATCATAAAAAAGAGTCTGTAAGTCAAATACTGCCCTCACTTATACCTGGGCAACTCTGTTGCCTCACATTCAGATTTCATTTACATCTACGCAATCCTATTGTCTCCAGTTCAGAACATAACTGCCTTTTGAAAAGCAGTCATAATTTGAAAGTAATGGGAGGCACAAGTGACCCTGCAATTGGAACAGTGAACAATTCTATTGATAAGCCAGAATAAATGCAATTCACTTTGCCAGAATCGACCGTAAAAAACTGTGTTTCATCATGAAAACAAGCAGACTAGACTCTGAATACACAGACAGATCCGCTATGAAAGTGTGCTTTTTTTTTTTAAACAGACACTTTTCACAGTTGCACACACTCTTCAAGAATGAGATTTAAATGTCTAGTCTAATGTAGTCATTTCTAAGGATTGTCATGCAGTGCTGTTTAAATGTAAATTACATAACAACGCTACTAAACATGGATCATCATTAAAAGGTCATTAGAGATTAATAAGTCACTCCAAAAGAATATTCTGACTCTGCTCATAAAACAAACTGAATTGTAAAACATGGTGATAATTGATCCAAATAAATACAACACATTAAAAAGTGGTAAAAGATTTGTGGAATTCAATAACAAAAAACAAATAAAGCCTACATTGCACACGTAAGTGTATGTGCTGGCAATTTTGAGGATTCATGTTTGAAGACCCACTGAAAATGTAAGTCTTAATCATTACCTTATATGTTTAAATAGAACCTAAAATGATTTATTTTGTTCCAAACTTAGGCAAGTTTGGCAGGGAAAGTTCTCTTCCAGAATCAGTGAAATGTATAGAAGAATCACCACTGCAAGTGACCTTTCTACTCAAGCTCCATCTACAAACAGATCTGTCTTACTTTTGGTTGTTAAGAGGGAGGATGTGCTGTCAGTTCTAGCTAGGATTTCCTTACTTTAGATAATTCTAATAGAACCTAATATACCAAGGCCAATATGTTCAACTCTGGGTGCAGCTCCTAAATCCAGAGTCAGGCACCTAAATAAAAGTGGCCTGATTTTCAGACATGCTGAGCAACCCTAGCTCCCTTTGATTTCAGCATGGATGGGTGCAGAGAGCTCAGTGCAGGATCAGGGTCTTGATGTTTCTTTCTCTTGTGATCTTTACTTACTCTTATGATGCTGTGCTGTCCGTCCTCTTTTTTTTAATCCAGTCGCACTCAGGGCCGGATTTCCCAATAGGCACAGTGGGCACGAGCCTAGGGGCACCGGCATTCTAGGGGAGCCTAAAAATTCAAATTATGCCCCCAGCAGGGGGCTGGTCCGGCTGAGGGGGAGACGGCCCCACGCAGCCCTGCTGGAGCGCTCCTCGCTCAGCCCGGCGGTAAGAGTCGCAGAGGGAGGCCGGGGCTCCTAAAAGTGAAAAGTGACAGGGTACCCCTGCTGTCCGCGGTGGGGGGCTCCAAGCCCCTGTGCCTCTGGGTGCACAAGATGTACATCCGGTCCTGGTTCCACTACTTCTTTTGCTTGCTTTGTACCGCTCTTGTCAGCACATTCACCCCCATCCTCCCAATCTAGATTTCATTCACATGGGGCTCAGACATCTGTCACCATACATCATATAAATTGTTTATCTTGAACAAGAATAACTACAGAAAAAACAAGTAGAAAAAAACATTAGGAGAGGCTGCCACTAAAAGGCAATTGTGAGGATATTCTATTTCCTTGAGAGCAAGAAAAGTAAAACATAACGGGAGTGAAAAATCCTTAAGCACTAATAAGGAGATGCAGTTTAGAGATTCAGCTATTTGTCTCTGCCAAATTTAAAGGGTCAGTACACCAAGAAAGGCATGCTGGGAAAGCAATCCAATAAGGTGGTGATCCTGACTGAGGAGAGCTAGTACTAGGGACTAGGGAGCTCTAGGCTTCTGCATTTTGTAACTGCAGACATGCATTAGATTAGAGATATCCGCTATGAAAATGCTAAGGGGCATTTTCTAGCCACACAGGGCAGTGGGCAGATACATGGCGTGAAGGCTGCTACTGCCTTTGGGCTGAAGTAGGTTTTACAGTTAACTGCAGGTGGAGGCAGGAGTTTCTGCATAGCTACAGTTCTCCTCCCACAGTTCAGCTGTGTCTTTCACCCATCCCTGCATAAGGGTGTTATGCTACAAAGTGCTCAGCTCCCAGGGGAGCTCAAGATGCTCAACATCAGGATCAGGCTTTGAAGTACAACATGAACAGAAATGTCCCAGCCAGAGTCTAAATTCCAACCCACCCATTGGATTGTGGGTACAGTAGAACCTTTCAATAGCTGCCTGGGGTTGTGTGGCACATGCTGTGCAGCACAGATTCATTTTTACAAACTCTCCTCGGGGTTTAACTTTTTGATAGTCAATATCTGTTTCTTATTATTCCTGGTCTCAAATCTGATTTCACACCACCGCCAATCAGAATGTTACATCGTAATGTCAGACTTTATATCAGTCAAGCAGGCACTGAAGAATTCCAACAGGTTTTACAGTGTGTGTACTTCTTTAGCATATAAAACAAAATGGCTTCTGTACAGAAGTATATAATGTTTTTATTTTCCTTTTGACAGGTAATTTTCTCCATAGTAAGAGCATTCCGTTCCTTGGCAAACTCTACCTGCTAAACGCAGGGTTGTAAGTTTAATCCTTAATGGGGCCATTTAGGGGTCAAGGGCAAAAATCTGTCTGGGGATTGGCCCTGCTTTGAGCAGGGGGTTGGACTATATTAGGGTTACCATTTTTTAAAATAACAAAAAGAGGACACTCCAAGGGGCCCCACCCCCACCCAACTCCGCCCCTTTCCCAGAGTCCCCACCCTAACTCCGCCCCCTCCCCTGAACACTCCACCCCCTGCTCCTCCCCCTCCCCTGCTTCCCGCGAATCAAATGTTCACGGGAAGCCTGAAACAGGGAGGCAGGCAGCAGGTAAGCTGGAGTGGGGGGGGCGCGAGGAGGCACAGCCCAGTCCAGCCCCCTGGCTGAGCGGCTCAGGCCCGGCTCGGCTTGGGCCCTGGGGCGCCAGCCCTGGCCCGCTCCGGTGGTTCAAGCTCAGCTCGGGCCCTGGGGCACCGGCCCCAGCCGAGCGGCTCTGGCCTCGGCGGCTCCGGCCCAGCTCGGCTCGGGCTCTGGGGCGCTGGCCCCGGTTCCGGCGGAGCGCGCCAGCCCTGGCCTGCCCCAGCGGCTCCAGTTCGGCTTGGGCCCCGGGACACGGGCACTGGCCCCGGCCGAGCGGCTCCGGCCCCGGCAGCTCCGGCCCTGGTTCCGGCCGAGCACACTGGCCCCAGTCGAGCGGCTCCAACCCGCCCCAGCCCCGGCAGCTCCAGCTCGGCTCGGGCCCTGGGCACGGGCCCCAGCTGACCAGCTACGGCCCCGGCGACTCCAGCTCGGATCGGGCACCGGCCCCAGCACCAGCCCCGGCCCTGGCCGAGCGGTGCCGGCCAGCGGCCGAGCACCGCCGGTCCCAGCAGCTCCGGCTCCGGCCCCAGTGTGGATCCAAACCCCACGACCCCTCCCTATTTTCCCTGACATTTCCGGCTTTTTGGAATTTCCCCCGGACGGGGATTTGACGACCAAAAAGCCGGACATGTCCGGGAAAATCCAGACGTATGGTAACCCTAGACTAGATGACCTCCTGAGGGCCCTTCCAACCCTGATATTCTATGAAAGCAAGAGATCTAGAAGTTTTGCTGCATTAGGTGTTGACTATTTTATACCTTAAAGATTGTACTACTAAGAGCTTAATTGGGCTCATACTTTGGATAAGTAATTGCACCTGTCTCAGAAAATCAGGATGTCTGACAGACTACCAAGTATGCTGAAAACTGTATTTAGTGCTACATTCCTCCAGAAGACATCGTTACTCTTAATCATTTAGAACATCCTGCTTGGGGCAATGTATGATCTAAAGGGTCACACTCACCTAAGAGCAGAGTCATCATGTGAAGGCTCATATTGGAGTTAGTAAGTGCAAGAGATCCCATTTCCAAGAGCCCCAAGTATAAGTGTTCTATTTGAGGAGCTTCACAGAGGCAGAGAGCCTGGCATAGGCCCTCTGAACAGCAGCGAATTTCACCAAAAATTTGATAGGGGATGTAACAACAAGTACCTATGGCTAATTTACCCCTCTAGTTTCAAAATTCTTGGGGCCTGGTGATTGACAAGTCATTCCCCACTCATTTAAACAGCTGCACGAGCAGAGATCCTGTTCCTGAGAATGTCACATGTGCCTGAAATTCTGTCCTTATTCCATGTGTTCAGAGTCATACTCTTTTTCAGAATGGGCTTGCTATTGCTTATCATATGCTTCCTGCCTTTTCAGTCAATCCTTAGCGCCTGCAATAACCCTGTTCCTTGGTTTGATCAGGACTGGTATCTATGCCAAAAGGGAGAAAACCCTTCCTTAAATGTATTTGTTTTACAACTGCATTTTGTTCACCTCAATAAATCAAACCACTGCTCTGAAACTGCTGCCCCTGTCTGAATTTTAAATGTCAGCAAGTATACAGATTGTTCTGTATGAGCATCTTATGGCAACTCAGTCAGCTTGTTTTCACAGTTAAGTCCTTTGAATCAGTCACTTGAAAAAAAAATCTTTAAAGAAAAATATTAGTGCAAGTAATTCAGTTTAAACACACGGGGCCAGAGGAGGAAGCTGAGAGGAAGAGAGAACTGATTCTAGCCTTGAGCGTGCAGGTGTTTGGAAACTACTCAGCCTATTTTCTTCCAATACAGTTTGATCAGAATCACTCCCACTACAATAGTCTGAACTCTGCAGTTTAATGGGTGGCCCAACTCTGCGATGTGGAATTAAGGTAAATATCTGAAGGTATCAGTAGCCAATATCAACATTGCTCTGAGTTTGATTAACAGATGCCTTTCAAAACATACTGAAGATTCAATGCATCTTATATTATAGCAATGAGTAGAAACCAAATCCCAAAATGTAAATATCCCCAAATTGCAGAGGATTAATATTCAGATCCAGATCCAAGTGTTGCAGCTCATGGTCATCCCTGATTTACTGAAACATGTTCTCTTTGCTCTAGGCAAAGGCATCTCCCCAGCTGAAGACTCCGCTGGCCTGGGTCTCTCCAGAGAGGAAAGAACTGGAATAGCTGGCTGTGTCACCTTCTCCACAGCTCCCTGCATATGGGCCATTTCAAGGGTGTGCTGTCCTTTGGCTATCCTCAAGGAACCTTTGCCAGATGGTGCAGGCTGAGCAACTAGTGATGGGGCAAGAACTGCACAGAGAATCAGGGATTTGTAATCAGCTTCCTATTGCCCTCATCACCACCACTAAAGTGGGGGAAGCAAATAATCTGGTCCATAACTTATATACTGTAGTACATCTTGGGTGTACAAGACACTTTGCAGATGTAAAACAGAGATCCTGGGACCAAGAGCCTGGGGCCAGATTTACAAAGATATATTTAGGAGCCTTTCAATGGGAGTTAGGTGCCTAACCTGTTTAGGCACTTTTGTAAATCCCACTAGGTGCCATTCTGCATCTATAGGCACATAAATTCCTTTGTAATTCTAGCCCCTAAAGTCTATATTAGAAATGAACAAAATGAATAATGACAGACTATGGCTGGGTGTAGAGAAGGAGGAGAGACTAGAAAAAGAGGAGACAGGAGTTTTCCCTAGAAAAATCTCTCATGTACTTTGTTTGATTCATGGTCAGGCACAAGAGTGGAGGCAGATAGTTCCAGTGTGAAGACTGCTGGTGAAAGAAAGAAGTTTAGTAGAGGGATAACATAGGTAGTCAGCATTTGGCTTAGACCAGAGGAAAGGGAAGACTCTTCCTGGCATAAGAATGGCATAAAGAGAATAAGCTGGTTATGAAAGAGGGAACGGGACAGGAGAAGTCAGAGCTTAGGACATGTTAGGGATTGTCAGAGGAAAGGAGAACAAAATATCAGCATAAGCACAGATGTGTAGGGCACTGAAGATAATAAGGAGATGGAAGTTGATGCAGGAAGAGAAGATCAAAAAAGGAGGAGGATGGCTACTCCCTTTCAGCCAGCAGACCTATCACCCCTAGGGTTTAGGATCTAAATAACTGGGGGAGGTTGCATTGTGGTTTCCAACACGAAAATTGATTTTGGATAGGTCTCACTGGGTTGGTCAGCGTAGAGTTTGCTGGGGTGTCTGAGACATGGTCTAAGGCTATAAAAGATGCTGCTGCAGAGCTGAAGGTCAGGAAATAATAGGGGGTAGTGAGGTGTTTGGGAGATATCTGTTGGTTGGGCAAATATCAACTGCATTTAAATAAGTTAGGTAAAGGTGAGCAAATAAGAGAACAGACTCAAGGAGCACTTATGCACTTTGCTATCATTTATTCAGCGCCTATTAGCCAACAGGGAAAAAACCTCAATCAGTCATTTCAGTTTGCCTGTGAAAGTTTTACAAGCCTGCTGAAGTCACCCTCTGAAAAAAGCAACAGAGGGTCCTGTGGCACCTTTAAGGCCTGGTCCACACTAACCCCCCACTTCGGACTAAGGTACGCAAATTCAGCTACGTTAATAACGTAGCTGAATTCGAAGTACCTTAGTCCGAACTTACCACGGGTCCAGACGCGGCAGGGAAGCTCCCCCGTCGATGCCGCTTACTCCTCTCGCCGAGCTGGAGTACCGGCGTCGACGGCGAGCACTTCCGGGATCGATCTATCGCGTCTAGACCAGACACGATAAATCGATCCCAGAACATCGATTGCCTGCCGCCAGACCCCGAGGTAAGTGTAGACGTACACTAAGACTAACAGAAGTATTGGGAGCATAAGCTTTCGTGGGTAAGAACCTCACTTCTTCAGATGAGGTTCTTACCCACGAAAGCTTATGCTCCCAATACTTCTGTTAGTCTTAAAGGTGCCACAGGACCCTCTGTTGCTTTTTACAGATTCAGACTAACACGGCTACCCCTCTGATACTTGACACCTCTGAAAAAGATGTTTTAAGCACCTGGAGCCACTCTAGCCTCTAGATCAGGGGTAGGCAACCTATGGCACGGGTGGCACTCACACTGCCTGGGTCCTGGCCACTGATCTGGGGGGCTCTGCATTTTATTTAATTTTAAATGAAGCTTCTTAAACATTTTAAAAACCTTATTTACTTTACATACAACATAGACTTATAGAAAGAGACCTTCTAAGAACATTAAAATGTATTACTGGCATGCGAAAGCTTAAATTAGAGTGAATGAATGAAGACTCGGCACACCACTTCCGAAAGGTTGCCGATCCCTGCTCTAGATATAGTCCTTAAGAAAAATTCCTGAACAATATCCAAATGCAAATACACAAATTAATCTTGTTAGCAGGAAGAGTTTGAAATGTTACATTTTGCTACTTCCTATTCACCTTAATACTTGCCAGCATACATGACTTTTTATCTGACAACTGCTTGGTAGTAAGAATACAGAAACATTTTCACATCACTTCTTGTAAATAGCAATGAAAACATCCAGGGCCTGAATCATCTCTCAGTTACACCAGTGTAAATCAGGAGCATCTCCACTGAAGTCAGTGGAGTTATGCAAGCATCATGCTGGGATAGGTAAGTGGAGAATTGAACCCTCAAGATCTTTAACCCATTTAAAATATCTCTGGGCCCAGTCCTGTGTGATATAATATTCACTCCCAATGAATGCAGTCTTGTGCAGAGGGGCCAGCATGTAGCCAGTTCATCACTGACATTTCCCTTGTTCTGAGGGAATCAGTATGCCTAAACTTCCGCACATGGGTGAATTTCATCTTTTGAGGCTAGAATGGAACAAACATGTACACACTTTCACATCCATGCCAAATGTAGCATTTTCTTTATTTGAATTGAATTAATGATTCTGTGTTAATCTACAATGGGTTCAGCTCCTGAAGCTACACAGTTTCAAACTCAGAGTGAAAATAAACTCTAGTGCTTTTCTATTTGCCTCCCCACGTAATCACAGAGGGATAGTGCTTTTTCACTATAACACTAAACAAACACAATGAGAAATGAATGATAAAATAAACTAATTGGCTACACATTCTGCCAAACACCAGCCACTCTACTTTGTAACTTGTTACAGTATCACTAGCTATCACTTTGTAGCATGGAAGATCATCATGGAAGAAACAACTAACTTGGGCTTCAGTGCTAGGCTGCAAACGTTGAAAATTTGCAGGAAAATAGTAGTACAAAGGAAAGGTGTTGTTTCTCTGCTAGATTAGGTTTTATTCTGAAATAATTTTTGACAGAGTTAGTATCACATTTCGTAGATGTATGGAAGGTCATTTGAGTGTACTGCATGTTTGGTCATTTGAGTTGGACAACAAGACAGTGGGTGCTCCAGGCATGGAGAAAGGCATTAAAGGGGGCCCTAGGACAAGAGAGGATGCGTTATACAAAGCGGATGGTAAAGAAGGGAGACCCAGGAGGTAGCTTCAGTGCCAATGCCAGCTTTCAGCCATTCAGTAAAAGACATAAAATGAAAAAAAGTCCTCAGATTCAAGGCTTTAATAATTCAGCCCCAACCTATATCTTAGATCTCACCTTTTGTGTTTCCCCATTTGCTCTGCCAATGATGCCAGCCTTCTTCAGGTCTTTACTCAGGGTGCCCCCCCCCACCCCATTGGAATGCCCTTCCAGCCTCTGCCCTCCTTGTGGGAAGAATGCTAGAAAACTACCTCCAACCTGTCTTTGCATCAGACAGACGGAAACTTTACTTGAATGAGTTCAAAATGAGGTTTGGAGGTGCGGGGACAGGGCCGGCTCCAGGCACCAGCGAAGGAAGCAGGTGCTTGGGGCGGCACGTCCGGGTCTTCGGTGGCAATTATGCGGCGGGTCCCTCAGTGTGAAGGAGCGAAGGACCCGCCACCGAATTGCCGCCAAAGAATGAAGCCGAAGTGCCACCGATCGCAGCTTTATCTTTTTTTTTTTTTCCACTTCACCGCTTGGGGCGGCAAAAAAGCTGGAGCTGGCCCTGTGTGGGGAGGGGAGAAAACCGGACCCTACTTGTCACATAGAAAGTTTTTAGTATTCCCAATCCCACTACGCCCCTTATTTCAGGGCTGTAGAATACATTTACTGTAATAGCCTCTGGGAGTATATTCAACGCAGTAGTGGTTACAGTACTCCTTCACATCCTAACTACTAGTGCACCTGCACAATTTTGAAAAGCAAGTTGGGCATAATACGAGACCCCCACATGCAGACACAGTCATTTGCAATACCCAGAGAAACCCTTCTGCATGCAAGAGACTGCTAAAAAGTTATCAGCTGCACCCTGAGGCACTTTTCTGAAAGATCAACAAGCACATCTGAGGTCAGTCCTTCAGTACTTACTCGGGCAAAATAGCAGCTCCGCATAATCTCAGGAACCACTGCAGAATGTGACCCTTGATGATTAAGCAAATGGAGTTTATAGCTAATGCTTTGTTAATAGAATTATTTCTCTCTTCAATACTTCTAAGGATAACAAATTTGGGTTGCAATGATTATGCCTTTAATATAATTGCACAGAAAAGGATGTGGTAAGTTGCTTTGAAAAAAAAATCTTTATTGCCTTAGTGAATTTGATGGGCATATTTATGTGCCAAAGAAAAGCATAAAAAGGAAAATGAAGTCAAAGCAAGGGTAATGCAGGTCTTTTCAAATGCAAACAATTAGCAAGATGAAGAATAGCCCTTAGGAGGAATGTGAATAATATTACTTCATAGTGATGAAAATTGTTTTTCTTTAAGGAAGAGAGTGTTCAAGAATGTGACACAGCCACCATAAACAAACTAAACCATAAACTTTGTCCATACTCCCAATTAAACCCTGCTCCACCATCTGTGACTGGAATTATTCCACTCACCCATCACCCAGTTTCAGAATCTGGTTCTCATGCTGTCTCTTCCTCAGCCACACCTTGTAACTTTGTCAAATATATTAGTGTGAACACATTACATGCAAGAATTGCCAAACATTGCCCTGGTATATGTAACTCACACACTTTCTAGGTGTGGTGTTCTGGCCCAGCTAGTGGCACCGAGAGCAATCAAGGAGTCTGCAACCTTAGCTAACAGCCAGTTGACTTGTGGCTCATGCACTAAGCCCCAGAGGTTCCCAGTTTGATCCCAATGACTGCGGTCTGTCGGCATTACATATGCATTTATTTCAATAGGCTTTCCCAGGTATTTCAATAGGAACAGCATGCATGCAAAAAGAGCATTTTGTCCCAATGTATTTAGTACAGTTATTAATAAGTACCATGCCATTTCCCATTTCAATAATTTCTTCCAAAGCAGAATATATGTGATAAAGTCATCATTTAGACTTCTTTCTTTCAACTTGAAGTGTAATTATTACTAAGGCCATGTCTACACTACCTGCCGGATTGGCGGGTAGTAATCGATCTATCGGGGATTGATTTACCGCGTCTCATCTAGAGACAGCATCAAGGCAGAGGTACAGTATGAACAGACTATCTACACAATATTAAGTCTAAGAGTTCAATTTAACAGTCTGATGCTGAAAACCCTCAAGCTTCATACTTCCCATCAATTTACCTTCACATCCTGTGAGGTTCGCTTTAGTTCTGCACAGGAGGTGACAAAATCCTCATCACACCTTCCAAGAGCATGACCGTGTCCTCCTCCACTTCCAGAAGCTCAATCCTGCTCACAGTGAAGTTAATAGGAATTTTGCCACTGAGTTTAATGGAAACGGATGCAGAGCCCAGGATTGCAGACAGCTACCATGCTTGCAGCAGCAGGAGGAAGCCTGTCAGTAAGCTATCACTCCACAAGTCTGTCTCCTGAGAAGTAGATGGTCTGGGGGTTACGGGAAGGGTCCCCTGCATTCTGTAGCAGCAAGACCAGAGAAAGACTTCTCCAGTCCCACTGCCGCTCAACCATCCCTTTAACTCACTCTGGGACTGAGGTGCTCCTGAATCTCACCAAAACAACTAAGCTAGTACATCCTGATACTCTTTGAGGCAGGCTAGAAGATTGGTTGAACTTGAGCAAGTTTCAGGTTCATAATGAAGATGAAAGTGATGAATTTTCACTTAGTGTAAGCACACTTATGTAAACCTTTCATAGAAAAACCTGAAACAAGGTCTGACATTACATCATAAAGATTAACAATAGCTTATTGAAGGACCATTTCCAGCAGCATGAAATCATTCAGTGAAATGACTCTTGAATTCCTACTTCTTTGAGTGAAGACTATATCAAAGTAAAGACCAGGAAGTATTAGGGAGAATGAAAATCTGGTTTCTGAGTTTAGATTATAACTAATACTTCGGATGATTTAACCATCCTTGAAATGAGGACAGCTCAAAACTATCTAATTTTTATGTCTGACTGAAATGTATTGTAAACCTATAGAATGGAATTCCACCAATCAGTATGTCACTACAGAGATCAAAGAAGGCTCGTGTGAATATGATGTGGATAATGATGCATCAAGTCAATATAATAAAGGACACTATTGTTCATATTTCTCCAAATCAATAAGGAGCCCGGCCCAAGGAGCCTAACAGACCCAACACAAAGTTCAAGCCTTACCAAGGAGGAGCCAAACAGAAAACACACACACACACACACACACACTCTACTGAGATGAGACTCTGTTCACAATGATTCACGTGGGCAGCGTGTATGTCATTGGTGGAGTTTGGAAGAGTACCACTACCAATCTGACCTCTGATTAAAACAAAAGTCTCAGTGATTTCATGAATGTTTTTCCCTACTAGACTACCTCAAGTACTCCTAAATTAGAATTAAATATTTGGATAAGATATTAGAAATATTGCAGCTGATAATATCAAGTTGATAGATTGTCCAGATTTACAGAAAATTCAAATTTCTGCCAAAAGCTATTTACTAAGTGTTATGCATTTAGCTAGAATCCATTTTTCATTGGTAGTCAATCAACTGACACTTGGATCCCTGGACTACTTAATATAAGCATGAAAGAGAAATTCAGATGCCATTTTATGGGCTTGCTAGCATCTTAACTGGGTTGTTTGGGTTTCTACAGGTTTGGCTGAGCAGAACACATCGCTCATTGAGAGGTACAAAGAGTGTCAATTCTTTAGAATTTCCTGCAGCTATTTCCATGATACAAAGGTTAAAATGTAAATGCTAACATAGCCTTAATTTTCCATAGTACAGACACTGCCAACTGGATTGCCACCTGTCAGTACATTTATGGTTTGTCATTGTTAAGAGTAAGCAGTAAAAGTTGCCTAATTGTATTAACCTGTTAAGATATTTAGGTCAGTAAAAATGGCACTGGTATCATAGTTTAAATCTAGTAGCTGAACCTAGGAATTATTTTCCTTATCCTGGCATTTCCCTCTATATTATTAGCAGGGAATTTAATAAAAAGACATACACAAATATCAGCTACTCATACCACAAAAGGTAATCACTGTGAAAAACTGACCAGGGAAAATAGAATTATTATGTATGACCAAAAAGAAAAATTGACCAGCTTACATGATTTCTAAGCAATGTCTATTTCCCCCCATACACAATTGGCTACATGTTCCCCCCCTCTTGTCCCAATATACTTGCACAAAGAAAGGTAAGGGGGCCCGAGGAGTTTTTTTGTTTGTTTGTTTTTTTAAGCAACCTAGAGAGGCCATGCAGTAGGCAAGCAGAATGGTGACCTGACACTTCATTGAATGTTAGATGTGAGTTGGGTGAATGCACCCAACAATGCGTTAGTGAAAGGGGATGTGGTTAAATGGATTGGAAGAGAGGCCATTCCTCTCTCCTCATCTCCCGCAGGCTGCCACCGCTGATGCCTGGAAGTAAATATGGGAAGCAAATGCTGCCTCTATTTGGACTGGCCATAAGCAGTGCTGAATGAGCTGCCCCGGCTCTTGCACTATGGATCAGGAAATTTTCACTTGGCTCTTACAGCTCTGCTCCTGCCACCCCAGTTCATGTCTGGCAAAAAGTCATCTGCTATGGCTATTTTTAACACTCCTTAATCTGCATACATGAGTTTTATGGGTTGGGGATGGGAACATGGCTTCAGATTGTCATTAAAAAAAATGCCATAAAACGGACTATGAACACCAGTACGTTTTTTCCTAAAGCACCTCAGAGCCCTGTTAAAATAAGCACCATTTCAATATTAAGTATCTCTACCACAAAAGCAGCTCTAAAACTTTATAAGATATATTGCTAATGGGAAAATCTCAGATAGGGCGTATCTTATCTACATTTCCTTTGGTGCTGTGCATTAGACTGGGAGAGACAATTTAATTTTAACATTTTTGTTTTCAATGTGTTTTATTCAGTGTAGTGACTTTCCTTCCCTATGACTAAGGCTAAGATTTTATCGTGGATATTTTTAGTAAAAGTCAGGGACAGGTCATGGGCAATAAAGAAAAATTCACGGAAGCCCGTGACCTGTCCCTGACTTTTACTAAAACTATCCACAATAAAATCAGAAGGGGCTGGGCAGATGCTTCCTCACCCCCCTTTCAGCTGAGCCATGGAAATCCCCCTGCAACCAGTGGTGCCAGCGGCCGGGGAGCTGCGGGGATCCCCCATGCCGCCGGTGGCAGCTGGGGAGTTGCAGGGTACCCCCCACAGCCGTGGGGGCTGGGAGCTTGGGGACAGTGCTGCCTTAGGTGGCAGGGTACCTCACAAGCTGCAGGATTCCCCAGCCGTCAAGGCTGAAGTCACAGAGGTCTTTGGAAATCACAGATTCCATGACTAAATTGTAGCTTTACCTATGACCCATTCCACTTGAAAAATAGTTTTGAAGGAGTAGAATTTGGTATTTTCCTACAACACCCCTATATCAATGTATCCTAATTTCCTTGTGCACCTCATTGACTGCACTGGGAATGAGTCATGCAAGGAATGCAGATTCCTGCCCACAAATGAATCTAGAGAGATTTCGCCATCAATTTTTTCAGCTAATACATTTCACTTACTGCTATTTGTCCCAGACATGCAGGAAGAAACACAAGATGTGAGATGTAGTTTAATTGGACACAACTTTATTAACTTAACTCGTCTGGGAATTATCCAGCAATAACCCACCCAGGGCTATCATCGTTCCTTCCTCACTCGTTTCCATCTATTTGGGGAGGGCTGTCATCAGCATCCCACCTCTCCTCACCTGGCCCCAGTCTATTGCTGGGACCCCACTGCCTTCCCCTCAGATGAGGGTTAAGTGAGCTGAGGAAACACCATTGTCTTCTCCATATTATGAGGCCCAGCCCCGTTCCCCAGCATCTTTAGGGGATGCCCTCTTCCAGTCCCAGTTTAGCAGGGAATCAGGCACACTTTGCAATGAATACCTGCTCTAGACCCTTACCACGTGCTAAGCTGCAGCAACTTGAACCTAACCTCGTATCTCACATCCCGGGAGCTGCTGTAGGAAGGCAGAAAACGACCCTGACCAGGACAATCTGGCGAGGAGGGAAAATTCCCTCTCCATCCCAAAAAAGGTAACCAGTGCAGACCAAAAACGCAGTCCCAAGCTAACCCAATGGCGATCCAGAAGTGAGACAGGGCTCTGGCTGGCAGGACAGAGCATATGCTCTCCTCTGGCCAACATGAGACCAATCGCTTATCTGAGCTCCTCCAGCCATTCTCCTCCCCACCCAGAGGTGTGGGAGGAGCTCTTAACGGAGCCACTACCCCCTTCCTCCTGCTTGACCAGACAAAGTCAGCCACCTCCCTCCTTTGAGGTTGCAAGAGTTGCATTCTAAATCCAGTTAAAGCTGAACTTGGGACCAGTGCAAATTCCTGTTCCATTCAGTATCATTGTAATAAAGTCTTGTTGTTATGGGAACAAGACTGCACTAAACAGATTACCCCAACTTGAAGCAAACTGTGTCATTTAATTTACACTCTGGTGCTTTTATTCTCCCTGTTCTACGCAATCCTTTTTATATATAAAAAAATGTTAACACACTTCCAAGCTATTACACCATAATGAATTGCCAACTGAAAACTCGGCTAAAAGTTGCTAGTTTTTAGCATTTCTATGATTTTAAACTGAAGTTGCCTTTTAAGAACAATATTTTGGATTTCTAAATTGCCTTCCACCCAAGGATCTCAACCTGGTTGACAAACAGCAGTTTATCAGCCCACAACGTCCCTGTGAGGTATTAGACTACAAGTTCCGTTGCGCTGGAACTTTATCTGGTGTCTGTAAAAGACGGCTAGTGGCAGTTATATAAACATTGGATCATTAAGTTATGGTTACAAGGAAACTGAGGAACAGAGCCTCTTGCAGAAAAAGCCACACGGTAGAGCCAAGAAAGTCCTGTTTTTCCCTGAAATTCTTTGTTTTACTGTTGTGAGATGGTATAGGACTGTTCCTATGTTTCATTTAACAGGACACACTCATTACTAGATATATACCAATTATAATTGGATTATCTATTTATATCCAAAGAAAGCCAATAAACACCACGACAAAACACCCTCTAAGTAGCAGAGTCTTTACTCTGAAAAGGGAGAAGTGCCGGAGACTTCAGAAAGTCCACGAGGGCTTTTGGTATTGCTGTTAATATTACATGGAAGACACTTGGCTACTACGTTAATAGGCAGTCATACAACCCCCTAAGATACATTACAGAATTTCTTTCCTCCTGTTCCCTGTTATGTTAATACATCTCTAATTATTTCATAAGCATGTGAACATTGCAACAGCTACAAGCTGTTGGAAATAATCACCAGGATTATTTATATTAAAGTGTTGAATGTACACATACATATAAGATCGGAACAGCTGTCAACTCCAGTTAGCAAACCAAGAGCATGCCATCTAGTCTATCATTATTCTGTTATTTGATGTGCTAAGCATATCCTCCCATTTGGCTATCAATGAGCTAAATCCATTAATATTGATGTGTAATATCAGTATATTACTGTGTTGTGGTTTTGGCTGTTCATTAGTAGGTTCTCTTTATCTTACAATACCTAGTTCTTATCCCATGCTTTTCCTCAATGGAACTCAACGTGCTTTACAAAGAAGATCAGGATCATTATCCTCATTTGATGGCTGGGGAAACTGAGGCACAGAGGCAAGTAAGTGACTTACAACGCAGCAGGCAACTGGCAGGCCAGGAAGAGAACCTAGTCTTCTGATACCTGTCCAGTGCTCTAGTCAGTAATTGTTTTATCATCAGTTTTTATTGTATAGGATTTAGAGGAGGCACCTAATAAATGGATTAAAATCAAACAAATATGTAACTGCTTCTCAAGTACATCAGCAGGGCTATACCCCTGGCCTTTTGAGAATGATTGAAAGGTGGTTGAGCTTGCTTCTGAGCTGCAGCCAAAAAGAGATAAGGGGATGATTCGAAGTGAGAATGAAGGAGAGAGAAACCCATTGCTTGAAGATCCCAGTTTCTGTGTAGCAGGGAAAAATGAAAGCCTCAAACCATCTTAAAGAAGCTATATCCATATAAACAGGGTGACTGGTCACCCTGTCCAGAGAGGACATCTCCTCATGCTCCTTCTCACTCTCCACAGAGGTACTTGAAGGAAAGACTGGATATATAACTAACTATTACTATTTACCCAGAGGTATCCTCTCATAAGGAAATGGTGGGCCTGTTACCTTCTCCAGGGGACAGGACAGAGGACACTCAAAGGAAGCTGTGTGTGAATGAGCCCTGGTCCAGGTAGGAAGTTTCCCCTACCCTTTGTTGTCCCCCTTCATGCTATTCCCCACTTCCAATCCAATTTGTAGCTGAGGAACAGGGGGTAGGATGGCACCTCAAGTCAGGACTGAAGCCCTCCTTATACTCTGCTGCTGTAAGTGCATATAGTCCAGAGGAGCATGTCACAGGAAATGAAACAGATAGGGGGAAAGAAAAAAATGGTGATTTCAAGTACATAGCTTCTAAGCCACATGTGGGACAGTTGTGTCCGGGGATTAGATCCATACTACTCTTGCTATAGCTCACTTTAAGATACTGATTGCTACTGTGTCTCTGCCACCTCCTGTGCCCCTGCATATTAGAACTTTCTCACAAAGAGAGAACTTTTAGCCACCCTCAAGACAGCCCTCCTGGTAGGGAAACCGAAACACCCAAAGGAAAACAGCCGAGAAGTTATGAGACCAAGTGATGGAATCCTTGCCGTTAACATATTACTGCAGACCAATCGATCTGTGCGGACAGCTTGCTGAAGGCTTCTGGGGATGGCAATGAGCAGCAGACTCAGCCCGCTGCTTTGCAGCTACCCGGGCTCTGAACTACATGGATTCATGTTTCTCCCTGATATGCCCACTACTAGCCTTCCACCAATCTGGAGGCAGCTGCTGCATACAACCTACAGACGTTTGCATGTATGTAGATGGATACTCAGCACATGCCACCAGTTGCACATTCAAAAGAGGGCTTGAGGCTGGCTGAAAATTTGGCCATCAATGGTCACTATACACGACTGAATTGTATTCCCTGTCCATCTGGCATTTACACTGTAGTGTAGGAGTTGGGAATTATTGTACTTCCTTCCCATACTGCGGGAACACTGACTTTCTGTAGCTCACCTTCTCTCTTTAGAAAGTAGCCATGACTTCCATTTCCACCTTAAATGATTATTTTGTTTCCAATCTGCATTTTATACAAGAGAAAGGCAGGACCAGTACCCCATTTACTACTGACTAAGTTAGACTGTGTTTCCTCATCCGTTTAATATAACCAAATTAATATCAATATTGTACTCCAATTCACTCTAATCTAATTAGTGTCAATATTTTATCTGCAAGTTGCACTGAGAATGAGGTTCTCAGCACCAGCTCTGAAAAAGAAAATAGCATTCTCTTCTATTTTGGGAATCCACACTGAATATTAATAAAGAACGACATCTGGCAACCCGAGTATTAGTCCTTGTGTTATTATTGCACACACTTTGTATACATAAGATGTATTCTGAGGGCCTGGAGGCAGTCAAACATCCTTGTAAGGTTTGGCAAGTTTCCTTGGAAAGAGCAATGGCAACACAACACTTCAGATACTGTTGCGAAATAAATTAAAGCTTTGCTCTAACCAACAGAACGTAATGGAAGCTCAGTGAACAATGTGATTTCTCTTCCTCTCCCCTATTAAGAGTACATTGTGGGGTATGTTATGTTCCCCCTGGGGAATTCTTGGTATTTCTTCTGAACCCCTGAAGATATGTCTCCCCCACTCGTATCTCTCACTTTCTGTCTCTCTTAGAAATAGACAGAACTCCCTTCACAGGCTTAACCAGCAGTAGAGTGATGTTGACACTGGTCCCTGAGAGCACATCACACTGCCATTTGGCTCCCTGTCCTGGCTCTCCTCTGTGTACAAAGTCAGATGCAAGGTTCTGACACCTGATCCATACCTGGGGAGTCACTTCTGCAAGTGATTAGAGTAACTGCCAACCCCACCACAATGCAAAATTCATTTCAGTGTAGCTTTCCTACCACCACCCACTGAAAGAGGAAGGATGGAAACAGAGACTTACCCTTTTAGAATCTGTAGAGTGCTCAGACACATAGGAGCCGACTCTGTGGGTGCTCCAGGGCTGGAGCACACCTGGAAAAAAAAATAGTGGGTGCTCAGCACCCACCAGCAGCCCCGTGGATCAGCTCCTCCCCCTCCTCCACGGCACCTCCCGCCCGCTGCAATCAGCTGTTCAGCAGTGTGCAGGAGGCTCGGAGGGGAAGGGGTGAGGTGAGGCCTGAAGTGGAACAGGGGCAGCAAGAGGCAGGACAGGGATTGGGACTTGGGGGAAGGCGTGGAGTTAGGGTGGGGCCTGGGGCAGAGCAGGAGTTGAGCACCCCCAGGAACAGAGGTAGTCGGCCCCTATGTTCAGACACCATGGTGATTGCCATGCCTGTCTGGAATAGAACACAGAGAAATGCAAGGCACTCTTACTTCTTCCATTGTATAGGGTTGATTCTGTTTGCACATAACTCCCAAGCCCCTGCTAGCTCAGGTGATATATACTGTAGGAGGAAAGGTGGGAGAAATCTACAGCAACAGGAAAATAAATTGGAAGGAGTCTCCACTCAGAGCAGCAGCAGGAGGAAAGGAGCAATGGATACGTCTTTATCAAAACGTTATTTTACTCACTGGATAGTTATTACTTTGAAAAATGAATGTAATTTAAAATCCGGCACTAATGCATCTACATAGAAAAAGTGGAGATAACATGGGCTGTCTTTATAATCCCAGTTGTTTGTTTATACATTCCCTGAATTACTGGCCAATGAGCTTCCAAAGATATGTTTAACTTTTAGTTCATTGTTCCTTTAAAGTCACAGAGAATAAATAGAACTAAACTACCACCAGTCTGGCAACATTTGATTCTTCTTTCTCCCTGATCCTTTATCGTCTCTATCTTCTGGTACCATCTCAACCCCGAATCACATCATAAATTCTTAAGAGACCCAGAAAAATACCAAGATGTGCTACATAATCTGACTAGAATATATAGAGAATATATTTTAAATTGTCTACAGTTTCTTTTCAGATCTAATAGAATATAGACTTGTGAAAGGAAGGCTGAAAACAAAAAAGGGGATGTTACCAGTGACTGAGGAAGACATTAATTAGATTGGCTTTCAGATGTCTTCTGGGAGGTACATAACCTTTCCTCTGACTCAGACAGTACTTAAAGAAAAGCAGAACATCCTATTCTCTCAGAGAGAGTAGGGAATGTGAAATTACTGAGGGCTTCCTTCAATGCCGAAGTAGAATTGATCCCACTAGTCCCAATTCTACTCTGTTATATTTGTGCAGCCTCGCTGACACAACATTGTCAACCCCAAACATTCATGAGTCAAGTGGCAAACATGAGATTGGCTTAAAAAGCCTAAATTTAAGATTCTTATTATCATCTGGGTTTTTGTAAGTATCAGAACTCATAAAAAGATCTAATTACATTCTAAAGTAACTTTTAAAGGACACTATTCAAAGTTTGTAGGACACAATCAGCCATAGAAATCACCTAGCAAGCATATAGGACATAATTGCTTTTTCATAATAGGCCCAATCCTCCAGTTACCATCTGAACCTGCTCTCACTGAAGCCAATGGCAAAACTCACTTTGCCTTTAATTGGGAAGGATCAAGTTCATAATGTCATGGGACTTACACAAAGAAAACAAAATCAGGTCAAATGTTCTAGTTAGATTTGCACAGATATTTGCGGGGGGGGGGGTAATCTTGAACTATGTTGACTATTTCTAAACTGAATTTGATTTACTGTATTTCAACACAGTTCACTTTTTGCTAACATTTTCCAAGCAAGTTTTTGCATGAATATTTACAGAAAACAGAAGTCAACAAATATTTGTTATAATTCGCACCTTGCAGCCATCTTGAGGCATTGTTTCTAAACATTTGTTTGTCGATCCTCGAATAGAAACAATACAATGTGACTTCTCTAGTTGAATGCTGAGTTAAATGTGACCAATCACACAACACAAATGTTGAATATCAAATAGTTGTGGAAAAAGTCAGTGCAAACAGTTCACAGGCAGTTGATAGTCTGAAACTTGTTCCCACTAAGCATTTCTTCACAAAACAAAATTGTTTGACAAATACATTGTGAACCAAAAAGAGGCCTAAATTAACTGGCATACTTATTAGCTGTGAATTGCTTGGCCACCTGTCATGCTAGTAAATTGCACATACTAACAATACAATACAACTGAAGAATCAAGAAGGAAAAGTTTTATTAATATATACACAAGCTGGTGCACAGACAATCCCTGAAGAGGGGATTGGTCCTGCTTTGAGCAGGGGGTTGGACTAGATGATCTCCTGAGGTCCCTTCCAACCCTGATATTCTATGATTCTATGATAAAGTAGTTTAAGGAAGGTTCCTATAGGTGTTGGTCTTGATCAAAACAAATAAATCAACATCATCAAGTTCAACCTAAAGAATATCATTCCTGATTCTGTAAATGTAATTCTATTACTGTAGCCTGGATGGTCTGTTGAGCAATAAACTCTGCTGCCTACACCAGTGGTCTCCAAACTTTTTTGATCGTGCACCCTATCAGTAAAAAAATGTTGAGCACGCACCCCCTGCCGTGCTGAAGCAAAAAAAAAAAGAAAGAAAGCTGCTCGGACTCCTGCCCGAACTGCTGAAACAAAAAAAAAAGTGCTCCTCCTGCCGCGCACCCCCACTTTGGAGACCACTGGCCTACACCACCACCCCAATTCAATTGAGGAATACAGAAAAAAAAATTAGTAACTTGCACAAAACAAAGTTACATGCAAACAATCATTGGAGGTTCTGTAGAGCAGTTTGAGGTAGCATCACACCTATGTTTGCCCCGGTAATTATTCAAACAAATTCAACATAAAGAATGTCATTCTGGGTTACTCGGAATGTAATTCCATCTTTATTTCAGACCCAACAGCAATCAACATCAGCATCTCTCTTCAGACAATATTCTTTTGGGGGTAGGGCTTGAAGATGACATACATGGTGAGACTGGTAGTATTGCTGGCCAACCGGCCAACCAAGATTGCACCCCATCCTCCAAAAAATTTGGGAATTTTAACAAAAATTAAGCGTTTTTTGGTCTGTCTTCAAATTCTTCCCCTGTCCAGCCCCCAGCATGTGTTGCCAATTTATAGTGAGAAAATAGATTTTGGTTGCCATACTGCCCCATCAATTAATTTTCTGCCCCACTCCACCCCACACCAACTTTTCAGTCTCAGAATCAAATCAATTAATTGTGTGCACCCAGCCCTCACATCTGCCTCAGGCCCGAGCCTGGGGTTACTACCTCTGAGACACACACACACACACACACACACCTGGGATGATCCTGAACCCACAAAACTGGACAGCTGTGTCTAAAAAGGCATACCCTGGGAATCCTGGGAAACCCTGGACAAGTGGCAACCACAGCTCAACTCCGCCTACCCAGCCATACCTCTGCACCCTGTGCCCTCAACAAAACTTCTGTTGCTCCTGCACCTGTGGAGGTTCTTCACTCTCTCTTGGGGGGCTGGAGGGAGGGCTGTGCCAGGAGATCTTCATCCCAAGCCTGGGTCCTCTTCTACCCCTTCCCAAATCTGGTGTTGCAGCACACAAAGGAAGAGCCGATCACAGGTGGTGAAGGAGGGAGGAGCAGAACTGCCTGTGACGGGTTGGATCACAGAAACCCCCTTGGGAGCTGCCACCTAATGTACCAAGACTACTTCTATTCCTGTTTTCCCTGCCAGCTCAGGACTTCAGCACTCTGTCTTGCTGAGCCAGACACTCCCGTCTGCTCAAACACAGACCCAGGGTCTGAATTACTTGCCCCAAAGCTGCAAGTTTACCTGAAAACAGCTCACAGAAGTGTGCTTGTCTTTAGCACTCAGATGCCCAACTCCCAATGAGGTCTAAACCCAAATAAATCCGTTTTACCCTGTATAAAGCTTATGCAGAGTAAACTCATAAATTGTTCGCCCTCTATAACACTGATAGAGAGATATGCACAGTTGTTTGCTCCCCCAGGTATTAACACATACTCTGAGTTAATTAATAAGGAAAAAAGTGATTTTATTAAATACAGAAAATAGGATTTAAGTGGTCCCAAGTAGTAACAGACAGAACAAAGTAAGTCACCGACATCAAGCAAAATAAAATAAAATGCGCAAATCTATGTCTAATACAGATAATCTCACCCTCAGAGATGCTTCAGTAAGTTTTTTCTCAGACTGGACACCTTCCAGGCCTGGGCACAATTCTTTCCCCTGGTACAGCTCTTGTTGCAGCTCAGATGATAGCTAGGGGATTCTTCATGATGGCTCCTTTCTCCTTTGTGTTCTCTTACACCCCTTTATATATCTTTTGCATAAGACGGGAACCCTTTGTCCCCCTGGGTTCCGCCCCCCCACTGGAAAAGCACCAGGTTAAAGATGGATTCCAGTTCAGGTGACATGATCACATGTCACTGCAAGACTTCATTACCCACTTGCCAGCACACATAGATACAGGAAGACTCACAGGTAAACACAGCCATCTGCAGACAATGGTCCTGGTTAATGGGAGTCATCAAGATTCCAAACCACTATTAATGGCCCATACTTTGCATAATTACAATAGGCCCTCCGAGTTATATTTCATATTTCTAGTTTTAGATACAAGAGTGATACATTTATACAAATAGGATGATCACACTCAGTAGATTATAAGCTTTGTAATGATACCTTACAAGAGACCTTTTGCATGAAGCATATTCCAGTTACATTATATTCACTTATTATCATATTTTTATAAAACTATTCCAGTTACATTATATTCACTTATTATGTTTTTATAAAACCATATAGACTGCACAACATCACACTGCCCATAATTGTTGAGCTTTTCCCCACCCCCTTCTCCACCCTCCTCCCACTCCCAACAGCATCTCAGCTCCTCAGGGAGCTGTTCCTGCCTCCTACAATGCCTGCCGCCTGCAGGTCAGTCAGAGGGAACTTTCTCCCTAGGCAGCCAGAAAATTGCAGGAAGGCTGGAACTTCTTGCATCCTGGTGACGCTGGTTCCAGAAGGGTTTAAAAATCCCATTACTCAGAAGGGTTGGCACCAGTGGAATGCAGAATTTTAAGCTACATCCACAAGGATTTCGAATCAACCAGCGTGCAATCTCAACAGATAAAATGAACCTGCCGAGATCTGAAAAAAAAGCATAGGGGCAATTTCAGAGTGGTTGGCTTGTTTGTATGGTGTGTCTGGCTGAATTGCAATGTCAGATAGGGCCACTATTGACAATACAACATGCTTTTGTTCAGTTTCTCTCTCTCCCCGCACAGCCTCTAGCAGGAAAGTTGATAAGAAATCACTTGTTATGTTCGGGTCATGTAGTAAGGACGCTGTAGATTAGTGGGTGGTTTCAGAAGCCAGAGACTGGAAAAAAAGCTCCAATCATTAGTCCTTTTATGACCCTTTCTTCAGGGCTTTTTACTATCCACAAATCAACTGATAACACTAGGTAATAATCCCCAGAGGCTGCCCCTGCTTCTGGCAGGGACAAGACACACCCTCCCCTGAATTCCCCTTTGACCCAGCTTCTCCTTCCTTCACTCTGCCATGGGCAACTGTATGACTGGTGAGGACTTGTTAACCCTTAACAGAGTGCAGCCCCTTTACTTTGTCAGAGAAACCCAAATATTTGTCTTTCATTCCAGTCCTTGCAATTGTGCCTTTGAAGTTATGTTCCTCAGTATTGTTTTCCTCAATGTGATGAACACACCTATCTGCTTTATTGACCATGTCTGCACTGAGTACTCCCATGACACTCAAACTACCAAAGTCCTGTCCCAGCATGAACAGGGTTCAGTACAAAGCTTGAGATGGACTCCCTGGGAGCAGTCTCTTCCTGATTGTTCCAAAGGCCTTAGTCTATATTACAGAGGATTGTACCTGCACCATTACCCTCTGGGCAGATTGGAGGGTCTAGATTTAGGTGAGCTGTATTGCCCACTACAAGCATGTAAATGTCATGAGTCCATCCCCTCAAAATCATGAGACTGGCTAAAAAAAAAGAAAAAGAAAGAAAAAAAAAAAAGAAAAAATGTCATGAGATTTTAAAAATAATTCAGAGTTCCTTTTATTTGCCTTCTAACATTTGAGACTTGAGGGTTCATGTTTTCCAGCTTTACTCCACAATTACAAGGGCTAGAAACTTACTTTTTTTTAAATGAAAGCTGAGATCACCTGACTCCAAAAGTGGGGCTTTAAGAAAGACACCCAACATTGGGATAGAGATCATGAGAGTTGACACAAGTTGAGTGTCAGGAAGACCAGAGATCTTGCAAAATGAGATGTGAGTTGATCAAGGAATCAGTGAGAAGTTTTGGGGCAGGAATGGGCAGAATTTAGATATGATATGGAAATAAAACCAGCAGGATCCAGTGATGGGTTATGTGAGGAGAAGATGACGATACATAAGGCAGGAGAGAAGAATGGAAGATGACATCAAGGTTGTGAGCCTGTACAGGAAGGTTAACGCAGCTGTCCACAGTAATGACTTACTCAAATTCAAGTAATATTTCACATTCATAACCACAAACTGGAACTACTTAACTCAGTATCCATCTGGAGAACCTACCAAATACATTAAAAAGCAATAACCCTATATCTGAAATCTAATTGCGGTGGCAGGTTTAACTACTATTTTTACTTCCGAACTGAGAGGGAGCAGTTTATGGCCACATCCAGAACAAGGTCAGTGATGTATTTCCAGGGTCAGTGAATTTACTTATTTTTCTTAGTATAAACTACAGAAGCAAAGACAATTATGTTTCTCCAAAGGAAGATTTGAATAGTATGTTATCGGGGCAGAGTGCATGGGGAGAAAGAGATGGGCAAAGGAGTTTACTCTTTACCAAGCAAAATTAAGAGTGAAATATAAGGGGTTAATATATATGTCCTATGATTCTGAAGATCCGAACACATACAGCAAGTAACCAGCAAAATGGATATTGAGTTGCTTGCCAATAAGGCTGAGGCACCCACATATTAATTAGAATGCCCAGTACTTAGTTAATTATGTGTTTTGTTCCTTTAGAGAGTAAGGATATAGTAAGCATGGAAATGTGCAAATCTCTATCCGGGCGTTGGCAGCACGGCTACCCACACTGGGATGGGCCGCTCTCTGGGCGTCTGCTTTTCACAGGCATGTGGAACTCCCTGCTGCATGACGTGGCTGTGGGGTGCTGGCTGATTGGTTGCTGTCATGGACTTTCAGCCCTGGGCTCTCATCTCCATACAGTCTCTGGGAGGAACCCCCCTCAGTGTGACGGCCTTCCATGAAGGTTACACTCTCTCCGGGGTTAGGTTCTTTGGGACCGTACCTCTGAGCCTTCAGCACACCTGTCTCTCACCGTGGGCCCCCTCTGGGAGTCCAATCGCGCGGGACCCCCGGGGCCTCCACACCCAGAGGGAGCAATGCCCCCGCCCCGGTCTCTAGTGACTCTCACCCAGCGTAAAACTGAAGGGTTTGTTGGGTGTCTGAACGCAGCACAGGCAGTTCTCAGGGCCCTTGGGCCTAGCAACCCTCAGCCCAGCACATCGGGTTTGTCCCCAGTCCAGCAGCGACCTCCTTCCTCCAGACCACCCTCTAGCACCTTCCTGCAAGCCCCACCTCTGTCCTTTGCCTTCAGTCCCAGGCAAACAGGTCACCTGGGTCCTCTCTCTTCCATCCTTTGTGCCCTCACTGGCTGGAATCAGCTGGTTAGGTCCCAGGGTCCTCTCTCCTCAGCCCACTATCCTACTGGCCAGCTTCCAAGCTGGGCTGGTCCTCTCAGTCACCAGTTGCTAGGGTATCCAATCTCCAGGCCATTGTCCGGGGTCCCAACTGATCCTCTGTAACAACAGACTCCCTCTCCCACCCCCTCGTTACACACACAGCACACAGGGAAACCCAGACCCACCCACTGTTCATGCAAAACACTAAGAAAATCCCCCACTTTGTCACTGTTTACCTCCTTGTGTCGGGCAGGGGAGCCGGGTGGACGTGGGCACGCGGCTGGGTGCTATTCGGGGTACACGGGCTGAGTGCCCAGTGGTAACAGGGCAGCAAGGTGCAGTGCACCTGCTCACCTCCAAAACACCTATGGGGATCAGTTGGGACCCCTCCAAAACAATGTCTATCAGGGATGGTCTAGACAGTATTTGGTCCTGCCATGCGGGCAGGGGACTGGACTCGATGACCTCTCGAGGTCCCTTCCAGTCCTATAATCTATGAATCTATGAATCTATGAACCTATAGTTCTTACTATGGTGAACTAGTAGGACCCTACCAAATTCACAGCCATGAAAAACATGTCCCGAACTGTGAAATCTGGTCTCCCCCCATGAAATCTGGTCTTTTCTGTGTTTACACCCTGTACCAGGGGTCGGCAACGTTTGGCACGCGGCTCGCCAGGGTAAGCACCCTGACGGGATGGGACAGGCCAGTTTATTTACCTGCTGATGTGGCAGGTTCAGCTGATCACGGCCCCCACTGGCCGTGGTTCGCCGTCCCGGGCCAATGGGGGTGGCGGGAAGCTGCGGCCAGCACATCCCTCGCTCGCGCCGCTTCTTGCCGCCATCATTGGCCTGGGATGGCAAACCGCGGCGAGTGGGGGCCGCGATCGGCCGAACCTGCCATGTCAACAGGTAAATAAACTGGCCAGGCCCGCCAGGGTGCTTACTCTGGCGAGCCGCATGCCAAACGTTGCCAACCCCTGCCCTATACTATATAGATTTCATGGGGAAGACCATCATTTCTCAAATTGGGGATCCTGGCCCAAAAGGGAGTTGTCGGGGGTTTGCAAGGTTATTGGGGGGGGCGTGTCATGTAATGCCACCCTTATTTCTGCGCTGCCTTCAGAGCTCAGCAGCCAGAGAGTGGTGGCCGTTGGCTGGGTGCCCAGCTCTGAAGGCAGCGCCCTGCCAGCAGTAGTGTAGAAGTAAGGGTGGCAATACCATACCGTGCCCCCCTTACTTCTGCACTGCTGCCTTCAGATCCAGGCAGCCAGAGAGTGGCGGCTGCTGACTGAGGGCCCAGCTCTGCAGGAAGTGGAGCAGAAGTAAGGGTGGCAATACCATACCATGCCATCCTTACTTCTCCGCTACTGCTGGCGATGGCTCTGCCTTCAGAACTGGGATCTGCCCAGCTCTGAAGGCAGTGATGCCGCCAACAGCGCAGAAGTAAGGGTAGCAGTACCACAACCCTCCCTACAAAACCTTGCAAACACCATTCCCCATCCCCGCTCCCACAACTTCTTTTTTGGTCAGGACCTCTACAGTTACAACATCATGACATTTCAGATTTAAATAGCTGAAAATCATGAAATTTATGATTTTTAAAATCCTATGACCGTGACATTGACCAAAATAGACTGTGAATTTGGTAGGGCCCTATTAATTAGTATAACAATCTTAGTAACCTGCAGAGGTAGTTTATCTCCTCTCACTACTTTTCTTATTCATGTATGCCTTAAGTGTACAGCCAGACTATAGGCTTAAATAGGTTTGTCAACATGGTTTTCTTTACTTTTGCAGATACACCTCAGCATTTATTTTTCTCCGAGTAGAAGATACAAGTATTAGAAAATAGAGAGTAGTATGGTACGGGGGTCTTAGCACAGAACTGGGATCCAGAATCTCGAGTCCTACTTCCATTTCTCATGAAGATTCACATAGGGTTCAGTCATGAGCCCTCTTGCACAGCTGTGCAGCAAAGTAAGGGAGTGTAAGGAGCCCACTTGGGGCTGGTCTTCACTACCGGGAAGATCAATGCTGCTGATATTGATGCAGCAGGTGTCGATTTCGTGGGTCAGACCTGACCCAACCCTCTCAAAGGTGTTTGCCTGCCTTGGGGAGGCAAAGGAAACAAAGAGTCTTATAGCCCTTCTCATGAGGGCCTAAAAAGGGGGGAAATTGATCAGAAGTTAACCCCTAATCCACCAGAGACTCAGGAGAGTCCTGCAACCCTATCACAGGATTTGAAACCTTAAAGCACTGTGTTCTTTACAATGTTTTCCTCTAAAAACCGAATTGAAGTTGGCACTGTTGGTTTATGAACCTTTTAGTAGTGCAGGCTCTGGTTATCTGCCCAGGAGTTCCTCTTTGCATTTAAGTCTGATGAGCATCTGGCTACATCTATACTTCAGCCAGGATCGGCGCCCTGAGAACAATCCACCGGCAGTCAATTTAGTGGGTCTAGTGAACACCTGCCAAATTGACAGCAGATCGCTCTCCAGGTGACCCCTGTACGCTACCCCTGATGAGAAGAGTAAGGCAAGTCATCAGGAGAGTTTTTCCCGTTGACCCCCCCGCAGTAACTTAACCTAAAGTACGTCAACTCCAGCTACATTATTCACATAGCTGGAGTTGCATAGCGTAGATCAACTTATCGGGATAGTGTAGACATAGCCTCTGCATTCACACACCACCTGCCTTTTAGCCACCATCATGTCACACTACAGGGGCATAACAAGAGGGAGGTTGCGGGACCCAGCCATCACCCTTTGGCCCTTGACTAGAGCTGGGTGGCATAACAGCAGAGACCCTTCACTGGAGGCATATTAGGGGGCAGTTAGGCTAAATTTGAGTGGGATTCTGACCCCCGGCACCCGGTCATAATGCCACTCAAATTTGGGGGACTAGCAGGTAGCCTTAGCAAAATTCTGATTGCACTCCTGTTGCACTGGCAGCCAAGAACTACCTCCCTGTCTCCCAAAAGCAAAAACAAATCCATGAAACTAGGGTTACCATATTTCAACAAGCAAAAAAGAGGACGGGAGGAGCCCCGCCCTAGCCCCGCCCCTGCCCCTCCCACTTCCCGCCCCCCCAGAACCCCCAACCCTCCCCCCGTTCCTTGTCCCCTGACTGCCCCCTCCTGGGACCCCTGCCCCTAACTGCCCCCCGGGACTCCTCTCCCTATCTAAGCCTCCTTGCCTCTTGTCCCCTGACTGCCCCAACCCTTATCCACACCCCCACCCCCAGACAGACCCCTGGGACTCCCACGCCCCATCCAACCACTCCCCACCCCCTGACAGCCCCCCCCCAGAACTCCCGACCCATCTAAACCCCCTGCTCCCTGTCCCCTGACTGCTCCGATCCCTCTCCCCACCCCTGCCCCATGACAGCCCCCCCCAGAACGCCCAACCCATCTAAACCCCTCTGCTCCCTGTCCCCTGACTGCTCCGATCCCTCTCCCCACTCCTGCCCCCTGACAGCCCCCCCCAGAACTCCCAGCCCCCTACCCCCCGCTCCTTGTCCCCTGACTGCCCCCTCCTGGGACCCCTGCTCCTAACTGCCCTCCAGAACCCCACCCCCTACCTAAGACTCCCTGTTCCTTGTCCCCTAACTGCCCCCTCCTAAGACCCCCCCCCAACTGCCCCCCAGGACCCTACCCCCTACCTGTACCCTGACTGCCCAAAACTTTCTCCACTCCCCTCCAAAAGCCCCCCCCCGTTTCTTGACTGCCCCCTCCAGAACCTCCCTGTCCCTTCTCCTGCCCCCCCTTCCCCTGCTGCTCAGAACAGGGTGTTGGGCTCTGTGCCAGCCGGACACATGGCTGAGCTCCCCAGCACAACACAAAACCCGGTCCCTGGCCCTGCACAGGGTTGCCGGAGCGGGCTGCAGGAGGAGGAGCTGCCGGCCGGCTCAGAATGCAGGGGGGGGGGGGTGGGAGGAGGAAGCTGCTCCGGAGTCCAGCCCGGGACTTTCCTGCAGCCCTCCCAGCCGCTCGCTCTGCTCTGCCAGGGGAGGGGGAAATCCCGGACATTGTGAGTGCTTTACAAATTCCCCCCGGACGCTATTTTTAGCACACAAAAGGAGGACATGTCCGGGGAAATCCGGACAAATGGTAACCCTAATGAAACAATCTTTCCCAAATGGAGTTTAACATTAACTATTATGAATGCGTTTTATAATGCTGAGCACATGCTCGGCACTATACAAGAGACGAAATGAAAACAGCCCATGCGCCAGAGTTCAAAATTGTGACCAGGAGCAATGGGATGAAATGAAAACATAGGTGAATATCAAAATCCATTAAATTTAAAATTAGACTGGACAACTATGTTGTAAGGAATAACCCTACACTGAGAGGGTAATGGAAAAGATGACTTAATAGGTCTCTTTCCATCTGTTTGGAACTTCTGTGGTTTTTTACTTGGGCAGGAGCAAGGTAATCAATGAGGTTATGGCTAGATGTAACAGGATGATGAGGTTATAACTAGCTGTAATAGGACTGTCTTCTTCACCATGCTAATGGTTTCCCCGGAGCAACAAAGAGAGAGAGAGAGAGAGAAGCAGATAGACACACGAGGGGAGGACAGGAGATCATCTCTGCCTATCATTATGAGACACACAAAACAGAGATTAGTGGACATTTGTGACCTTGTGTAACTGTATTCTTATACCTCCGTCCTACCCAATCTCAACATTTTCACAAGACTGATTATGGCTATTACAGAACATTACAATCAGCAGAAAACATGTTTTGACAAGCTTTCAATACCAGGTGCAGAAAGGTAATGGAAATGGTAGCGCTATATAAATATTTTTCTTACAAAGTTAAAAACATCTGGTCTGTCTTTCCTCAGTACTGTAATAATAATAACCACCTTCTCACTAGTTCCAATGGATTAAGAAGTCATTTGCAACAAGACATGTCCGTGCTATTCTTGCCAACATATTTCTGTTATAAGCATCACAGGTAAGGCCCTCCATCTGAGATAACTACATTTGAGAAATGGTATGTGTTATGTTTTTCCACTTTCAGTTATAGTGACCTTTTTTAGACTAGAGAAAGTGTACAAAACAAATGCAGAAAATGACTATACAAACAAATAAAGACATTGAACAAAAGACAAATTTTAGACCCAAGTGTGGTTATATTCTGAAAAATGGAATTGTGGGAATGTTTATTATCTTTCAATTATTTCCAGATCTTGTTCCATTTACAATGGGAAGGAGATTATATATGTAGGCACATACCGCAATCTCAGTTTGAGATCTAAAACTCTGGCTTGTGTATTAACATTAATAGAGCCTGTCAAAATTATTGTGAATGATCTACTTGGTGAATTTGCTTCTTTTTTTTCCCTTCTATTAAAGAGCCATTTGTGAACTGGTGCTGATTTCTGAAATTATTAGCTACAGGTATTTGCAAAATAGTTTATGCAAAACAAAATTTCAATTTTGTGCGTTTGCAAACTATACACTTCAACCATTAACCATTCCTGGGGTGCATCACCTAAAATCACCTGGTAAGGATCAGTGAAACTTTATATAGCATATAATTTGCTCAGAATAGATTCTCTGCTCACATGTAAATAAGGATGGATATTTGTGGGAAGAACAGGCATTCCCCTAACATTGGTGCAGACAAACGATTCATGTGAATGTTTCCCAGTAGCTAATAATAAGGGCTATGAACATGGTCAAACCAAACAACCATTCAGCATTCAAACAAATGTTTGGAAACCCAGTTTTTCCATTATCTGACCAACTCGAATTTCTAGCAATACGGATTCTTCAATCAGACCTTGGTTAATAACTTTGTTGATATATGAACCAGAAAAAGTAATTTATGCTTTTATAGCAGCATTGACTCTGCAATTCAAGTGAGTCAAAATACCCTGGAGCGTATACAAATAGCTCCTTCTTAGACAACTCATCTACAACCTCCCATTGAAATCATGGTACAGGATCAGGGAATTTTTCTGACCCTAATCACACTTGATATGTTCAAGCTTTTACACATGCCAACCTTAATGGCTTTGATTCGCCAATGACCTTTGCATAGGCAAAGCCCCATTTTAGTCAGTGGGGCTCTGTGCAGATGCAGAGGTTCATCGATGTGGAATTGATTCCACAATTAGCATAAAGGTGGCTAGTGCACCTCAGTAAACTAGTATCTTTGTGCCTTGGAAGGTGAACATGATTTTAAAATCATGGCAAAAATGATACGCAGTAAAAATGTTCATTAAGTTGCAGAAGTGCCATCTAAGCACTTAAGTTGTACAACTTGATAGATATAGTTAGATATTTTTTATATCTACAGAGTGGTTGAAATTAAAACCTAAGGAGTTTTGACAGATGACATTTAGTTTTTAGTAAAGAACAAGTCACTATTTTCAGGCAAACATTTTCTATTCAATATATTAATCATACTGCATGAATTAGTATTGTAATTAAAGAAGTGTCACAATCTTGATCATTCTTTTAAGTTTAAATTTCAAAGGATAATCTTTAAAAGCCTTAAAGATGCTGCATACTTACTAAAAAGTATATTTTAAATGTTTCAGTCTGCTGTAATTCTTCATCTTCACAGCTCATGGAAATCTCAGCTTGGTTTTCCTGGAACGCTACCATTCTCCCTGCCTATTACAAAGGAGAAGAACCTCTATTATTTCTCTATTTCAGTAAATTATGTGCCTAGTATTGCACTGAGTAATAAATGAGAGAACTGAGTAAATTACTACCATTTCAATGGACAAAAAATTATGTGTATTAATTCTTTAGTAGTTCAATAACAACTGAAAGTGAAATGTGCTGACTGATTTGAGTTTCCCCAATATTTCTTAACAAATCCAATTAAAGAGGTTATAAAATTTTAAAAGCTGGATTTAATACAGGAAAATTTTATTAGAGGATTGAAAAATAAATCTAAACATTTTAAAGTGCCTATGATGCAATAAAATATAAATTTCTTTTGAACCATTTATACACCATAATGCTATCATTTGACGCAGCTTTTTCATATAAAACCATAGTTACTAAGCTAAAGAAAAAAGGATTTGTTTAAAATCCATAATATTGCTATGCCTGCATATCTTTATTAATTAGAGCTATCATAGTCTTTAGGAGGAATTTAAGTTTCTCATGACAATAAGATACTAGGGACCTAATCCTGCTCCCATTGAAGCCAATGGGATTCTTCCATTGACGCTAATGGGTTTTGGATCAAGCCTTATGAGTGTGAGCCTGCTCACATTGAAGAAAATGGCAAAATTCATATTGACTTCTGTTGTACAGAATCAGGCCCTGATAGCACTTGCTAGAATAAGGAAGAATGGATGGTCTCTGTGCAGGATACTGTATCTGAATCCTACAGTGCAATATTCTTGCTAGTCCAACAGTAAACCTCTACTGAGCGGAGACCAGCAGTGGTTATGAACACTGGTTCCTCAAGGAGAACGAAGAAAGCCCACCACATTTTTCACTTGTAACCTAGCATACAGGGGCGGCTCCAGGCACCAGTGCAGCAAGCGACTTCGAAGGCGCGGGACTGGCAGATCACCCGCAGAAATGCTGCCAAATCCACGTGACCAGCGAACCACCCGCAAGCGTGCCGCTGAAGGCCACCTGACTGCTGTGCTTGGGGCGGCAAAAAACATACAGCCGCCCCTTCTAGCATAGATTTCAAGCTCAATTTCTAGAAACAGAGACTAGTGCTTTAGACTATTACACTATTATAGGGACTTCAGCACCAGGAGGCCCTTGTCATTTCAAGGTCCTCTTGTACAACACACGAGCCCACTGTAGCTCCAAAGAAAGCCTTGATCTTGCAAAGGTTTATGCATGTCCCTAACGTTGCACACTGCACCGTCCAATTGGTTTCATTGAGACAATTCAGAATATGTAAAACTATGTGCAGATGTAAATCTTTGTAGGATCAGAACTAAATTAAGATGAACAACTAGTGGGTGAAACACATGGTGGGAATCAGGGAGGTAGCTGGAGGGTAACAGAGCTAAGAACACAAGAAAGATTAATTAGAAATCCTTATTGGCCTGCTGCCAACACCAGCTGAGATGCAAGAAATTGGGATTATGACATCATCCTTGCTCCTCCTGGAATTACTCTTCTGGGGCTGATAGTGCTGGTGGCAACACTAATTACTCCCCCCAGCCCCTCATTCCCTAGCGTTACAGCCAGATTTTGGCTGCCCCCTTCACAGATGTACTGTGGGGCGGGATGAAGGGCTCCCCATATCTTCTCCACCTTGCCCCAGTAAACCATCATCTGGTCCCTAAGGGGGAAATGATGATTAATTTTCCATGGGGAAAATAAATCACTCACATTATTGATAACTAACTCAAAAACAATATACTTGGTTAGTAAGAGGTATGAATTTGTTCCACACTCACAAACATGTTAGAATGAAAAATTCTTGTTTTGGAAATTATTTCATTGGGTTCCTTTATCTTGGGGGACCTGTCACTGTGCACAGGAAATAATGAAAATAAATCCCATGGCATTTTTAAAGGTGGGCCCTAAATACATTTGTACAATTAAAGCTGACAAGACCCAGGAGGAGAAAAGATGAGAAAATGGAGAGGTGGATTGAATCTTTGTTTTGCAGATAGTTAAGTGTTACTCTTTTCCACCTATGAAGAGCAAAAAACATATACGTTCAGTCTGAATGGTTTTTATTTTAGAATAAAGGAACAACAAAAGTCAAATCTCTGACAGAACACAGTGCATCCTAACACCCTACATCACTCGGCTTCATCAAAATGGAAGTTGACCCTACAGACAGCAGGCTCCATAAAGTGCCAAGGTGTTGAATGCTGAAAACAGTTAAGCAGTGTATACAGAACAGTTAGTCCAGGGAGGCTAGCTTAAATCAATACTGGTTAAAGAGATATTTATATGCAATAGTCAAATATAGTAATGCAGCAAAGCCCTTTAAAATGCATCTTTGATATGGTAGTAAGTCATATGTTCAAAATACATTTCCATTACCCCAAAAGTTAAAAATAGAAAGTGACTCAAAATGAACGTAAGTGGAAACTGCCAAGTTTCATCTGACTGTGTCAAGGCTGCAAATTTCACATGATTTTTGTGGAACCCATAATGTACAGAAATGGGCACATATTAATCTGAACGTTTAGTGAACCTTTCGGCACTGCTTTCAGAGTGGTAGCCGTGTTAGTCTGTATCAGCAAAAAAAAAACAACAACACAGGAGTCCTTGTGGCACCTTAGAGACTAAAATTTATTTGGGCATAAGCTTTCGTGGGCTAAAACCCACTTCATCAGATGCATGTAGTGGAAAATACAGCAGAGAGGTATAAATACACAACATATGAAAAGATGGGAGTTGCCTTAGCAAGTGGGGGGTCAGTGCTAACAAGCCAATTCAACTTCCATCTTAATTGAATTGGCTCGTTAGCACTCACCCCCTCACTTGGTAAGGCAACTCCCATCTTTTCATATGCTGTGTATTTATACCTCTCTGCTGTATTTCCACTCCATGCATCTGATGAAGTGGGTTTTAGCCCACGAAAGCTGATGCCCAAATAAATGTATTAGTCTCTAAGGTGCTACAAGGACTCCTCGTTGTTTTTTCAGCACTGAGTTACAAGTTTGTGACAAAATCAGAAACCAGGTGAACTGTATATTGTTTGGGGGTTTGTGTAGCAAGAGGCATGAACCACAAAGATCCAAATATGGATTTCCCTAAAATTTACATCTAAGGTTTTGGCTCGGACTGCCGTAGGAGACAGAGGACAAGAGTTAAGTCCCTCAGAGTTAAAAGTAGGTCAGTGCAGGACACTGGAGGTTTGGTTCTGGAACATCTAGGGTTTGTTGCAAATATTTTGTACTGCCCTAGTTTCTCTTTTAACAAGGTATTTGTATTTCCAAGTTTCAGAGATACCAAGGCCAGATGGGACCATTGTGATCATCTAGTCTGACCTCCTGTATAATCCAGGTCATAGAACTTCCCCAAAATAATTCCTAGAACATATCCAAGGTTTTTTTTTCTGAGTCACTGTTTTCCAGGTCAGAGTACTCCCATCCTGCAAGTATGATGTACATTTTTTTGTTCCTAGATGTATACATTCACATTTAGCTATATTAAAAACATTGTTTGCTTGTGCCCAGCTTACCAAGTGATCCAGATTGCTCTGTATCCGTGACTTGTACTCTTCATTATTTAGCACTCTCCCAATTTTGGGGTCTTCTGAAAACTTTCAGTTACGTTTTCTTCCAGGTCATTGATAAAAATGTTAAACAGAGTCAAGAATTGATCCCTGTGGGACCCCACTAGAAACACTCCCACTCAAATGATTCCCCATTTATAGTTACATTTTAAGACCTAGCAGTTTTAATTCATTTAATGTGGGCCATATTAATTGTATATCATTCTAGGGTTCAAGTTGTTTTTCTTAATCAAAATGTCATGTTGTACCAAGTCAAATGCTTTACAGAAATCTAAGTATATTACATGAATTCCATTACCTTTATTAATCAAACTTTTAATCTCATCTAAAAAAAAAGTTACTTTTTCAGGATCTATTGTCCATAAGTACTTGTTGATGAGCATTAATTATATTCCCACTGGTAATTTGGGGAGCATATGGAGGAAGGAGAGTTCTCAGAGGCTCGGGAGGACATGGCTTCCCTAGATGAGGAATACAAAGGGGTGGAAATACTGTTGTTCAGATTCTTTTTGTTACTAACATACTTTAAAAAATCCTTATAGTCCTGAACTCTACTGGCCATGGATTTCTCCTTGTGTCCCTTTGCATGCCTTATCAAATTTCAACAATTCCTTGCTTTTGATTTACATTCATTACCATCAACTTCCCCTTCCTTCCATTGGTTATATATTATGGATAGCTGCCTTCATTCCTCTTTTAAGCCACAGCATGGACCATGCTAACACATTTCATTTTTAAATGTGCTTAGTTTGAAATATTAATGATTTACTCATTCTCAGTTCAAACTCCTATTTATTTCCTAGACCAGTAGCAAATTGATTTACAATAGGCACTTTTCTCCAGCTGGGCAGTCCTTTCCCTTTAACAAAGAACCAATTCCAATTTTTTCCCCCATTAGTGCTATTATAATTGTTGCCAATCTCAATCTCATTACTACTCATTCAATATCATACTGGCTGTACAATATGGAAGAAAGTATTAGAATAAGTGCTCCATCAAGAGTCAGAACTTTACATTTCAATGATGAACTATGAATCCATCAAGAATTGAGGATAGAATGTGATGCTTCTCAGTTTGGAATACTATTACTGTATACAAGCACGACCTAATGCTTGCCGTCTTTACTTAGGCCAAATTTACTCCAAGCATAAGGAATAGATACATACGCAGTTTAAAATAGTCTGCATAAATTGTATCATCATAATAGGTGTTTTTATGGAAATGTGTAAGGTTGTTGTATGTGTAAGATGGTGGAATCCCCAGCCAGCTCCAAACCAAAACAAACCAAACACCATTATCCACAGAGTCAAAAAGTCACCCCTCCTGCTGTCTGATTTATTAACAAATGTGTGATCCAAAGTAACTCCAGCCTTCTCTTTAATCTTGGCTGTTCTTAGGGTTCCTACCCTCAGGACCTATCTGATCCTGACTCTGGTTCCATGTGCTAGAGGGCTGCTCCCACCTCCCGTATATATTCAAGGTGAAGTCCAATGAGTCATATCTGTTCCAAGGAGGGTCAACCTGCAACTCCATTCAGGGTTCCAGCACCTGGTCTCAGAGTGTGTCACCAGGAGAAACCCAACACTCTGGAGCAAGTCTGATCCTGTAGCCACTACTAATGTGAGTGGTTGCAGAAAACTCAATGTAACTACTCATCTGTGTAAGGACTAGTCATGTGAGGATGAGTTACAGAATGGGGAGGCTCTTCATTTATTAGCTGAAGTTTATATCTTCATTAGAACATTGTGAGAAAAGTACCATTTTTTTATAAAGGACCCACTGAATCCTGCTACTACAGCTCCCAAGACATCCCAGGCAGCAGAAAAAGAAAATTTAAAAAATGCAGGAATAGTGCATTAAGAGGTAGAGATGGGAAAATCAGGTCTGATAAAATAAGGACCATGTCCCTGAACCTCTTTCCATTTTTAGAACTGAACTAGAGCATAAGGATTTATGAAAACTGTCGGCACTGTCAAGTTCCAGCAGAAAGTGGAAGTGCCGACATATTGCATTGGCATTTCCAGCTACTATTAGAAGCAGAAGTGCTAGAAATCCCACAAGATTAGTTTACAGATTCAAGAGATTCAAATAGCTCACATAAAGTACCAGAAGTGTTTGATGCTTTTCCAAACTCTATCACCATACTTTTCAAGACTAGCTTTATCACTATTAGTGAATAAGAAGTCTTTGCCAGGCTTCATGGAGGCCATCTGAAAGAGAATAACCCACCTCTTGGGAAAGGCAAAATATGAAAGCTGATCATGGTCTAGTAATGCCCTTAATATAGTAAGATCTCCCAAAGATATGACAATTTCCTCTCATCTGTCTCACTGGCCACATAGCTCAGTTTCTGACCAGCATTGCATGTAGCCCGTTTTGAGTGGAAGGTCCTATTGTTTGAGCTACCTTACACCAAAAGGCACTTAGCTACTTCTTACGGTTGTCTGAATGAAGGATAGCTATCACACCCACCAGCAACCAGGTTTCACCTAGCCTCCATTATACCAATACGTACTCTTTGATTCATGTCTTCAGGAGACAACATGCTGCATGAGGCACCAGCAGTAATTTCCTCAAGATCTTCTTCCTAGGCCAAGCTAGAGTGAAAGCATTCCTTAGATCTAAGGACAGAGTTAAAAAAACTAGATGAACCTAGATTAATGATCTCAGGGTAAAACTAATTTAGATGCTTTCTCAACTTGAGCCTTTCTAGTCAACTGCATAGAGTTTACTGGATGCCTTGCAATATAATAAAATAAAAGGGCTTCCACGTGTTGGTGTATTAAATGGCTAGTTGCAAAACCTATTTCCTAGGAACTGAGATTTATTTACTACATCGTGATCTTATTCAGAAGCCAAATTGTTACTTAATTTTAAGGCATTCTTAGAGCGAAAAATCTGGTGCCCATGTTCGGGAAGATGGTAAAAGTTCAGTGCACCTAAATATTTCATGGCTGTAGAGAATTATTGTTTCATTATCTGCTTCAGAGACTCCTTATAGTAATTTCCATCTCCTTTATTAACAGAATCAATAGAAACTGTTTTATGTAGATAGAAAAATGGTCTGGGTCCCACTTACATGAATGTAGTTTGTTAATGAATACCAGTTCTTATTTTGCCCTTTATAACCCTTTACATTTCATTACTGGATTATCTAGATTATGTATATCCTTACATGGGTAGCTCATGTGAACAATACCTTTTAGAAAATAATGGAACAGATGGCACTGTTCCCAATGAGAGTGGCATTTCCCTTTATGAAGAACAGATGTGTAAATGAACAAACACCACACTCAAATTGCATAGTGACTGACACCAGAAGGATTTGAAAAGTTATCTTAAAGCTCTTGAAGGAGGATATATTATCCACACTACTCACCAGTCTTTTGTGCTTCAAAATCATGCCATGGCCTTTTGTTTTGACTACATTTTTGAAATATGGCTTTATATGGAACAAGTTAAATTTAAACCTTTGTAATAAATGGTACTATTCATTCTTTTGAGTCTCTGGAGAAGTTGTCATTAATTTAATTGGGCCAACTGGGCAAGTAAATGGGAATTTTGCTTGAGTAATAAAGTTAGCTAAGGACTTCAAGATTCAACCCATATCATAGAAATGTAGGTCTGGAAGGAGCCTCAAGAGGTCCATCCTCCTCATGTTGTGGCAGGACCAACTATACCTAGACCATCTGTGACAGGGGTTTGTCTAACCTGCTTTTAAAAACCTTCAATGATGGGGATTCATCAACCTCCCTTGGAAGCCTATTCCAGTGCTTAACTATCCTTAGAGTAGATATTAAGAAAATCTCTTTTGCTGTAGACTAAGCCCATTACTTCTTGTCCTGCCTTCATTGGCTGCAGAGAAAAATTAATCACAGTTCTCTTTATACCAGCCCTTCATACATTTGAGGATGTATGTCCATCCTCAATCATCTCTTCTCTAGACTAAACACGGCCAGTTTTTTCAATCTTTCCTCACAGGTCATGTTTTCTAAATGTCTTTTTGTTGTTGTTGTTGTTGCTTTCCTCTGGACTCTCTTCAATTTTGTCCATATCTTTCTTAAAGTGTAGTGCCCAAAACTGGACACCATACTCTAGCTGAAAGACCCATCAGATTGCATTGTGTGGCCAGCTATCTGGATAGAGTTGGTCATGCATGGTGTCATGTCTTGTGGTTTCTAGAAAAGCAACTTTAAAACAAAATAATGTGGCCACATTCTGGTTTCAGAATACATCTGCATCACTACCACTAAACCGAGAGGGAGCTACATAAGCATGTTAGAAGACAAACTACTGGTGTGCCTTATTATCCCCATGAGGTTTATTGTACCTTTCTCTGAACCATCTGGTTCTGGACCTGGTCTGAAATAGGATACTAAACTAGAAGAATCAGATCTGATTGTATAACCAATTTCTATGACTAATACTTTTTAATTTATTCACCAACCAACCAGAAATCAAGTAAAGACACTTTGGGGGATTTACTTCAGCTTGATTCATTAGCACAATTAGATTTGCTGTTACAGAGTTCATAAAAGGTCTTGGTTTATATTCTGTTTTGGGAACCAAAATAAGATAGGATCAAGTCATGTGATAATCCTAAGGAATCTATAGAGAATAGATGCCTGTTTTATTTGATGCAGGAGAAGCGGAAAGTGGTACAGCAACAAGATAGTCAGGGACCAGACCACTTAGGACCACCTGCTGGCCTGCTCCCTAACTGTGCTGCTAGGCAACCAATGAGCCCAGCTGCACTGCCTCTCAGGCTGGTCCCAGCTCCTGATCTGCTGCTGGTTTCGCATTCCTGCCTATCAGCCTGGTTTCCACAGCAGTTCAGTGGCTGCTCAATGGATACCATGCCTGCAGCTGTGCTTGCCCTTCCTCCTGCTCATTCCAGCCCCCACTCTCCTCTGGTTTCAGACTTCTGGCTGTGACCCCCCCCCCCCCACACACACACACACACCCTGTTCTGCCTCTGGCTTAAAACTCTGGTTGACCCACTGATTCTGGCATTCCACTTCTGTCTCTCCAGTACTAATCCCCTCGTCTGCCTGTGATTTACAACTCCAGTTTACTCCCCCTGCCCTGGCATTTGGTTTTTGCCCCCTCCAGTACTGGTCCTAGGCTCATTTCCTGGATTCTGCTCACCCTGGACTCAGTTCTAACTGGCAGGCTGAACTCTTGCCACCAGGGCCATGGGCAGTCAGGCCTAGTGGTGATGGCAACAACTACTACTTTAGATTTAGAACTACTACTTATGAACTCTTTCAGATGCTGGATAATGAACAGGGCAATGATACTGAAATGCAGTGAGTTTTCCAAGTTATGTAATGTGCTCTAATGCACCTGCTCTGGTTTCTGGTCTGTCTCAAAATCTGCCAATTTTCTTACAAGAAATTCATGGGAAAGATGCTGGTCCCTGACTTATCATGAATTGTTGAAAAACACCACATATGCTTTCTACCAGAGAGGTAATTTAGTCTAGGGGAGTGGAACCAAAGATGTTTGTATTATATTTTTAACTTCCTATCTGCTTGGATTTCCAGATATTGCAGTTCTGACCACAATTAACTATCACCCCGGTGTATTTTGAGAAGAAAACATGTCAAATGGGCTTCAAGCTAGACAGACCTCAGTGATTAAGACTTTGGGAAAGATTTCATTCTCAGCATTAAAACTACAGGGAAACCCCGCTATAACGTGCCCCGCAATAATGCAAATTCGGATATAACGCAATCATAAGGTGGCTCTCACCGCCCCAAGCGCACAAAAAAAAAAAAAAAAAAAAGGCTGCCGGAGCACCGCCAAAGCACAAAACAAACAAACAAACAAAAAACCCGGCCGGAGCGCTGCTGAAGAAAAACAAAACAAACAAAAAAAGGAACTTGCCTTCCCACTGCCTCTTCCCCCCCTACCCCTGCTTCTCCTTTTGGCAGGAAGAGCCATTCTCCTCCCCAGCTGCTCCTCACTCTTCCTCTGCCCCTTGCACATCTCCTCTGCTCGCTGCCCAAGAGAAATTGACCAGCTTGAAACTGACCGGCTTTAAATGGTAAAATTTTCATAACTCCGCTATACCGCGACCCCGCATTTATCGCGATCAAAGTTTTTGGACCCCAATCATCACGTTATAGCAGGGTTTCACTGTATTTCAATAGAATCCTATGGAAATACCAACAACTAGAGCCTAGAGTAGTTAAGACGGTACAGATCCTATTGTACCTAGGGTTACCAGTCGTCTAAGCACACAAACCCAAATACCCTTGCCCCACCCCTGCGCTGAGGCCCCGACCCTTCGCCGAGGCACATCCCACTCCACCATCCCCTCCCTCTATCGCTCGCTCTCCCGCACCTTCACTCACTTTCACTGGGCTGGGACAAGGGGTTGGGGTACAGGCTCTGGACTGGGGCCGAGGGGTTCAGAGTGTGGGAGGGGGCTCTGGACTGAGCCTGGGGCAAACGGTTAGGGTGCAGGAGAGGGTGCAAGTTCTGGGTGGGAATTTGGGTGCAGGAGGGGGCTCTGGGCTGGGGCAGGAGGTTGGCGTGTAGGCTCTGGCCCGGCAGCACTTACCTCGGGCAGCTCCCGGGTGGCGGCGCAGCGAGGCTAAGACAGGCTCCTTGTCTGCCCTGGCCCTGTGCCACTCCCAGAAGTGGCTGGCATGTTCCTGTGGCCCCACAGGGGGAGGGGGGCACTAGGGGTCTCTGCGTGCTGCCTGCACCTTGAGGACCAACTCCACAGCTCCCATTGGCTGAGAACTGTGGCCAATGGAAGCTCCAGGGGGGCAGAGCCTACCTTAGCCTCGCTGCGCCACTGACCAGGAGCTGCCCCAGGTAAGCAGGGCCAGGGGGCTCCGTGCATTGCTCCCTCCCACTCCCTCCCACTCTCAGAAGTGGCCAGCACATCCCTGCGGACCTTGGGGGGAGGTGGGGAGCTCCAGGCACTACCCCCACAGCTCTGATTGGCTGCACTTCCCGGCCAATGGGAGCTGTGGAGACAGCATTCAGGACACAGGCAGACCTGTGTCCCCCATCCCTCCCTCTCCCCCCTACAGGGGCATGCTGGCTGCTTCTGGAAATGGTGCAGAGCCAGGACAGGCAAGGAGCCTGCCTTAGCTCCGCTGCACCACCAGACTTTTAGCAGCTTAAAATCTCCCCATTTGCCTCCAGTAACCTCCAGGAGATACAGCCTGATTCTGGGGGCCTCCCAGCAAAACCTGAAGGGTTGGCAACCCTAATTGTACCAAGTGCTAACAAACACTTGGATGGAATTCCCTAATCTTAAGTATTTAGGGGAAGGAGGAGTGCTGTTTAATGGGAATATCTGAGTAGTCCAAACAGGAAGTTTCCCCATTCCTAAGACTTTTGTGATATTAATCACCTTGCAACCATTTCTAATGGAAATAAATTTTGTCTCTACTCCTGCCAGCTTTAATGTTACCCTTGTGAAACATGTACAGTCTTTCGAAATAATTTTGAAGCCCTCAAATAGTAGTTTTGTTAATAATGTATCACAGACAAAACAGAACAGTCATCCTCTTACAAGACACATACAGAAATAGAAACACTACAGAAATATAACTTGACCAAGAACTTTTCTATTCCAAGGCAAAATTAGAAGAGAACCATACCACATTCTGATCTATTTCACATTATAGGAGTCAGTTCCACAATTTAGATACAATTCTGTTTCTTAGAGACATACTATTCTAGCAATTATATATAATCCCATACAGATTTCTTTGTTCTGAATTGAATGCATTTATTGAAACTTTGTGTTTAAACCTATGACATATCTGAGTTTTTTATTCCCTTTATTTCATTCAGCAGCCCTCTTTCTTGATTATTTATCTCATTGTAAGCCAGCCAAATCTACATATTTCAAAGCTGTTCCTTGATGGCTGCTGAAAAATGGTTCACAAGATAGTTTTATATTTGTGTTTTTGACAGAGAAAAAAACAGTACATGACAAAAAGCAACTCAGTAAATCAGTGAGAATAAGCCAAAAGGAAAATGAAAGTACTTCCCTACAAGTATGAACTTAATTACTACTAGAAAGTAGTAGCAGAAAATGTTTCCACAGATGTTCATTTGAATGCAGATTTCAATTTGACCACATCTGCGACCCTTTCATGTTTACATGCTGCGAACATTCCTTTGCTTGAGTTTTACTGGTGTGAAAAAACGAGCTTTTCATGCGTTAAGTCCAAGTGCTTGAATAGTTGCTGAACACTTTTTTAATTGTATATTTAGTTGTAATATTCAAAAGTACATGTTTCACATTAACAAGCACAGTTACACAAGTCATCTAATCCATGTACAGAAATAGTAACATGATTTGTGTAAAATCCCAGATAAAGACTGGAGTTATAGTTGAGTACATAGCACTAACAGAGTAAAAATATTACAGGGGTGTTGTAGTTATCCCCAAAAGTCATTAGAAACTCAGGAAATTCAGCATTAATGGGTAAGTTTAAAAATAGTTAACTGCAATTAATTGCAGCCCTCACACGATTAACTCAAAACAATTAACTGCGATTTAAAAAATTAATTGTGATTAATCGCACTGTTAAATAGAATACCAATTGAAATTTATTAAATATTTTCAGATGTTTTTCTACATTTTCAAATATATTGATTTCTATTACAACACAGAATACAAAGTGCACAGTGCTCACTTTATTTTTATTACAAATATTTGCACTGTAAAAATGATAAAATAGTGTTTTTCAATTCACCTCATACAAGTACTGTAGTGCAATCTCTATCATGAAAGTGCAACTTACAAGTGTAGATTTTTTTTGTTACATAACTGCTCTAAAAACAAAACAATGTAAAACTTTAGAGCCTACAAGTCCACTCAGTCCTACTTCTTGTTCAGCCAATTGCTAAGACAAACAAGTTTGTTTACATTTACAGGAGATGCTGCTGCCTGCTTAGTTACAATGTCACCTGACACCTTCACATGGCACTGTTGTAGCTGGCGTTGCAAGATATTTACGTGCCAGATATGCTAAAAATTCATATGCCCCTTCATGCTTTGGCCACCATTCCAGAGGACACGCTTCCATGCTGCTGATAATGATCATTAAAAAATAATTTGTTAATTCAATTTGTGACTGAACTTCTCGGGGGAGAACTGTAGGTCTTCGGCTCCATTTTACACGTATTCTGCCATATATTTCATGTTATAGCAGTCTCGGATGATGGCCCACCACATTTGTTTTAAGAACACTTTCACAGCAGATTTGACAAAACACAAAGAAGATACCAATGTGAGATTTCTAAAAATAGCTACAGTACTCAACCCTTTAAGAATCTGAAGTGTCTTCCAAAATCTGAGAGGGACGAGGTATGGAGCATGCTTTCTGATGTCTTAAAAGAGCAACACTCAGATGCAGAAACTACAGAACCCGAACCACCAAAAAAGAAAATCAATCTTCTGCTGGTGACATCTGACTCAGATGATGAAAATGAACATGCATTGGTCTGCTCTGCTTTGGATTGTTATTGAGCAGAACCCATCATCAGCATGGACACATGTCCTATGGAATGGTGGTTGAAGATGAAGAGGCATATGAATCTTTAGCACATCTGGCACGTAATATCTTGTGATGCCGGCTACAACAGTGCCATGTGAAAGCCTGTTCTCATTTTCAGGTGACATTGTAAACAAGACATGGGCAGCATTATTTCCTGCAAATTGTAACCAGACCTGTTTGTCTGTGTGATTGGCTGAAGTAGGACTGAGTGGACTTGTAGGGTCTAACATTTTACATTGTTTTATTTTTCAATGCATTTTTTTAACATAATTCTACATTTGTAAGTTCAACTTTCATGATAAAGAAATTGCACTACAGTACTTGTATTAAGTGAATTGAAAAATATTTCTTTTGTTTTTTACAGTGCAAATATTTGTAATAAAAAAATAAATATAAAGTGAGCACTGTACACTTTGTATTCTGTGTTGTAATTTAAATACATATATGTGAAAATGTAGAAAACAACCACAAATATTTAAATAAATGGTATTCTATTATTGTTTAATCGCACAATTAATTTTTTTAAATCGCTTGACAGGCCTTCTTAAAAGAAACCCAAACAAGTTAAGATATGGAAATGCACAGGTAAGGCACCCAAACAACCTTAACTCTGCCCTGTAGTGACACTATGCAATAACCAAGTAACCATGATTAATTAGTGCATAAGTGTTCGTAGTTGCAGATTAGATTTAACTGATTTCTAAAGACATTCTTTTTTTCCTCATGGTGCCACTAAAGAAGCACAAACAACAAGGAGTCCTTGTGGCACTTTAGAGACTAACAAACTAAGCAGCACAGTGCCTCTTAATGCCATAGAGGGATACTGGTTCTGTACCTACTCAAATGATGAGCATCATCTATTGAAGCAGCAATACAACTTGGTGCAATATCTGTTTTCCTTTGATGTCTCCTATACAAATAGTGATCAGTCCCAACACGGTTTAATTTATAACAGCAGTGTTTAGATACCATGATAAATAGCTGTTAATTACACAGCTAAAGGTATTAAGTATATAGGTACACATGTACCTGAACCAATGATTAATGTAATGGTTTGTCTGAATGTTCTGCCAAAATCCTTTTGCAGATATTATACTTCAGGTAAATTCCAAGTGATAAAAGAGTACTGCAGTGCTCAGAGAGAAATGCAGTCTATGGAAATGGCTAATATTCAATTCAATAAAATTACAAGGGGGAAAAGGGTACATTTAGCTGGAGAAGGTGGCTGCCTTCCTCCATATTACACAAAGCTGTTTTTACAGCTATATTTCAAAAACAATTAAAAATTATCTGTATTTCAAAATACTATTAATTCTGAATAGAACTCAAAAACATATAAAGCACACAATGCTAGGGAACGCCGCATGTTCGCATACGTCCTTGCAGGTGGTGGTTTTGCATAGAGAGTCAAGACTCACCCTGCTGGACTGTATTCTCAACATCTATTATTGTCTCTCTTCAGTTAACATCTGAAATAAATTTCTCTTATATTTGTGAGGCTAGGATGAAGTAAAGATGTCACTTCACATAGGGATCTGAATATTATGAGCTTGTCAAGGAAGGGAGATACAATGGTTACGGCACTAGTCTACTACTTTGGTGACCTGGGTTCAAGTCCCTGCTCTGTTAGAGACTCTGTGTGTGACCTAAGACAAGCCAGTTAGCTTTTCTGGGACTCAGTTCCAAATCTGTAAGGTGGGGATAATAGTGTTGCCCTACCTTACAGCGGAGTTGTGCAGATAAATAAATACGCTTAAGATTGCAAAGTGCTCAGATACTATGGTAATAGAGGCCTTACAAGTACTCTGCTATTTGTATATGTCTAAACTCAAAAAGAAACAGACACACAAGAGAAGATTTTTGCATGTGAAAAAGGATTGCAGGAGAGGTCCAGCTCGTATTAATTTAGATTCACGTATATTTACCCTCCTTTATTCTCTCTTCTAGGGAGAATTAGGGAGCTGTGTGGATATTACCGTTCTCTAGTTTGAGTTTAATCATCAGTTCCAGCTGGCCTGCCATGGATGAAGTCACTGGGGAATTATCAGTATTTCTTGAAATCAGGGACAGTACCAGCAAAGTGCAGGTCGGTTCTGTAAAGTTGTCCCAAGAGGTGCTTTATTTTGGAGAATGAGGCATTTTGCAATCTAGAAAACAAGTAATCCCATTAACTTCAGTAAGTAACTAACTATGTGAGTAAGGCACGCAGCATTTGACCTCAAATGTGGAAGAAATCATCCAGAAACACTCCACCCTCTCCCTCATACCCGCATGCCTTGAATAAGTGACCTGTGAGAGTTGTGCAACCTCTATGAAAGAGACCTCGAAACAAATAGCTTAGGCTAGGATTTTCAGAGTTGCCTAATAAAGTTCCGTGCCCAACTCCCAAGAGAATTGGGAACCTTCATTTCCTTGGATTCCTTTAAAAATCCTAGACTTCATTTATTACTGAAGTCAATGGAGAATCTGGTGAGTAACTATTTCAGGATTGGCCCATGTGAGTTACATTACAGTTTCATACCAGATACTCAGACTGGGAATTTTACCATCCATGTCAATGGGAGCAACAGAAACTCTGCTTATTAAGTGGCCAATCCAGCAAGGCACTAGATACCCTCGGAAAGTGCTCAGCCCTTTGCACCTAAATTTCACTCTTCGCTGTCAATACAGCTGTTGGACAAGTGACTCTGCACACTGGAAACTATGTTTTCACTAAGTTTTTACAAGTGTCTGTGCTTCATTAGTGGGAACATAGCATGAGTAGATTGTTCAGTAACTGCCTCTTTATGCCAACTGGCAAAGGGCACACACCTTACTGTTGTCAGAATATTTAGCCAAACTGCATGTTTGTAAGCTATTGTGTCACAAGTTTTTTGTTATACACTGGTCTTGAATATCATTGTGAGATGTATGTATGAGTTGTGTATGTGTGCTGGAAATATGTTCTTAAAAGATTTGGTGGCAACAGATAATCAAGCCTACCTTAGACAAAAATGTGGACTTACCAGTCTGGGTCAAGCTTTGTAAACCATAAACAATGAAAATACATTTACTTGTAAAGGTTAACCAGACAATCAAACAAGGGAGGAGCCGACAGCTTGGTGAGCACACCATGATACACACCAGAGAGTGAAACCCAGGAGATTTTCCTGGCTCTTGAGGCAAAGACAATGAACTGTGGGAAATAGAAGGGGAGCAAAAAGACATTCAGGTTATCCATCACTTAGAGGATGTTGCCTCCTTTGGCCCCGATTTTGTGAGGGCCGGAGATGCTCATAGCTTGATGTAAGTGAGAAACTGTTTAAGCAAAGTTATAGCTTGCTAGAATTAAGTTTTAGGCACTAGAAAGTGTGTTACTTCTTTGTAACCCTTTTCCATCCTTTTATTCTTGCCTAGTATCACTTAAATCTGTGTTGTCTATTAATAAACTTATTCTTGTTTTATAAAGCCATCTCAGTGCTGTATATTAAAGAAAAGAACGAGTCCTCAGCTAAACTAAGACTGACGTGTCCACTGTCTCTTTGGAGACAAAATTTCTGCAAGTGCCCAATGAACAGAACTGGATGCTGCAGAAAGACGTCCTTGAGGTTCACTGATTGATATCTGCAAGGCAAGGTTAAGAGAGGCAGAGTCTTGAGGACTTGGCTAGTGAGGTGGACAACCTATGGTTCCCGGAAGCTGTCTCACAGAGTAAGCTTCAGCAAAGCTCTCTCTAGACGGGGCTCAGGGTTCCCAGCGGAGAACCCCACAGTAATAGATAGTAAAGAAATGAGCTGCAGAAGGGCCATGATGCTGTGCTGCACTGGGCTACTCTAACCAGTTCAGTTTTGTTTTCATCAGACCATGTTCTCTCTTCCTCTATCACTAGTAACTTCATATATTTCATAGGTTTTTACAGAATTTATATTTTAGGTGACTGTATTAAGATCTATAAACAAGAGAACAAACAAACTCCCTCTTGTAATATAAAGCAAACCATAAATTGGAATATTGTCCTAGATTCACATTGCCATTTCTACCAAGCAACTGCAATCCTTGATTCTGTTTTCTCCCTAGAGTACCTTAACAAATGAATTATTACATGGTTCTGGGAAATTGGCAGAGTCCCTTGCTACCCACTAACTGGCGTGACACTCCTTTATCCAGTGAGGGAGCAGAAGAATTTATAGTATCAAACATTTGCCTCGTTATGTGCATAGCGATATGGGTAGCTACCACTAGAACAGCTCCAATAGCTTAACAAAGTTCACTCATTATTCAAGTATCAGAGGGGTAGCCGTGTTAGTCTGAATCTGTAAAAAGCAACAGAGGGTCCTGTGGCACCTTTAAGACTAACAGAAGCAGGGCCGGCTCCAGGCACCAGGCACCCAAGCACATGCTTGGGGTGGCACCTGGTAAGGGGCGGCGGGGGGAGCACGGCACGGCATTCCGCAGGGGGGGGGTGCTCCGGCGGCGCGGCGCTGGGGGGGCGGGCTCCGGTTGCATGGGGCTCGGCGAGGGGGCGGCGCAGGCGCGGCGCTGGAGGGGGGTTCCGGCGGCGCTCGGCGGGGGGCGGGGGCGGGCTCCGGCAGCGTGGCGCTCGGCGGGGGGGGGCAGCGAGGGCTCAGCGCTCGGGGGGGGGGGGTTCCGGCGCGCGGCACTCGGTGGGGGTGCGGCGCGGGCGTGGCGCTGGAGGGGGGTTCCGGCGGCACTCGGCAGGGGGTGGGGAGGCGGTGCAGGGCTCAGCGCTCGGGGGGGGTTCCTGCGGCGCTCGGCGCAGGGGGGGGGCGGGCTCCGGCGCTCGACGGGGGGGCGGCGCATTGCTCGGCGGGGGGGCTCGGGGGCAGTGCTTTTTTTTGCTGATTGGGGCAGCAAAAAAGCTAGAGCTAGCCCTGAACAGAAGTATTGGGAGCATAAGCTTTCATGGGTAAGAACCTCACTTCTTCAGATGCAAGTCAGGGTTGCATCTGAAGAAGTGAGGTTCTTACCCACGAAAGCTTATGCTCCCAATACTTCTGTTAGTCTTAAAGGTGCCACAGGACCCTCTGTTGCTTTTTACTCATTATTCAGTCACCGAGAGATCAGTCATGAGCCTGGCTGCCACAGCTTTGTAGGAGAGTAAGGGGCTTTAGGGGGAACTACCCACATCAGACCCAGCATGAGTGGAAAAACTCCCCTTCCCATGCAGCGAGCAGTGATGGAAAATAGGAAGAACTTTCAATGGTAACTAAGTGCCTAAATACCTTGGAGCAGGGCCGGCTTTAGGCCCTGCGGGGCCCGATTCGAATACCCGGCAGTGGTCTGGATCTTCAGCGGCATTTCGGCAGCGGGGGGGTCCTTCACTCGCTCCGGGTCTTCTGCGGCACTGAAGGACCCCCCGCTGTCGCAATACTGCTGAAGACCCGGACTGCCGCCGGGTGAGTAAAAAAAATTAAAAAGGCGCCTAAGGCGCGGGGCCCTCTTAGGCGCGGGGCCTGATTCCGGGGAATCGGAGGAATCAGCCAAAAGCCGGCCCTGCCTTTGAGGATCTGGGCCTTTGTGCTTTGGAGTCCAGAGCCCAACCAGTGCAGCTGACCTGGCACAAAAGGAAGAAATAAGCTGCAGGGGGAGGGGAACAGGGGCTGGTGCAGCTTACTTCTACTGTGGAACAGAAGGGAAGCAAGGAGCAAACTGAGACTAGAGTTACAACTCAGACCCTGCACTGCCCCTGACTTGCAGAGTGCCAGAGCAGCCCAGAGGGAATTCCTGACCCCATTCAATAGCACTGATGATGATTAGATATTCTGAGACCTCTTTAAGTCACCTGCTTCTAACTACTGTGACACACCCAGACCAGTGGGGTACAGGAGTCTGGTAGAGGGCAAATATACTGGTCACTGGATGAGTAGTTTTCTGTTCCCTGAGTGACCAGAGCAGGGGCTGCACTAGAGTTTTTTGAACACCTTTACAAGCAGCAATCATTGTTCAAAAAACCAACAACAACAACAAAAAGGGAGAGGGGTTTTTTTTTTCCACCACAATGGATGACGTACTGCGGGCACTGATACAAGCTATGGCGGCCCAGCAGGAGGCTACCCGTGTCCAGGCAGCCGCCCAACAGGAGGCAGCGTGGCTGCAGCAAGAGACCTATCACCTGCTGATGGACCAGGCTGTTCAAGACCAAGCTATGTTGCGGGAACTGGTAAACCAGGTAAAGTCCCTTACAGAGCTGAATCGCGGCCATGATGGGACGCGACTCATACGGGCCAGCCATTGGCTGCAGAAAATGACACGGGAGGATGATGTAGAGGCATACCTTCTGGCCTTTGAGAGGACAGCCCTACGGGAGGCCTGGCCTCGAGATCAGTGGTCTGGCATCCTTGCCCCATTCCTGTGTGGGGAGGCCCAGAAGACCTACCATGATCTGCCTGAAGAGGCTGCGGCAGACTACCCGCAGCTGAAAGCAGAGATCCTGGCCAGATCTGGGGTAACGACAGCAGTGCGGGCCCAGCAGTATCACGGTTGGAGGTACCAGGAAAACAAAACCCCGCGGTCCCAATTGTATGACTTCATCCATCTTGCACGAAAGTGGTTGCAAACAGAGTCCCGGAGTCCGGAAGAGATACTAGTGGTTCTGGTCATCGACCGCTACATGAGGCGACTACCACCAGACCTTCGTGCCTGGGTAAGCCAGAACGAACCCTCCACCTATGACGAGGTTGTCGCACTGGTAGAGAGGCGAAGGACAGTGAGGGAGCTGACCCGACCAGTTAACGAAGAGGCACCCTGGGTTAAACTAGCAGCACCAAGCCCTAAAGTTCGGGTGACTGGGCCACCAGGAGGGCCCAGGTGGAAAAAGAGAGAGGCTGAAGGCCCATCAGAGGCCACAAAGAGTCGGAACACTGAGGGAGAAGAGGATCATGATGTTAGACTGCCCAAACCAAGAGACCGGGGAACGCCTAGGGCTCCATACAGATGTTATTCCTGCGGGGAGTGGGGACACATAGCTGCACAGTGTCCCAATGCTGAGGAGCCTATGCAGTGTAACCTGGGGAACTGGGCAGATCCATGCTCCCTAATCCACCTTGTGGGGGGTCTCACTAACCCCACATATGTATACCAGACCACTGAAACTAAATGGGGTAGGGACCACGGCACTGGTTGATTCGGGGAGTGCTATCACGCTTATCTCAGGGAAGCTCGTGAAGCGTAGTCAGCTGCTTCAGGCTAAACGTAAGGGGATAACATGTGTCCATGGGACAGTTAGTTACTACCCCACCATCCCAGTAAAAATCGAGATCCAAGGGAACACTACTGAGGTAGCAGCAGGTGTAGTCCCTAAACTCCCATACCCAGTGCTCAGAGGGAGGGACTTCCCAGGGTTTGGAAACTTACTCCGAGTAGGGGGATTGGAGAAAGATGGAGACCCTAAAATTGGTGAGGCATCCACAACAGACTGTCAACCCCCAATCTTCTCTGAAATATCCCCAGATTTGTTCTCCACTCCCAGACAGGGTAGAAAGACAAAAAGGGAAAGAAGGGCAGCTAAGGCCTTGGGAACCCGAATACTGACCCAAAGCCAGAGGGTCGCTCTTGTAGGTAAGCGGACCCACGCAGCTGAAAAGGAGGCCACCCAGGAGGGAGAAGCACCTGAGTCTGACTCCCACCCTAATGCTTCTGAACCAGTAGAGGCAACAGAGACTGGGCCCCTAGATCTTGGGCAGATTAGCCGCGGGAGAGGAAATTTTGGATGGAACCAGGCAGAAGACCCAAGGTATGACAACATTAGGAAGGAGGTGACTGAAATAGATGGGGTCCCCGTGGAAGGGAAAACCCAGGGACCAGGACCCTACTTCATAATGAAGAAGGATCTCTTATACCAGGTTGCACCAGTACAGGGGCAGAAGGTACAGCAGATCCTAGTACCTCAAAAACATCAGAACGTTGTATTAAGTCTTGCTCATAGTCATCTTTTTGGGGGGCATTTGGGGGTAGAGAAGACCCTGGCATGAGTCCTACGACGGTTCTTCTGGCCCGGAGTACATGAAGAAGTGCGGAGGTACTGTGCCTCCTGCCCGGAGTGTCAGCTGCACAGTCCCCGTCCCCACTTGAGGGCACCTTTAGTACCCCTTCCCATCATAGAGGTCCCCTTTGAGCAAATAGCCATGGACCTAGTGGGACCCCTGGAGAAGACGGCTCGGGGCCACCAATATATACTTGTTGTTTTGGACTATGCTACTCGCTACCCAGAAGCCGTTCCCCTGCGGAACACGGCCTCTAAAACTATAGCCAAAGAGCTGGTGGGGATCTTTGCCCGAATGGGGCTACCGAAGGAGATATTAACCGACCAAGGAACCCCATTTATGTCAAAGCTAATGAAGGACTTCTGTACGCTGCTCCGTATACATACCCTGAGAACTTTGGTCTACCACCCGCAGACTGATGGGTTGGTAGAAAGGTTTAACCGAACCCTCAAGGCTATGATAAGGAAGGTGGTAAGTCGGGACGGGAAGGATTGGGACACCCTACTACCCTACCTTATGTTCGCTATCCGGGAGGTACCTCAGGCCTCAACTGGGTTTTCCCCCTTCGAGTTATTATACGGGTGTCACCCCCGTGGCATACTAGATATCACCAAAGAGATCTGGGAAGAGGAACCTAATGAGGGGAGAATTATAATAGAGCATGTAATGCAGATGCGAGACCGGATAGCCCGGGTTACCCCTATTGTATGGGAACATTTGGAGAAGGCACAGGAGGCACAGCGAACATATTACAATCGCCAGGCAAAAGTGCGACAGTTCCAACCAGGGGATCGGGTTATGGTGTTGGTACCCACGGCAGAAAGCAAGCTTCTGGCCCAATGGCAGGGGCCCTATGAGATGGTTGAACCCTTGGAGGAAGTAACCTACACGGTGCGGCAGCCAGGATGCAGAAAACAAGAACAGATTTATCACGTTAACCTTCTGAAACCTGGCATGCACAAGAGGCATGCACAAGGGTCCAAAAAGACCTAACCCAGGAAAACAAGCCTTCCAAACAGGTGAGAGTGTCTCCCGATTTAACACCAGACCAGAAGAATGAGGTGTCTGAGATGATCTTCCGGAACCAAGATGTGTTCTCAACAAAACCGGGTCGAACAACCGAGACATATCACCACATTGTCACGACCCCTGGGGCCAGAGTAACAATGAAGCCCTATCGGGTGCCAGCGGCAAAAAGGGAGGAAATAAAAGCAGAAGTAAAAAAAAAAAATGCTGGGATCATCGAAGAATCCCACAGTCAGTGGTCCAGCCCAGTCATGCTGGTGCCCAAACCTGATGGCACCACAAGATCTTGCAACGACTTCCGGCAACTAAACGAAGTATCCCAGTTCGACGCGTACCCCATACCTTGCATAGATGAGCTAGTGGACCATCTGGGTAATGCCCAGTACTTGACTACCCTAGACTTGATAAAGGGGTACTGGCAGATTCCCCTTGTAGAAGACGCAAAGGAAAAGACTGCGTTCTCTACACCAGAGGGTCTTTTTCAATATACTGTCCTCCCTGGACTACATGGGGCCCCAGCTACCTTCCAGCGACTCATGGACAAGCTATTATGCCCGCATAACAGTTATGCTGCTGCCTACTTGGACGATGTGGTCATTCATACCCCAGATTGGGAAACCCACCTGGAGAAGGTGAAGGCAGTCCTCGATACCTTCAGGCGAGCTGGCCTTACAGCAAACCCTGCCAAGTGCTCTGTAGGGTTTACAGAGGCCAAATATCTTGGCTACATTGTGGGAAAAGGTCTGGTAAAACCACAAGTGAACAAGTTAGAGGCCATCCAAACTTGGCCCCAACCAAGTTGCAAGAAACAAGTCCGGGCGTTCCTAGGTATGGTGGGGTATTACCAACGATTTATCCCCCACTTTTCCACAAGGGCAAGCCCCCTGACAGACCTAGTGAAAGCCCATGGACCTGATCTGGTGAGATGGTCTGACGCAGCAGAGGAAGCATCCACAGACCTAGGGACTGCCCTCTGCAGTAACCCTGTACTGATAGCCCCTGATTTCACCAAGGAGTTTATCCTGCAGACGGATGCATCAGAAGTAGGGTTGGGGGCCGTTCTATCACAGTTGGTTGGGGAGGAGGAACACCCAATTCTATACCTCAGTTGGAAACTCCTTCCAAGGGAACAAAAATATGCAGTGGTGGAGAGAGAATGCCTCGCTGTAAAATGGGCCATGGAAACATTGCGCTACTACCTGCTCAAGCACAGATTTGTCCTCGTGACCGACCATGCCCCTCTTCAATGGATGCAGCGGAACAAGGAGAAGAACACAAGGGTGACCAGATGGTACTTATCCCTCCAACCTTTCCAGTTCCGTGTGCAACACAGAGCAGGGAGCCGTCATGGCAACGCCGATGGCTTGTCATGTGTGCACTGTCTGGCATCCCAAGCTTCCCAACCCCTTGGCGTTGAGCAGGGGAGAGGGATATGTGACAGACCCAGACCAGTGGGGTACAGGAGTCTGGTAGAGGGCAAATATACCGGTCACTGGATGAGTAGTTTTCTGTTCCCTGAGTGACCAGAGCAGGGGCTGCACTAGAGTAATCAGGAACCTGCTAGAACCAGTTAAGGCAGGCAGGCTAATTAGGACACCTGGAGCCAATTAAGAAGAAGCTGCTAGAATCAATTAAGGCAGGCTAATCAGGGCACCTGGGTTTTAAAAGAGCACACTTCTGTTTGTGGTGTGAGTGTGAGGAGCTGGGAGCAAGAGGCACAAGGAGCGGAGAGTGTGAGGGTGAGCTGCTGGAGGACTGAGGAGCACAAGTATTATCAGACACCAGGAGGAAGGTCCTGTGGTGAGAATAAGGAAGGTGTTTGGAGGAGGCCATGGGGAAGTAGCCCAGGGAGTTGTAGCTGTCATGCAGCTGTTACAGGAGGCACTATAGACAGCTGCAGTCCACAGGGCCCTGGGCTGGAACCCAGAGTAGAGGGCGGGCCTGGGTTCCCCCCAAACTTCCCAATTGACCTGGACTGTGGGTTCTTCCAGAGGGGAAGGTCTCTGGGCTGTTCCCCAACCCAGATGGTGAATCTCTGAGGCAAGAAAATCCGCCAATAAGCACAGGATCCACCAAGATAGAGGAGGAACTTTGTCACACTACCCAATTAGCCCATAATTACCACAGCAATGTTTTGAAGAGGGAAAAACCAGAAAGATTAAGACTAATGTAACTATAATAAAAAAAGAGTCTATGGCATTAGCTACTGGCTCTGCATAGTATATTCTTTAGTTTCGATTTTCTAAGAAGAAATCAAGTCAAATCTATTGGTAAGATGCACTTGTTCTTCATGTCTAAAAAGGAATACATGTACAAGCACCAATCCCGGATCCTTGCTACCTCAGAGGGGTAAAAATCCAAGACAGCCTAATTGTTACAACACCCAAGTAGCTATAGTTCACAGCTTTCAATCAAGGGTATCGGTAAATGATCCCAATAAACTATCTCCATTTGTGTTTAATTAGTCATACATTTTTTCAACTCAAATCATTAAGGAAGACTCTTTTCCTTAATTCTGTTTCCTCCCCTCCATCATTTGAGCATTTGTTACAGTGTGCTTGACTGTGAACTGGCATCCTCTCTAAAGTGTATGTGCAGTTAGGACATATATAGCTCCTGGGCAAAGTGAATGTAAGATTTTAGCACATAAGAAATCAGGGTTGCCAACCATGCCGGATTGTCCTGGAGTCTCTGGGAATTAAAGATTAGGTCATGTGATGAAACCTCCAGGAATACATCTAACCAAAACTGGCGACCCTGTAAGAAATTAAAAGAGCAAGAGCTTGTTTTCCTCTGTCATTGGAAATCACCTAGCACATTTTGGACAGTACAAAAATAAGTACAGCACATGCAAATGAATTATTTTAAACTTTTACCATACTATACGGAGGCATCCAGTATTTATATTCTGACTAGATACATTCTAAAAGTCTTCCCTTATGATAAGATAGGAATATTTTCAAGCTTAGTTAATTCTAAACTAGAGTGAAAATATTGCAGTGTTAAATGTTGTACAATTTCCTTACTACAAAACCACCCAAAAATTAAACTCCATGAAGATCCCAAAAGGGTGTTAAAGTCAAATGAACACCTTTACAAGCAGCAATCATGTCTAGGGTTATGGAAAAGATGATGGCATAGATCCTAATATGCTATTTGGCACCAAAAGTGAATTTCTGCTCATCCACTTAGTAACAAATTAATGCATCAGGAGAGAGATCTAGATCAAAATTTAATCATTCTGGTGTTTAATCATTTGAAAAATCTATTTTAATAGGATTATCTAGATTTTCCCCTCCAAATTAGCACTGTTATCCTATTTTCTACTTCTAATAATAATCTCCACCTTTATATTGTTATTGTAGATGGATTATTATATTTTTTATCCCTCACAGGTCATTTAAACAAGGTGATCACATTTTTCTCTGTTCTCTGAGGCCCCAGTACTGCAATCTGATTTGATAACTTAGGTCCTGCAGCTAAATGAAATCCTATTACAGTTTATGGGACTCCAAATGGGCATAAGGTTCTGTGCTAATGGATCAGATTGCATAATCACAGCTTAATTTATCAACTTCTCTTTATATAATGAAATGCCAGAAAGAGGTGTTGTATGCAATGTGGTTGTGGCTATGTTGGTCCCAGGATATTAGAGAGACAAGATGGGTGAGGTAATATCCTTTTATTGGACCAACTTCTGTTGGTGAGAGAGACAAGAGCCCTGTATTAGCTTGAAAGCTTGTATCACCTTCTGCTTGTAAGAGACAAGGTGGGTGAGGCGGTAATTTATTGGATCTCTTGTTTTACATGGGATACAGAGCATGTGTACACTGCAATTACACACCTGGGGCTGGACCATGACTGGGGCTTGTTAGACTCAGGGACCATTTAATCGCAGGGTCCTAGATCCCCAGCCCAAACACCTACACCGCAATTAAACAATCCCTTAGCCCAAGCCCTGTGAGCCCTCGTCACCTGGCATGGGCCAGCTGTGGGTTTTTAATTGCAGATTAGACATAAACACTAAATGTATATGTGGGTGTCACCTCAAATTAGAGCCTCTGTATCTAGCTAACAAACAATGAAAAGCAGTTGGGAAGGGGAAAGGTCCATTGGCCCCAATAGCTGCTGCTGCTGCTGTCAGAGAGAAATAGGAGAAAAAGCAAGTAGCAGCTCTCTAGTCAATGAAAAAGTGGAGAGGGGACAGACAAACAGGCTGCCTACATTGCAGCTGGGAGCAAGCTTCCCAGCCCAGATAGCATAGGCGTGCGCAGCACATTTAATTAGGATGTGCACCCAGGGAGCCCTGCCCTAGCCCCGCCCCCATCCACTCCCTCCTACTTCCCGGCCCTGACTGCCCCCCTCAGGTCCTGGGCTGGGGATTAGGGTGCAGGAGGGGTGCAGGCTCTGGGATGGAGTTTGGGTGCTGGGTGCAGGCTCCGGGCTGGGGCGGGTGTGCAGGAGGGGGTGAGGGGTGCAGGCTCTGGGCTGGGGGTGGGGGCATAGGAGGGGTGCAGGCTCTGGGAGGGAGTTTGGGGATTGGAGGGGCTGCAGGGGTGAGGGCTGTGGATGAGGGGTTCATGATGCAGGAGGGGGCTCAGGGCTGGGGCAGAGGATTAGGGTGTGGGGAGATGAGGGCTGGGGATGAGGGGTTTGGGGCATTGGAGAGGCTCAGGACTAGGGCAGAAGGGCAGGGTAAGGGCAGCCTGCCCTGCCATTAGGGGTTGGGGGGCACTAGGACCCTGGGGCAGCAGACAGCAGGCACACCAGCAGCACAAGGAGGCAGGGGAGAGGCAGTGCGGCTTTCTTTCAGGCAGGGATGCGGTGGGGAGGGAGGGACGCGGGGGGGCAGGCTGGGGCTGGGGGAGAGACCCAGGTCCAAATATTGGTGGAGCAGAGCCCCCAGCCCTGAATATTCCTGGAGCCTGACTCCAGGGGAGGGGAGAAGGCGGGGGAAGGGCCAGCGGCTTGCTGCACCGGGAGAGTGGAGCCATTTCCCCACCCCTGCATTAGGGTGTGCCTGGGCACACCCCGTTTGCACGCCTATGCCAGATAGACAGACACATGCTAGCTCATCTCAAGCTAGCAAGCCAAAAATAAGAGCAATTATTTGGTGTGACTGTGGTAAGGGAAAATTGAATATAAAGTCTGCTAGATGGTTAAGAAATCTGACATCTTCCCCTCTCCCTGAATTAAGGAGGAGCTAGTATACATCAGAGAGAATATGCATATAGGAAAAAAGATAAGATATTCTAGCCCTGGGTATCTCTTGCTTTGTTTCTCTCCCTGAAGTGGTCCCCACCCTCTCATACAATGCGACTTAAGTGACCCATCACAGCTTGAAGAACAAATTCAGAATAGCCAAAGGAGTACTTCCTACAAGCAAGTTTGCAAAAACCACATAGACCCAAATATGTTTATAGAAGCCACTGAAAGTGTCAGACTGTGACCAGATGTTCTGCAGGTGCACCAGGCCAATTGTGGGGAGGGTATAGGAAACCAAACATGTGCATTATAGTCTGACCCAGCAACTACAGGACTGCTTTCTCCATGTACCCCTGGGCACAAGATATCCAAAAGGTGACTGGAAAGGTCAGAGAGAAGGCAATGCACAATGTATCCTGAAGGGGTGTAGATATTGACCCATTCCCTCTGCATGCCAGGAGCCTTTGGAAGGTATTAGAAGTCTCCTTTTGGCATGGTTGAGCCCACAAATCTGCATTTAAAAAAAAAATCTCATTTGAGATATCGTATGGAATGCCACATGGCATTTAAAAATCTTCAGATCTCCACCCTTGAAATTCAGTCCCCTCCGTTTGGAGATGGCATGTATATCATGCCACTTCAATAGTCTAGAAATGTGTTTTATTCTTGCATTCTGATTACTCTTTGCAATAGTACCAAAAACAAGCTTTTCCCCAAAGTACCTTGGGGTGTCCCAGATTCCTTGGAGCCTAGACTTCAGATATTAAAGCTCATCATCTTTAACAAGATTACCAGCTTTATTGAATACATGCAGCTGGACTGGATGTCTATATAGAAATAACTAAACTTCTCAAAGGCCTTTCTCAACATGTACTAGGAAACGTATAAACCTTGAGAGAGATTCCATGATTGTTTCAAGAAATGTTCCAGAGCATGGGTTCTTTCAATGATGTCATACTCAAAGATACAGGCAGGCAAAGGATTCAAAAAATCTTGGTCATTTACTTGAAATAGACTCATTTATTTAGGGAATATTTTTCTAAGCAACCTTACCCACAGATATATGCACTTCTCTGTTTAATATAGCCATACTATGGCCCTGCACAAAATCAGGTATATGGATGCAAGTAATGGAAATCTCCAGAGGCAGGTATAAATCAGTATGGAGATAACTAGGTTAGTTCAATCAGGGAAGATGAGGTGCTCTGCTAGCAGTTGAGGTGTGAACACCAAGGGAGGAGAAACTGCTTCTGTAGTTGGATAGCCATTCACAGTCTTTGTTTAATCCTGATCTGATGGTGTCAAATTTGCAAATGAACTGGAGCTCAGCAGTTTCTCTTTGGAGTCTGGTCCTGAAGTTTTTTTGCTGTAAGATGGCTACCTTTACATCTGCTATTGTGTGGCCAGGGAGGTTGAAGTGTTCTCCTACAGGTTTTTGTATATTGCCATTCCTGATATCTGACTTGTGTCCATTTATCCTCTTGCGTAGTGACTGTCCAGTTTGGCCAATGTACATAGCAGAGGGGCATTGCTGGCACATGATGGCATATATAACATTGGTGGACGTGCAGGTGAATGAGCCAGTGATGTTGTAGCTGATCTGGTTAGGTCCTGTGATGGTGTTGCTGGTGTAGATATGTGGGCAGAGTTGGCATCGAGGTTTGTTGCATGGCTTGGTTCCTGAGTTAGAGTTGTTATGGTGCGGTGCCTTGCATGGTGTCAAGTATCAGAGGGGTAGCCGTGTTAGTCTGAATCTGTAAAAAGCAACAGAGGGTCCTATGGCACCTTTGAGACTAACAGAAGTATTGGGAGCATAAGCTTTCGTGGGTAAGAACCTCACTTCTTCAGATGCAAGTAATGGAAATCTCCAGAGGCAGGTATAAATCAGTATGGAGATAACAAGGTTAGTTCAATCAGGGAGGGTGAGGTAAGCATATTCTCACCAGCAACCATGCACCGCACCATAACAACTTGCAGCAAAAAAACTTCAGGACCAGACTCCAAAGAGAAACTGCTGAGCTCCAGTTCATTTGCAAATTTGACACCATCAGATCAGGATTAAACAAAGACTGTGAATGGCTATCCAACTACAGAAGCAGTTTCTCCTCCCTTGGTGTTCACACCTCAACTGCTAGCAGAGCACCTCATCTTCCCTGATTGAACTAGCCTCGTTATCTCCATATTGATTCATACCTGCCTCTGGAGATTTCCATTACTTGCATCTGAAGAAGTGAGGTTCTTACCCACGAAAGCTTATGCTCCCAATACTTCTGTTAGTCTCTAAAGTGCCACAGGACCCTCTGTTGCTTTTTACAGATTCAGACTAACACGGCTACCCCTCTGATACTCTCAAGTTGTTTGTACTCAGAGGCCTCCCTAATTGGAATGATACACACAGGGCCGGATTAACTCTCCTGTGGACCTAGGGCTATTAGATTTTGTGGGGCCCCTGTATACAAGTCTTTCCTGGGAGGGAGTTTGGTGCAGGAGGGGGCTTGGGCAGGGGATTGGAGTGGGAGGGAGTTTGGGTGCAGGAGGGGGCTCCAGGCTGGTGCAATGTGTTGGGGTACAGGAGAGGGTGAGGACTCTGGGAGGGAGTTTGGGTACAGGAGGAGATTCTGACCTGGGGCAGGGGTGCAAGGTGCAGGCTCTGGGCTGGAGGTGCTTATCACAGCAGCAGGGCTCAGGCAGGCTGCCTGCCTGTCGGCCATAGCCCCATGCTGGTCCCGGAAGCAGCTTGCTGCTAGCACATCAATGCAGCCCCTTAGGGGAGGGGGACAGCGTGTCCCCACGCGCGCCAATGGGGACGGTGCTGGGGCAGCGTGTGGAGCCACCCCTCCACCCCCTGCCAGGGGCCACAGAGTCATGCCAGCTGCTAGCCACTTCCAGGAGTGGGGTGTGGCCACGGCATGCAGGCAGCCGGCATGCAGGCAGCCAGCCTGAGGCCTGCTGTGCCACGGGACTTTTAGTGGCCCGGAGTTGAAGATCGCTGCCTGTGATTTATTTTTGTGGGGGCAGGGCCTTGAGTTGGGGCCCTGGGCTGCAGCCCTTAAAGCCCCTGCCTTAATCCAGCCCTAGATACACACACATTCTTGGTCCATTTTTTTTTCTAGTTATTGTGGGAAACTCAATTATTCGTTCCAAATGTATTTAAAAAACAACCCTAACAATACACTTTGGAAACTGTCCAAATTTGCTTACGCTAGCAGTAAGCACAGCATTAAGTCTGGCTGCTAGTCTGCATTTTTATACATTCCGAGGCTCAACCGTAATGATCCATCAGAAGACATGACAACTTCTGGTTAATTTAACAGGGAGTTCTGTACAGATGAAAGAGAGGAACCAATGGCACTGCCTTAAACCAGACACGATATTGTAGACATGAGTCATGCAAATGTACCAGCAAAACTCAGCACCAATACTTTATCCTGACCTGTGGTTTCAGCACCTCTGCTGTTCTAATCATGGGCAGAAGCTCAAGACACCATTTGTACTGAATTGTATGGTGGGTTTATAATGTACATAAATGAAAGACTGGTGCCCAAACTTGCAAGGTCCCAAGCATCCTCAACACCCACTGAATTCAGTCCAGCTCAACATAGAACTGAAGTGAGGTCAATGGAAGTTTTGCCCGAGTGAAGACTAAAGGCTTGAATCCTGCAAAATGAGGAGTGCCTGCAACTCCTGCTGAAATCACTGAGAGCCGGTAGGGGTAAGTACCTCCACGGTTCTGTCTATACTGAAGCTGGGAGCATGCCTCTCAATACACATAGACTCGCACTAGTTTAGCTCAAGCTAGAATGCCAAGAACAGCAATGTAAATGTTGTCACACCGGCAGCTCGGGGTAGCCACCCAAGGTTGGGATCTGAGCTCAGGTAGCTAGACTGAGCCACAAACACATCGCTACTTTTAGCACACTTGCTCAAGCTGGCCTAGCATGAGTCTGTCTACCCGGGCTGGGAGGCTCACTCACTCCCTGCTGCAGTGCAGATATACCTAGCAGGGCTCTGAGTCTTGGCTGCACCCAGACAGAGCCAGATGGCCTTAGAATATCAGCAGTCCACTGCCAAGCCTCTATCGGTGCTTTGTAAAGCGCTGCATGTGTTTAGAGATGTTTATAAACTATCAGTAAATGTAGTTGGAGGAGACAAAATTACAATTGGAGGGGAAAGGACCCATTGTGCTCTGCAGAGCAACCTGAAAATCCTCCCCAAGCATGAAACATGAAAGTGAGAAATAATTGGCATTGCTGAACTTCTGATCTCGATGACAACCCGCCACACTGGACATATCACATGAGTTTGTAAAAACAGTTTCCTTTCTGTTGGATGAGTGATTTAACAGCAGAGAACAGCTGCCAGTGTGAATGTTCAGACACACAGTTTAGAAGATGCGTGCTGTATTTATTTGCTCTTCAAGGGCACATTTTTCAAAGTGACCTCTGTCTTTATATGCAGGACAGCCAATGGGGAAGGGGGCAATTGCCAGGGGCCCAGGTGATTTAAAAGGGCCTGGGGGTCCCCAGCTGGGAGCCCCGGGCCCTTTTAAATCACCTGGGCAGGCCACAGGGCTCCTAGGCACATGCAGGGATATACCAGTCCCACCCATGTTATGGAAATTCACACAGATGTACCAGTGCAAACTCCTTATGCAGACACATTACACCAAGCAGATCTTACTTCAGAATGTTACATTACAGTAGGGTTCACATACCCATGTCAGTTCCAGGGATCCCATTTCTGGAGTAGCAATAGACCGACAACAGAATAGGAACCTTTTAAAATCCACAAGTTTAGAACAGGATGCAACTCTCTTTACCGGCTTTTTTTCCAGACCTCCAAAAGATCCAGATCAAGTTCAGTTCAGATCTTATGGCGTATGAACTTGCCTAAGACAGTTCTAATTCAGTCCAGCATTATCTCATTCACTTTAGAAGCCACAGGAGTGCTCTCCTGCAGCTACAGAATCAGCATTTTTAGTGGTCAAAGCAGGGCACGAGGAGTCTGAGTCCTGCTGCCAACCTAGCCGCTGAGACCTTGAACCACTTAGTTCCGTGCCTCAGTTTCTCCATCTCAGACATCTCCATTGAGACCTTTGCAGGAAAGGTGCTATACCAGTGCTAATATTACTTTACTTATTCCCTTGTTGGACAGAAGCCAAGAAATGAAACCCTTACTGTACATTTTACTTTCTTCTTGTCATTAATTGTGGACACTAATGGAGATTTATGTTCTACATTAGACTTCGAAAAGGAGCTTGTTCAGCATGCCATGTACAAGAAATTTACTGTAAATTCCTGTTGACCACTCCAATTAAATAATGGCAGGAAATGGTCTTGGCTCATGTGTAATTGCTGGAAGATACAGACATCTATATTCATTAAATCAGGTTCTCTCTCTAAAGTGCCCACTCTTCTAGCAGAAAATGAATTTTTGATGGTTCTGTAGATCAGTTTCTCTTGATTTAAAACAAACAATTAGCAGCTTTTATTACAATAATAAATTGGATTTATACAGCACCTTTAATTGTGCAGGATCCAAATGCTGTTTGCAAATGAGGTTAGATTTTGCTACTCATGGATGAATGGAGAAGGAGTTGTTTGTGGACGACAATCTCAGCAGAGAGAGTATCATCCTACCAAAAAGAGGCCAAGACACACTTGTTAATACTGAGGTTTAAGAAACTGTCTCCTACAGAACCCTTGAGAAGAAAACAATTATTTCACACAAAGGAGCCTGGTTCTTGGGTTTAAAAGGCCTGTGGTGCACCACCAGTCTTCCTGTACAGGACTATCACAGTGCACACATAGGTAGGGAACAGCCAGAAACTTGGAGGACTCCCAAGTTTAAGAAAGATGAATTTAAACTGAAATAGGTGCAGAGAATGGCTACTAGGATGATCCAAGCAATGGAAAACCTACCTTGTGAGAGGAGACTCAAAGCTTGGCTTGTTTAGCCTAGCTAAAAGAAGGCTGATGGGGAGACATGATTATCCCTCTGATGTATTTAGAGAACAAATATCATGGAGGGAGAGGAGTTAAGTTAAGCTAAGCACCAACGTGGACACAAGAAAAAATGGATATAAACTGATCATCAACAAGTTTAGGCTCAAAATTAGGCAAAGGTTTCTAATTATCCAAGGAGTGAAGTCCTACCTTTCAAAGGGAGCAGTAAGGGCAAAAAACCTAACTGGATCTAAGACTGAGCTAGGTAAGTTTATAGAGGGGATGGTATGATGGAACTGCCTACATGTGGCCCATCGGCAACTGCCAGGAGAAAAAATTCCTAACAGCCGGAGACAGGACACAAGATGAGAACAGCCCTGAGTTACTACAGAGAATACTTTCCTAGATATCTGCCTGGAGAGTCTTGTCCACATGCTCAGGGTCTAACTGATGGCCATATTTGGGGTCAAGAAGGAATTTCCCCCCAGGTCAGATTGGCAGAGACACTGGGTTTTTGTTTTTTTTTTTTTTTTTTGCCTTCATCTGCAGCATGGAACACAGGTACTTGCAGGTTTAAACTAGCATAAATGTCAGATTCTCTGTAACTTGAGATCTTTAAATGATGACTTGAGAACTTCAGTAACTCAGCTAGAGGTTAGGGATCTATTACAGGAGTGGGTGGATGAGGTTCTGTGGCCTGCAATGTGCAGGTCAGACTAGAGGATTATGATGGTCCCTTCTGACCTTAAAGTCTATGCATCTTAGTGGAGGTGGAGGGGACCATATGTCCTTGTAACCAGGAATCCCCAATGTTTTCAGATTTTGCCCCCATGTCCCTATCCCCCTTTTCCAAAAAAAACTAGTGTTTTGTTCTCTGGCTAATTGAAGGCAGCATCAACCAGCTGAGCAGGTGAGTTAAACAGCAGGCTAGTGACTACATATGTACCCATAGGGCTACCCCACTACTAATCCTTCCATATAATTACTGTGCCCTCAAGCCAGCCCTGTCCTGTATGTCAGGTCCAGATGGAGCTAGGGACTCACTGATTCCAGGCAGTGCTGCAAGGGGCAAACCTGCCACCATGTTCAAAGCAGTTACTGATCCAGCCAAAACTGTTGCTGACATTTGACTCACAGGAACACAGAAAGGGAGCGAAAGGAAAGGACAAAAGCACGAAAGATTACAGACCTCAAGAACAGGAGAGAAAAATGGAGAAGAGCAAGAAATAAGGCAGGATTCAAAGCAGCAGATTTTAAATAAATCTAAGCCTGCAGATACAAGGCGGACTATAAATGGGATGGAACTGGAAAGCAGGCAACAAAAGAATAAATGCGACTCTCTTCCATCATGCCCCGGTTCTGTCACTGCTTGATGCCTCAGTTTACCTATCTGTACACTAATACTTACCTCATGATTGTGACACACTACTGCACTGAGATTCTTGAAAGAAAGACAGTGGTGGCCCTTAAAAGTTTGATAACTGCCTTAAATAGATTTTGCAGCTGAATAATGTCACTATTTGCAGTGTTCAATACATTTCCTTTAGTACTCTATGGATAGAAGGGAATACTGGTGATATTGAGCTAAGCCAGGGGTTCTCAAACTGGGGATTGGGACCTCTCAGGGGGTCGCAAGGTTATTACGGGGGGGGGGGGTCACGAGCTGTCAGCCTCTACCCCAAACCCTGCTTTTCATCCAGAATTTATAATGGTGTTAAATAGATAAAAACATTTTTTTAATTTATAAGGGGTTCGCATTCAGAGACTTGTTGTGTGAAAGGGGGCACCAATACAAAAGTTTGAGAACCACTGAGCTAAGCTTATCGAAGGTAAAATTGACAAATTAAGAGGCATAGCTAGATTATTATTATTGTATTATGTAGGCTTGTGCTTTCCAAGAGTCATGGTGGTGATGATTTTTTTAATAGAAGAAGATACAAGGAAGGAATGAACATAAGAACAGCCATACTGGGTCAGACCAAAGGTCCATCAAGCCCAGTATCCTGTCTACCGACAGTGGCAGGTGCCCCAAAGGGAATGAACAGACAGGTTATCATCAAGTGATCCATGCCCTGTCACCCAATCCCAGCTTCTGGCAAACAGAAGCTAGGGACACCATTCCTGCCCATCCTGGCTAATAGCCATTGATGACCTATCTTCCATGAATCTATCTAGCTCCCTTTTGAACCCTGTTATAGTATTGGCCTTCAAAACTCCCTCTGGCAAGGAGTTCCAGAGATTGACAGTGCGTTGCATGAAAAAATACTTTCTTGTGTTTGTTTTAAACCTGCTACCTATTAATTTCATTCGGTGGCCCCTTGTTCTTGTATTATGAGGAGGAGTAATTTCCTTATTTACTTTCTCTATACCACTCATGATTTTATAAACCTCTATCATATCTCCCCCTCCTCCCTTAGTCGCCTCTTTTCCAAACAGAAAAGTCCCAATCTTATTAATCTCTCCTCATACGGAAGCCGTTCTATACCCTTAATAATTTTTGTTGCCCTTTTCTGAACCTTTTCCAATTCCAATACATCTTTTTTGAGATGGGGCGACCACATCTGCATGCAGTATTCAAGGTGTGGGCGTACCATGGATTTATATAGAGGCAATATGATAATCTCTGGCTTATCTATCCCTTTCTTGATGATTCCCAACATTCTGTTCACTTTTTTGACTGCTGCTGCACATTGAGTGGATGACTTCAGAGAACTATCCACAATGACTCCAAGATCTCTTTCTTGAGTGGTAACAGCTAATTTAGACCCCATCTGAAGCCACTCAGACCTTCAGCTTATAATTAGGATTATGTTTTCCAATGTGCATTACTTTGCATTTATCAACATTAAATTTCATCTGCCATTTTGTTGCCCAGTCACCCAGTTTTGTGAGATCCTTTTGTAGCTCTTCGCAGTCTGCCTGGGACTTAACTATCTTGAGTAGTTTTGTATCATCTGCAAATTTTGCCACTCCCTGTTTACCTCTTTTTCCAGATCATTTATGAAAATTGCATGTTAAACAGGATATTGCAGACAATGGGAAAGTTAGAGCACAGACTAACTTAAGTTTCTGAAACAGATTTCACAAAGTCATAACTGTAGTAGTTATTAGACTGCACAGCAATGAACTAGCATCTGCTCAACCAGAGCTAATATCTTTATGTTAAGACATTTAAATCATAAATATTCTGGATACCTGAATGGCCATTTCCAAAACTGTGCCCTGGTGAAGACATTGATTAGTAGGGAAAAGAAAGTATCTTCATATTTCTACTTTAACAGCCTAGTGGTGACAGTCAATGGCCAGCCTGCAAATCCTAGGAGGCGTTGAAATGGAAAATCTGTTCTGTAGCATTTGACAGCAACTATATAAATAAGTTTGCTTAATTATGACAAATAGTCTTTGTATTTCTATTATAGAAACTTTCCTGTGAGTAAAGATGAAAGCTTCTAAGAACCGTATCTGACTAATATGGTAGAACACTTGGCTGCATTAAGGCTTAAAAACAAAAAGTGCACTTTTAAAAAAGGTTACTATTGTGACACCAGCTGATAAAAGCCAAAAATCCTCAGGTTAGCCGAGGATGAGGTGGGAAGGGAATGAGGGAGGGTGCTCACTTGCTGCCAGTAGTGTAGTTGAGGATAAACTAGTTTACCCACTTCTCATTTGGGGAACCTGGAGTTTTTTGCTGTTGTTGTTTTTGTTTTTAAAGTGGGTAACCTAAACTAAGCCACTACGTCCCTGCTTTCTGCCATATAACACCGCAGGCTGAGAGCCAGGTTGTGACTAGTCCTTGTGTAGCCCCACCCTCCTCTGCCACGCACCCTGCAAAAGGGATAATCTCTGCCTTTAGGGGAGCAGAGGAACTGGAGGACACACATCACCCCAAAGGCCTATGGACCTACACTTTCCAAAGAGGGAAAGTCTAAAAGGTATGGGGCACCTCTGGGGCACATTCCTTCTCAAGATCCCCACTGGGATGCTGCAGTCCTGAACTATCCCTTGCTCAGGGATGTGTCTTAAAAGCACACTGTGTTATCACTTTATTGGGTATCTCCAATGAAGTGCCTTGAGATATCTTGTGATGTTAATGGCACCAATAAGCTGTCATCCATCCTCCAGGCAATCTTGTAAAAAGGCCAGCAGAAGTGCATGAAAGTGTTCAATCTAAGTGAAACCAGCATTTTTGATTGCAGCGGTTCTTCCGGCTTTCAAAGACCAAGAAGGACTCGTATGTGCTTCTTTCTGAAGCCACTCAGATCTTCAGCCTAAAGCAGTCAGCTTGAGCGCAACAGGGGGTGCTACTTCTTCTACATGGTGAACAAGGGGCAGCAGTTTGAAAATGACTTGCTTAGATATTACTCGACTTATTTTAAGTGCCTGTCTATAATATCACTTGACTACAAGTCACATAGATGACAGTTCATTTGCTGTGCAGTCTACTCACTTTTATAGTTCACTTATGTCTCTGCATTTTTTGTTCTGCGCTGTACCCTGCTACCACTGCTCTTAGCTCTGTCTGTCCCAGGAAGCAAGAAACCAACCCTTTATAGGCCATCAACCTTAACTTGAATTTTCAGGGGCCTGATGCTTTCTACTTTGGGCATTAAATTTCTGGCTCAAGCTTTTTGCAAAGGGATAGCAAATGTTTGCCAAAATTTAGGCCACAGCTTTCCCCTCCCCCACCAGCATACCCCATCTCACAGCCAGTATGGAGGTCAATCACTAAGAAGGGAGGCAAGGGCATCAGGACCCTCCACATTTTGTAAGGTTCCTGCACCTTGAGGCAGAATGCACCAGTGTCGTCCGAATAACTAATAATAATAAAGAGTATTTACTGATTTTGGTTGCTTGATTAGAGACACCTTGGGTCTGATTGCCAGAAGAGTTAGGCACCCATAGCTCCCTCCTTGCTCTCAGCTGGAGCTGGGGAAGGCTCAGCACTTCTGAAAAATCAAGACCTACTTGTCTTAAGTTTAGCACCAAAGAGGAACTAATCCACATTTTGAGAAGTGTTTACACAGGCAAGCAGACAGGTGGATGGAAAGGCATTGTAGGTCACGTACCAACCACCAGGCCTTCAAGCCCACCCAGATAGCATATTTAGATGTTTGTTTCTCATACATTTTACTTCGCTGGACAAGTGTGTGTGCTTGGAAACAGAGCTGAATGCATTTATGAAACAAAATGCAACTTTTTGAGGAACAAACCTGGAAATCGAAGTTCTATCAGCTGCACCAGGGCAGGTTCATTAATAACAGTGGACATGCAGGTATAATTAAGAGAGTATGTGCCCCCCCACTTTAAAAAAAACAAACAGTGCATTTCTCAGAAAAACTTCAGAATGCATCAGCTAATACATATTTCAGCCATACGTATTCAGATGCTGAATAACTAGCTAAGCCCTTCTGAAGGAATTGTCAAACTTTGTAAATTTCACTTAATCTCCAGCGTTATCAGGATATCTATTAATGTTTGTTTCCTTAAAGCAGAGTCATTTGCATTTACTTCTAAGTTTAGCCATGTGTGACTATTTTCATGGGAACAAATGTAGTCTTTATTTAATTCAACCATGATCTGGGACTCCAGGTGCAAGAGAACTGCTCCATTAAGTGTGGTACAATCTGTGATTCCAGATGTGCAAGATGCTACTAGAGAAATAAAGTTCTAAAGTTGAAGCAAATGTGAAATAAGTTACTTCACAGTTTATCTACTGAACTCCCTCTAGAAGGAGTTCAGCACAGAATATCTTTAATTAGCCTTTTTAAAAAAATATATTTTGTCCCTCCTTTGAAGTTTTCCTTATGCTTCCTGGTTCACTATAGATATCCCAGAATACATCATTACGTCTGTAACATCACAATATAAAACAAAACTCATTGCAAGCAACGTAATTTGCGATGTCACATATATTTTGGGATATGTTCAGCAAACCAGGAAGTACCAGAAAGATTTTCTAAAGGAGCGGGAGGAAGGATGGTTGGTTTTTTAAATGTTGAATTCATCTAAGTTCTGTGCTTAATGTCCCAAGCAGGCTGAGTGTCATTTTAGCTTTAGAGTTCACATTTAAGAGAAAGTTTCCATTTCACGTAACTTAGGCCATTGAAGACTGACAGATTTTCAGGGAACAGTGATTATTTCTTACTGATTCAGTTGAAATATTGCATTTTAAAGATTCTGCTGCCAAGTGGGAGATCATGGCATTTGCAACAGCTAGATCTGGACATGGTATTGATTATATTAATGGACTGTAACTAATGGAAAATATCAGTGAGCTGTCCCAGAGCATATCTTTTTTTTTTGTTTTTTAAACTATACAGATTTTAAAGAAAATGTGATGAGACAGAAGTTTGTTACCTTTTTTCCTATGTTAGTTAGCTGGAAAATTATTAGGACATTAAGAATCTGTTTAAATTCTACTATAAAAAATCAATTCTTACAATGGCTCTGTACCTTAGATGGCTTCTGAAAACATCTCTATGTTTATTAAAGTTGACAATTCCCCATCATTTTTCCATAAAGACCAGTTCTGGTCCCACTGAAGCCAATGGGAGTTTTACCTCTGACTGCAATGGGAACAGGCTTGGGCCCAACCATAGACCAGTATTTCATGTGTTAAAAATAACTATTGACCAATTAATTGAGAATGTAGATGCCAGGAGCTACCTTTTCCCAATAGAAGCAGTGTATAAAGGAAGCCACATTTAGAAAAGATAGCCGCCAAAGTCTTAAGAAACATTATCCATTTCACAATAGAGATCCTGTTGGTAAAAATGGAAATCGATACCAAATGCAGCCAGTTTTCCTGTCTCATTATATGTGGGTGTAGAGGAGGAAGTTGCAATAATCTTTGCTCTTTCATAATAAAAGAAGAGAACATCACCTACTGGTAGAGCAACAGAATGTTGATTCCAGATTAGAGCTATAACTCCTGCAGAACTCAATTAAGAGTTTCCACAGGTCCTTGTTTTGCTGGCAGGGAGCTAGGAAACTGTTAGTGGTTTCTAAGTGAATGATAGTGACCACTAATGAAGTTTAGAACTTTGCTGCTGTACAAGTATTGGATTATGTGTCAGAATGACTTTCTAGAGATCAGTCTTATTAGCAGGAGGGCTTGTGTAGCCAAGATATCAAGAGAATAAAAAAAACAGGACACTGTAGTAAAATAGTATGTGTATACTAACATGCATGATGCACAGAAATTATGATGGAAAGGCAGGGCAGAGCTGCAATGTAGTGAGGAAGTGTATCCTACCAATACTCTGGGTATGGTTGCTATGAATTGAGAGACCAGAAAGAGTGGGAAGATTTGTTTCTGGAATTCACCACCCACCTCTACAAGAACACTGTTCCAGAGCTCTTTTGATAGTATCGTGGTTTTGACTGCTAATCCAGAGACAAAACTGCAGTGGTTAAGAATCCTAAATTCTGCAAGTACATTTTTTCCCAAAGAGAAAAACCTTGATTTCCCTCAGCTTCACCTCAACAAAACAAGGATTCTCCGCTTGGTACAGAATGAGTTTTAGATGGCCAGATTAAAATCCTGCTGCCATGAAATTAACAGGACATCAGGTCCTAAACAATTACTATAATAAATCAAAACGAAAGAGACCAAGAAGAATTTATCTTTATAAATTATCTAGATTATAATTGGCAGTCAGATATCAAGGCAGAGCACTAGCTGTAATGAGCCCGTGATGCCACAGCCATTATGGAATAATTCTGTAGAGCAGACATAGGTTTAAATAAATTTCCAATTAAACAGGGATCTTTTGAGCATTAAACAGTGCCATACAATTATGAATGGCCGTTCTAGTAAAGATCCAACAATAATGACTTAATGACAGGAGAAGGGAAGAAATTTACCACTTAGATGGTTTCCACTTTTGCCTAGGAAATTCCATGGTTCATTTCTCAGATGCTGGCAAATTTTATCATTATTTCCTGTCACACCAGCTAATGATTGAGGGTCAGATGGTTCTTGGCCATTGCCTAGATGTGCAAAGTGGTAGCAGGATGGGTTGAAGAAGCCACACCCCTTCACAGAAGACAGGCCCAGTCACAGGCTTGGGGTGCTTCATGTCCTGAAAAGTTTATGATCAGATGACCCAATCCCATAAATTACTCCGCTCCTACATCACCTTGCAGGATCAGAGCCTAGATGGATGACAGCCGAGAAAGTCCCAGGCTTGCTTTACCTCTCAATAACAATCTTCAAAGAAAAGTACTTTGTGTACTTTTGCCTCCTTTACAGACTTGATTTATAGTTCAGTTTCATTACCTAACTTTACCAGCCTCCTTCCAGTTATTACATGCAAATAATCTATAATACACAACTTCTGAACTTGTTATTATAATGAAATTTTATTTCAACATTTATGTGTTGAATTTGGAAATGTTGATCAAGGATATTTCTGTGAATAAAGGATAATGGGGGGAGGGGGAATCAGTATAGTTACTGGTTCCTGATCTCCATAAGGAGTGTGTGTGGGGGAAACAAGTTTTATTGTCTTAACTGGGAGCTTAGGGTTTTCCAGCTCTTCTGCACCACCTAGGGGTACACATTTTTCTTAGGCTATCCCAGTGGTTTTCAAACTTTTTTCATTTGTAGATCCCTAAAAGATTTCAAATGGAGGTGCAGGGTCAGACCCCTTTGGAAATCTTAGTCTGCAGATTCCCAGGGGTCCACGGACCACAGGCTGAAAACCACTGGGCTATCCCCGATCTCCATGTGTCATTTTCATATATGGATGTGTATACAGGTAGTTTTATGGTTTCTTAAAATGCCCATATCCATAACAACTCAGTGTTACATTAAGCCAGGGGTGGCCAACCTGAGCCTGAGAAAGAGCCAGAATTTACCAATGTACATTGCCAAAAAGATACAGTAATACATCAACAGCCCCCCCCCACACACATCAGCTCCCGGCCCCAGAGCCTCCCCCTCCCTCTCCGTACCTCCCAATCAGCTGTTTTGTGATGTGCAGAGGCTGGGGGGGGGGGGGAGGAGCAAGAGCACAGCCGGCTCAGAGGAGGGGATGGGAAGGGGTGGAGGGGGAGCAGGGCCTGTGGCAGAGCCAGGGGTTGAGCAGTGAGCACCCCCCGGCACATTGAAATGTTGGCGCCTGTAGCCCCAGCCCCAGAGTTAGTGCCTATACAAGGAGCCGCATATTAACTTCTGAAGAGCCACATGTGGCTCTGGAGCCACAGGTGGGCCACCCCTGCATTATGCTGTGCTGTCCAGATTAGCTATGGCGCTGTAGAGACTTAAAAATGACTCTCTTTTCTGTCTCATTCCATATTTAAAAAAAAAAAAAAATCAGAAGGCCAGCATTACAAATGTATTTGGGACTACAAAACAGAGCCATGAAGATTAAACGTAAACCAAAAAAGAGTCACTGATCTATATTTATACTGAAAGCTGTTTTCATTAGCATGGGACCATTTAACAGCTCATATCATGGAATTATGAAAGACTGTTCACCACCATATACATTATATTTTTGCCTTTTAGAAAAAAAACAAACCAAAAAACCCCCCAAAACACTTAGGTCCTGATTCTGATCTCATCAGATAGTGAGCAAGGTCAGCTATAGTCAGAGGTGAAAGAAAGCAGGTATGGTCCAGTACCGTGTACCGGCAAGAGCCAGTACCCCGTGCCGGACCCGACCAGCTTCCCCAGGCTGGCGATTTAAAGGGCCCAGGGCTCCCTGCAGCGGCCAGACCCACAGGCCCTTTAAATCGCCTCCCCAGCCCCACTGCTGAAGCCCCAGGGTAGCAGCAGCAGGGCTCAGGTGGTGATTTAAAGGGCCCAAGGCTCTGGCCACTGCAGGGAGCCCTGGGCCCTTTAAATCGCCAGCCTGAGGAAGCTGGTCGGGTCCAGCACGGGGTACTGGCTCTTGCCGGTACACGGTACTGGACCATACCTGCTTACTTTCACCTCTGACTATATCTGACCTTGCTCACTATCTGGTGAGATCATCTACCAGATGAGATCAGAATCAGGACCTAAGTGTTTTGGGGGGGGGGTTGGTTTTTTTTTTTTTTTTTTAAAGACAAAAATATAATGTATATGGTGAACAGTCTTTCATAATTCCATGATATGAGCTGTTAAATGGTCCCATGCTAATGCATGCATTTGTTCCAAGTTACTATTAATGCAGGTATGCACAAGTACCCAAGATGATTATTAGACTCAGTTTATTAGGGAGGAACTGTCTTGGAAAATCTAATCATAGATAATCAGAATTCTAGGTAGAAGTGTATCAGAGTGCTCAGGAACAGAGCTACGTGGAGATAAGAAACCCTAGTGCCTAGATATGGGTATCTGTTGTATGCTGTTTTCACCTTTATAACACAGCATGGAACCAATGCAGCAAACCATATTTAATTGCAATCTATAAAGCTACTCAGATGCTTAAAGCTAAGCCCATGCTTTGCTGGATCATGGTCCATATGCACATTTATTTGACAATCTTCAAGTGCAAATAAAATGAAAACATCTTTGTGATCTGTATATGGTTTGTGCTCCTTGGCTTTGTATTCTGCAGATTTTTTTCCTGCTGCCACCACATCAGGTTTCCTCCACCACCTTACTGACTTGCTATCTCTTTATAAAAGATGGCCTGAAATCTAAGTCTTAGCTCCCATATACAACTAATGCAAGCACTCACTCATTGCCAGACCAGTGAGCCTGTTACCCACCCCTCTAACGCCCCTCCATGGCTACAGGCCTTGTCTGTTCTGACTTCTCATAATATTTTGCAGCATTATCAGTCACTGTAACTGCTGTGGGTTGTAGGACATTTGTATGAACATATAATACAATTTAATTTTTTTTACAATACAAGTTAAGAGATTGATGAGCTTCACCTGTGATCACATCAGAGTTCAGTAGGTGAGCCAAGGGCTGCTCACTGATGGAGTGAGGGATGAAAGCAATAGAGGAACAACTGAGTTTCCTTTACAGCAATGATAGTCAAGGCTTCAGATCAATGCAGAAAAATCAAATTGGCAAGATTCATTTTAATCAAAAAGTGAATATTAACTAGTTTAATAGTTAGAAAAAGAAAATAAGTAAATAAAGGCAAAAACACCCCCAAAATAAAAGGAAAGCTAAAGCACAGAGCTGTACAGCTGGAATCTGTAGTCTGCATTCACTGGGTTCATTATACACTTAGGTTGGGCTGTCACAGGCACTGAAGGTGCCCAAAACCCTTTGACACTTCCTGGCTCCTTAGGAAATCCCAGGCTTACAGACCCTCCATAAAAAGTATCCCTAAAGATAGACCATAGTGCCATATAAGTGGTATTTAGGATTAGCTCCTACAATGTCCCATGGTGCTAGTGCTCCAGCTAGTATCATGGTCTGTCTTGTGCACCAGGCTTGCCTCACCCCTGTGATAATAGCAATGAGCACTAGCATCACATGTTGAGTCTGCATCACTGGAGAGATGGTTCTAGCTTGGGGCAGCAGCCATTCCAACACTGAGCTAGAGATTTCAATCCACAGTCTGGAGTAGTTTCACAGGTTTTTAAGCCCCTGATACAATTAGGTTGCCCCAATGCTGGTGCATGGGAAGAGATTTCCCAAAGGTCAGCAGAATAGGCAAGGCATTGAGGGCTAGACAGCAAGTGAACAGACCCATGTGATACAACCCATTCTCCATAACTCCTGCATTGTAGTTCTGTAGCATGCCCTGCTGGGCTGAGATCACTTTGCTGGCACCCTGCCTCAGTTCTCCTTCTTCCTGGGCTCCCCACTAAACTCCATACACAGGCATCTTTCTGTGCAAACACCCCGCTTAGGGCGTGGGTTTAGTCAAAATTGCAAACAAAATTCCAAATCCCAAAACAGATTCTGCAAGGTCCAACTCAATTCACTGCTTTTAGCAGATCATTTCTAGCCCTACCTGGCTCAAGTCTTGTTCCCCTGGCAGGGCCGGCTCCAGGGTTTTTGCCGCCCCAAGCGGCACCAAAAAAAAAAAAGCCACGATCTGTGGCGGCAATTCAGCGGGAGGTTCTTCGCTCCAAGCAGGAGTGAGGGACCGTCCACCAAATTGCCGCCAAATAGCTGGACGTGCCGCCCCTCTCTGGAGTGGCCGCCCCAAGCACCTGCTTGGCAAGCTGGTGCCTGGAGCCAGCCCTGTCCCCTGGTGTCTCAAAGTCTTCCACAGCCATCAAAACTCTGCAGCTTTACTCTGTCCCTTTATAGGCCCAAGTGCCTTCCCTTAAGTCCAATTCGGCAGCAGGTAATTAGTCACAGGTACGCTGCTTCTTAAAGGAGCCAGTCACCCTTCTGATAGCTAAACAGCAGTTTATAGTTATCAACTCAGGAGCACACTTCAGCTTGTGCTTAAATGGCCCCTTGAGTGAAGTTAAACACATGCTTAAGTACCTTCCTGAATAGGGATAACTTACTGAACTAGGTCAAGAGCTTCCTGTAGCACCTCTGGGTATGTCAACACTGCAATTAAATCCCTATGGCTGGCCTGCATCAGCTGACGGGGGCTCACAGGGCTCGGGCTATAAAACTTCAGTGTAAATGTCCAGGCTTGGGCTGGAACCCAGACTCTGGGATCCCACAACAGGGGATGGTCCCGCAGCCCAGACCTGGACATATACACTGAAGTTTACAGCCCCACAGCCCAAGTCAGCTGACACAGGCCAGCAACAGGTGTTTAATTGCAGTGTAGACAGACCTCTGAGAATGTGTTTGGACTTCCAGTCCCTCATCCTGCCTTGATGCTCCATCCTCACCCCTGTGAGACGCCTCAACAAGGAGCTAATGACTAGAAAGCAAAGCAGGAGCCACTCGATAGTGTCACTGTGACACTGCCTCTTCTTTTCTGCACCCTTTTCTCTTCACCACTTCTGCCTCCGCTGCTGGGGTGGAGGCTGTGTACCGTGACAGTGCACACCACCAGCACTGACATTTCTCTCTTCTCTCCTCCTTTGGCCTATTTCACCACCACAGCAGTGTGTTCATAGTAGTTTTGTTTGCTTTGGCTCTGTCCCTATAACACAGAGATTAAACTGGGTCTTTCTTCAACTCCAGGAAGATATATAGCCAACAAGACTGGTGATTATGAAATAACCCTGAGCAGTTCCTGGTAGATATATGCTTTACAGTATATATTTTAATCCAGTAAATAGTATTTCATTGTAGCATAGTCTACTCACTCCAGACACACACCATTATGGCTGGACATGGTGTAGTGACTCTCCCCTGGCTATTGGCAGGAGGTACCAAAGGCAATTTGGTTCTGCAGCAGTCTGCCTCTTCCTGTGATTTGGCCCTCTGGCCAGTCCACTTTTAGTCCAACTCCTTCCAGAGAAGCCTCAATCCACCACATCATTGGTCTGCTAACATCACATCAGATGTTCAAGCTCTTTGGGCCTGCCAGGGTTCCTTGACTCCGGGGTCTTCAAAACTCGCACCTTAGGTAGGAGAACTGAGGCCTGACCTCCATTCTGGGAGCCAAACCAGGGGACCATGTATGAAGCAGCAGAGGTCTGTTTATTGAGATCCTCCGATGTATCCCTAGGCTGCTCCCTACCATGGCCTACAGCTAGGCCTTTCTCATAGTCTCTTCCCCAGCTGACACATTTGCAAGTCCCAAAACAAAAGGGAAGCAAACTAACTATGAAGACCAAAAAAATAAAAGGCCTGCACCAGGCCTACCTGCCCTAAGGAGGCTCAGACACTTCAGAGGCTCTAGCACTAACTAGTCTACCCAGGCAACTTCAAAGCAGTGTCTGCCACTAGCCAACTAGCTCAAGAGGTCTACTCCCTCACCCAATCAGCCATGACTGAGCTAGGCTTTTCCTTTTCACATCTCCTCCCTCCAGGCTTGACACCTTGCATAGGTGTAACAGGGTGGGGCTGATTGGGCGCACAGGCTCTCATTAACCTCTTCCTTCAGGTGTTCCTCATTAAATAAAATAAATAAAGATATCCTATCTCCTAGAACTGAAAGGGACCTTGAAAGGTCATTGAGTCCAGCCCCCTGCCTTCACTAGCAGGACCAAGTACTGATTTTGCACCAGATCCCTAAATGGCCCCCTCAAGGGTTGAACTCACAACCCTAGGTTTAGCAAGCCAATGCTCAAACCACTGAGCTATCCCTCCCCCCTTCATTAACCCCTTTAGGTGTAGGATCTGTATACCCCAGCACACTCATCGTGTATGGACATGGGATGAGATAGAGTGCATGTGAATTGGGAATTTGCTTATTTTTTTAGCAGCATCTAGGAACAGCAAAAGGAGATATATGGTTTCAACTTTATCTAGCCTGCTTTTAATTAGTCAGGATGCAGAGTCAGATAGAAAGGCCAATAGGGAGAGCAGTCTGGAAATTGGTTTGACTACTGTTTTGATCACCATCACTCCTTTGAAAGTGTTTTTCTCTGTTAGTATTTTGTTATGGAAGTCCAAGTGGAGGTTCTGTGGTTCTTCCATGGAAAATTCTTTTTGCACAATCTTTGTAATTTAAAGAGGTAGAAACAGACTTCATTTTGAAAAACATTGTTTCAATCCTCTTCTCTTTCGGTCCTGGAGGGTCAAACGGAATGATGTGGTCTTTGGGGCCTCTACAATACTATTAGCTATGAACCCAATTAATCTCTGAGCCATTAGCATTATCTTTGAGAACTCGTGGAGGATACCCGAGGACTGCAAAAGGGCAAATTTAATATCTATCTATAAAAAGGGGAATGAGGGATTCTACAGGGAATTCTACACGTCAACTTAACTTCGGTACCCAGAAAAAAAATAGAGCAAATAATCAATCTATCGATTTGTAGATCCCTAGAAGAAAATAAGGTGATAAGTAACAGTCAACATGGATTTGTCAAGAACAAATAATGTCATACCAATCTAATATCCTTCTTTGGCAGGGTAAAAAAGTCTTTTGGATGGGGGGAAGCAGTAAATGTGATATATCTCAAGTTTAGTAAGGCTCTCTCACATGACCGTCTCATAAACAAACTAGAGAAATATAGCCTAGACAAACTTACTATAAGGTGGTTGTACAATTGGTTGGAAAATTGTCATCAGAGAGTATTCTCAATGGTTCACAATCGAGCTGGAAGGGCATATCAAGTGGTGTCCTACAGGGATCTGTCCTGTGTCTGGATCTATTCAATATCTTCATAAATGATTTAGATAATGGCATAGAGAGTACACTTATAAAGTTTCAGAAGATACCAAGCCAGGAGGGGTGGCAAGTGCTTTGGAGGACAGGATTAGAATTCAAAATGATCTTGACAAACTGGAGAAATGGTCTGAAACATATATGATGAAATTCAATAAGGACAAATACAAAGTACTACACTTAGGAAGTAATAATCAGGTACACAATCACAAAATGGGAAATGACTGCTTAGGATGGAATACTTGCAGAAAGGGATCTGGAAGTTACAATGGATCACAAATTAAATATGAGTCAACAACATAATACTGTTGCAAAAGAAGCAAACATTATTCTGGGGAGTATTAGCAGGAGTGTTGTAAGCAAGATACAAGAAGTAATTCTTCCACTCTACTCAGAACTGATAAGACCACATGTGGAGTATTATGTCCAGTTTTGGGCACCACACTTTGGGAAAGATGTGGACAAATTGGAGAAAGTCCAGAGGAGAGCAACAAAAATTATTAAAGGTCTACAAAACATGACCTACAAAGAAAGATTGAAAAAATTAAGTTTGTTTAGTCTGGAGAAGAGAAGACTGAGGGGGAGTCTGATAACAGTCTTCAAGTACATAAAAGGTTGTTATATAAAGAAGGGTGATAAATTGTTCTCCTTAATCACCAAGGACAAGACAAAAAGTAATGGGCTTAAATTGCAGCAAGGGAGATTTAGGTTAGATATTAGGAAAAACTTCTTAACTGTAAGAGTAGTTAAACACTGAAACAAATTATCTAGGGAGGTTGTGGAATCTCTGTCACTGGAGGTTTTTAAGAACAAGTTATCAACACCTGGTCTAAATAATACTTAGTCCCGCCTCAGTGCAGGACTAAGATGTCCTATCGAGGTTCCTTCCAGTCCTACATTTCTATGATTCTATGCTATGTGCATGTATAGATAGATTTTTGATATACACAGAATGGGGTGCCATTCAAAAACCAGATCAGCATTTACTGCACCAATTGACATGATTGCAATATTTATATTCCATATTCTTACAGCACATGGGAAAACACTGTTGATACTTCCATAAATGTAAGCTACGGGGGCAGCCAATCGTGTCTTTTAATAGTGCCCACTCAATTACTCCATTGAATATATTCATGTGTTTGCCACACATGTGTGCATGCACACAGACACACAGACCCACACATTATAGAAAGATAAATAATGGAGGAAATGTGCACCAAATGTTTCAGGAATGTTTGCTGCTGCTATGGAAACCTTTTCCCTACTCGCTGCTCTGTTGTATGGGATCTATCAGAGTTAACAGCAAGTCCCATTTCCTCTCCATTGTGAAACAAGAGCAATTATAAAATCAGGACATTTATCTAACATTCTTTCCATGTACTGGGAAACACGATGTTATGGTACTAGATAGAAAATACAACTATAACAGTTGCTTTGATAACAAGCTGCTAAATGCCTTGGAAAGTGTGAAATCAATTGAACCATTTATGCATACAACGTGGGCAGAGTTTAGGGGGAAAGCTGCCTTTTCTGTTAAAGCTTCATTACCCCTTATATGCCTCAACAAACAATTCAAAAATAAAGCTATTTGTGTTGCTCAGGACCTGCAAATATAACACGTCACTAAGAAAAGACAGAAAATGACTTAAGTGCAGGTTAATTCCCCTCCCCTCCTTACTCTGCACCAGCTAGTTATGTGAATTTGCATATTATAATCAACTTACTCCTACAGCGATGAGCAGGGCCGGCTCCAGGCACCAGCCCAGCAAGCAGGTGCTTGGGGCAGCCAAGGGGAAGGGGCGGCACATCGGGCTGTTCGGCGGCGGGTCCCTCTCGGAGGGAAGCACCTGCCGCTGAATTCCCGCTGAAGAAGAAAGCGGCGCGGTGGAGCTGCTGCCGGAGTGCCACCGATTGCAATTGCGATCGCGGCTTTTTTTTTTTTTTTTTTCGCCGCGTGGGGCGGCAAAAACCCTGGAGCCGGTCCTGGTAATGAGATGCATATTGACATCCTCCAGCATCCCAAATTCCATTGGCTCTGCTGACAGCCAGTTCATTTTCCGGTTGTCACTGGAGCACTCTATGTAGCAGCTAACCTGCTGAAAAACCTATGCTATGTACTTGCTGGGAAATATGTTTCATTAGAATGAAAGAGAGATGGGTAGTCCACCTCAATCAGGCCAGAAGCACTATGATTAACACTTGTGGTTTCCATTATCAAAGGAGCTGAACACACCAGCCCCAATCCAGTAAATCATATTTGGGCTAAACTTAAGCACATGAACAGTCCCACTGAAGTCAAAGCTAAGCATGTGATTAAGTGCTTTTCTGGACCAAAGCTAGAGTTCTCAGCACCTTGCAGGATTGAACCCTATCCTCACAAACTCACTATCCAGAACCATTACTCAAACTCCAGGTGATTTCTTTTGAATTATCACAAAAGTTAGCGATGGAAAGGCCAATTAGAAGCACCCTGCCAGTGCCAGCTTGTTTCCTCTGCACATTTGCTAGTGTTTTGTCCTACTTTTAAATATGGGGCTTCCACTAGTTCTTAAGAGTAACTATTTCACAGTCTCATAAGCTCAGCAAGTGGATGATTTTCCCTACTTAGCCTTAATGACCCCAAGTCATCCCTTGCTCCTGTAATTACATGTCCATCTTCTGCTTTGGAGATTACACTTTCTAAATAACTAGATTCATCCATTCTCTCCTGAGTTATTTTGCTCTTCTGGGGCCTGCTCTCAATGAAGTTAATAAGAATTTCCCCATCTGCTTCTAAGTGGGGGTTGGAGGAACTGAATCCTTAAACTTTCCTTATGAACCATTTCCTCTAGCCTCTAGTCATCTTGTTTCTCTTCTCTGATCTGCAGGCAGTCTGTGTATCTTGCAAGTAAACAAGGCAAATAAGGGTCAGCACATTACTGCACTGCCCCAGGAATAGAGCAGGGCCCAGGCTGTAGTTCTGAGAGTATGCTTCCCAGAACAACGAAGGGGCAGAAAGGAGCGTTTTGTAGGTGGCTGGCTGAGTACCTGTTTGAATTATTATTTTTGCTGCTGAGGTTTTATTGTAATATTAATTATGTGTTGAGAGCCTTATATAGTCATCTTTATTCATTATTATTTAAATGTACATGCATATATTAATTAAATAGCTCTATTCAGAGTCACAATTAAGTCCCAACAAGAGGGAAGTAATCTGTGCCAATCCCGTTCCTGGCACAGTTTATTTCCCTTGCTATTTAGTGTGTGTTGAAGGATGGAGCTAAAGCTCTACTCACTCCCCACACACCTACTTAGGAGGCGGAGTAGCAGCCTAGCAGCAGCTGATTACCCCATCCAGAGTCTGGTGATGTGGGTAGCCAATGGAGAGGAGCCAAGAGGCTTCTTACACCCCTGCATGGGCACATAGCAAGGCTCACCAGCAAGCCCTAGGGTTTAGCAGTACAGTTGTGTGCTTTGAATCATGAAGCACCTCTCCTTAATGATCCTTTGGCGAGGGAAATGTTTGTTACTATACCACTTCTCTCTTCTAAAAAGTACTTCAACTTGCAGTGGGATATTTCTGTTAGCTGCTTTGGCCAGCACTAACTTCATCTAATTACTTTAAGCGTACATAATATGTATAGGTAATAAGCCCTTTTAGGAAAGGCCATTCTATCTCAACACATATATCAACCTTTTTTTTTTTTACCTGCTTAGAAAATAGAAGTTAGGACCAACACAACTTTAGTTGCATCTGAATTAACCAAAGTCCATTTTTGGTACCATATGTTAGCAGCAGCCATTTCCTAAGCTTTCAGGAACAAGCAGCCATTTGTTCTGTCAGTTGTTAAACTCCACTTGCTGTAGCTTTTGAGAAGTTAATCTACTGCTTGGATGATAACTTGATAACTTAACAGCATGGAATGACTTCCTGAAAAGAAATAAAACAACAGCAGCTCAAATGAAGGAGAAAATTAAATGAGCACTCCTTGTAACACGAGTAGTAGATTCTATTGTTTTAGTCCTTTTGTTCTTTTCCCTTTCTTATTACTTTCCCTACTTTTTCATCTGTTCCTTCACTCTATTGTTCTCATTTTGTAAGGGTATACAAAAACATAAGATATGTAAATTTTCAGACTAGATGTTCATGATGGTCCATTTTTGCCTTGGAATCTATGGTATGCTGATCTTAAAATGTTATTTGAAAATGTGGAAGCCCGGAGGCTCTTTGTGCTTTTGTGCATATTTACTGTATATTTGTTTTGTATGGTTTAGATGATAACATTCCTTTAAAGCCTATCAATTGCCTCCAATGCTAAATGCCTTTTTTAATTTTTCATTATCATATTTTGTGCTATATTCATTTGAGCAACTTGTATATATACATATACACACACAGACATATTTATGTATAAAAATATATATCATCTGTAGCATATTATCCGTGTTTGGAGGAAAAACTAAATAACTATTAATATAAAAGTAATCAAATCTACTAGTAAATCACAGGAAACAGTAAAGCGTGGTTTAACCTGGAAAAGTAACTCTAAAAATTAATTGAAAAAAATTTCTAAGGACTTTATTGACAAATGTACTTTTTACTCGTATTAGCCTTCCAAAGTTATCACAGGCATGAAAGTGAGCTGGATTCTATTCCTTGGGGTTCATCATCAACAGAATTGTTTATTATGTTCCAGTCCATTACCCTCGTTGAAGGAAATGAGACCGTACAGGTGTTGTTGCAAGCACAATTTGAAGACAATAGGGTTGCTCGGCTGTAACTAGAATCAAATTTGGCCTGCAGAGCTTTGTTACTAGTGATGTGTGAGAAGAAAAAAACTCCACTTGACTTTCCAATCCCTGAGAGATTTTGCTGGACTGGCTATTATAAAAAGTGTCTTTACTTCTAAGCATTTGATCTGCTAATAATTGAGACACAATAAAATGGTGCCATGTTTTGAAACACCTTTCAAAGTTGAGCCACACTTTAAGTTGCTTCACAAAAGACTACACTCAATACCAAAAACAATTAACAGCACTCAAAAGCAAAGTGTAGATATTCAGCACTCAGAGACTGGTATTCCCAATACAGGTCTGTAGCGAGGAGGCATGGCCTCCCTCAGAGAGTGACAGGGAGGGACCACAACACGCCCCCTGGTGGGCCGAAGCAGAAGAGCCACGTCTGCCCAAAGGGCGGTACAGGAAGGGGAAGTACAAAAGGCAGGCCTTAGTGCTCAGTTGTTGTGGAGTTACAATAGGAGATAGATGTATTCTACTTGTTGGCGCTTGTAGCGGAGCTGCTGGGGCTACCTTTTGAGGACTGACCAGAGCTCCCAGGACTGCTGGCTGACCAAGATGCCAAGGAGTTGCTGGGGCTGCTGCCGGAGGACTGGCTGGGTCTCCCCAAGCTGCTGCCTGTGGACTGGCCAGAGCTCCCTGAGATGACAGATGCTGATACACCTGAAGGAGAGAGTAGGAAGCAGCTCAGGGAAACCAGGAACAGTCTGGCTGGGAGCTGATCTGACAATGTCAGCATGTTGTGGGTGGATCCCTGCTGACCCAGTGGCAGACCACTCTGTCACTGGTAGGTCCCTGGGCTGGGGCATAGTGGAGTTGGGTGGGCCCAAATCTCCCCCCATTCCCCTGCCATTCCATCCCTGGGATGGCAATATCCCCCTCCTTAGACCAGGAGGCCTGTGCTCCTTTGGTGACCCTATCTGAGCCCCACAGACTGCTTAGCTGCTGTGCCCTGATTGTGGGCCAGAGCCCACCCATTGCTTTGCTGCCCTTCCTGGGCCTCATAGATTGCCATACTGTTCTGCCTGGCTGGAGGATCAGAGCACTAGGTGAAGCTCACCTTTACAGGTATGTGACAGTGAGGCTGCATAGCCTCTCTCAGAGAGTGACAGCCATGCAGCATACAAGGTCAATTTGTTTTTATATGCCCCAAAGTAATTTAATAATGTCCATGGTGTTATGTAAAATGCAGATCAGATTGACTATAATTTCCATACAGTGGACTAGTTTGACCCATAGTTGTTGGATGGTATTTTAGATGTTAGGTTTCTAATGTTGTTGTGGGTGTTTTTCTTCAATACACTTCTAGGGTCAAGAGTGAGGATGTTAGCCCTAGCTGTGCCTTCTTCAAGTTGCCTTTTAAATGGTGAATCCTTTTCCAAACAGATTATTTTTGTAGACACCATACTGAGGCTGAAAGTTAAATCCATAAACAGTTGATTTGTCTGGACAATAGACCGTTTACTGTTGTGATAAAAGATTGATGAGTTGTATTTGTATGCTAGCAGCAGAAAAGCACTCAGTCTCAGCCATATGGTTTGGAGGATCTTTAGAGAATTTACTAGATGCTTTGCTACAAAACACCTGGCATAAATTCTCACTGTTTGTACACATTCCCCATACTTCAATTCTGTATATTCTAGAAACAAGTATTTTATTATATTATGAAGACTTGTTAAACACAGAACTGCTTTACTGCAGCACTAGAAGTTTATAAATCAAGTCATTAATTTTAAAGGTTCCCACATTGATTGCTAAACAAACAAACAGCAGAATGTTTAAGCCTTTGCCTTCTTTGCATCCCAGTGTGCTGCAAAACATTTCACACACTCACTTTGCTACAGCCCTTATTTCAAACTTGACTGTCTTCTTTGTCCTGTCCCTTCATCCCCCACAAACTGCATCTTAGAATTTGCCTTTTCCAGTTGTAGATGGGACTCAGGTGTGCTCTAGGTACACTGATGACTTAACACCACCTCAGGTACCTCCCTATATAAGCTGGATTTCAACAACCACTTGCCTGAAGGATAGAGGTCTCCAGAATTTCTAAACATGTTTTCAGCTGAAGTGTGTCAAGTGTTTTCTTCCAGGCTCTTTTTAAATGGGATACTTGAGTGGAGGAAAACAGGATGCTTTGTATTCTTACATAGACATACTTAGGCTCCAATCCTACAAACATTTGTGCACATAATTTACTACTGCGAGTATTTGCATTGAAATCAATGAAACAGCAGCAGCCCCAGCAACTCCTTAGCATCTTGGTCAGCCAGCAGTCCTGGGAGCTCGTGGTAAAACTAAGCACGTGCGTAAGAGTTTGTAGGATTGGGGTATTAGATTGCAAGCTCCTTGGAGCAAAAGGTGCCTTTTTGTTCTGTTTGTATATTGCCTAGCACAATGGGGGCATGATCCATGATTGGATAGACACTTAGACAATGAAATAATTTGTATTATAGTTGCTCATGGAGTCATGACCTAAACCCAGTCACCTAACAGAATGCAGGAAACCGCTGTGCTATACGCCTATCAAGAATGAAGATGCATACTATAGAGATTCACAGAGCTTAAGGTCAGGAGGAACCATTAAATCATCTAGATTGACCTCCTGTATATTTACTTACATTTCACCCAGTTACTCCTGTATGCAGCCCAATAATTTGTGATTGACTAAAACATTTCTTCCGGAAAGGCATCCAGTCTTGATCGGAAGAAATCAAAAAATTGAGAATCCATCGCTTCCCTTGGTAGTTTCTTCCAATGGTTCATCACCTTCACTGGTGGACACTTTTTTGCCTCATTTCCAATTTGAATTTCTCTGGCTTCAGCTTCCAGCCATTAGTTCTTATGCCTTTCTCCACTAGATTAAAGAGCCTGTTCATACCCAGCAAATTCTTCCTATGAAGGTATAATCAAGACACTTCTCAATCTTCTTTTTCATAAGGTAAACAGATTGAGCTCTTTAAGTATCTCACTGTAAGGCATCTTCTCTGACCCTTGAATCATTTTTGTGGCTCAACATGGAGCAGGTGAAGACCAAATCAGGCTTTATTTATGCTGTAATGGCTTCACTCTTATGCTTCTAAACCTCCTCACAAGCCATTTATTCCCTTGCAGTGGTAGAGTATATTACCCAGCCCCGGCAATTCATTCTGTATGGCTGGTCCTGCACAGAACCCCACTGAATTTCATGGTACCATGTATAGGGCCTATGATGGCTATTGCATTAATTTACGTATCCTGTGCTTAGATGCAATACCGCTGATGTGAAAACCTATGAAATTATGGACATATATAGGAAGTAAAACTTCTGGCTAGGGAGAGGGGCAGTTGTGGATAGTTTTAATACACAAAAAATTTAATAAGGTGTGTCAAGAGGCGTTGCTTGTATGTTGATTCCCTTCCCCCTAATTTTTGTATCTGTCTTTAAAGATTGTGAGCTCTTGCGGAAAGGACTGATTTCTCTTGTACATCTGTAGTGTCTGGCACATCTGAGGTGTGACTGTTACTCCTGGGGGAATTCTGCGCCACTGCACCTGCACAGAATTTATGTCCCCTGCTGATTCATTTCCCTGCAGAAAAATGACTTTCTGACAGGGCAGCCACAAAAGTGGTCCTACAACTCTCTCCAGCAGTATGTTTTGGGTGCCCAGGGCAGCCGGCAGAGAGGTAAATCACTGTCGGGTGCAGGTGGAACTGGGGAAAACATGGCTGGTGGCTCCTACCCTGCGCCAGGCTCAGCTGCTAGTCCCAGCTGGGCCGGTGAGGATGGGACTTCCTCTTCCCCTGCACGGCATCTGGGGCTGGGTCAGACCCACCCAGATTTCTCCCCCAGTTGTAGGAAGCTCTGCAACCCTGTCTCCCTCCCCTACACCCCCCCCGCTTCCTGCACCCATTGCGCCTCAGCTGCAGGGAGAGAGATCCCTGTACAGTGCATGTATGGATGGTATGCACCCATCCATACATCCAGACCCTTCTGCACCCTGATTCTCTCCCTGCCCCCCCAGATGAGCCCCACTCCTCCTGAACCACCCTCACAAGCTACCCGCACCTGGATCTCTCCCCCCAACCCCCTTCACCTTGCTCCCAACCCCAGTGAGCCCCATTCCCCCAGCATCTGGGTCCCCCACACTGACCCCCCCCAGCTGAGTCCCAACCACTTTCACCTGGACCCCCCTGCCGAGTCACATTATTGTTGCACCCAGAACCCCCCAAGACCCTGTCCATCTGAATTCCCCCCGGAGCTGCCAGCACCCAGATTGCCCCACACACAACCCTCTCAACTAAGCCCCTCCACACTTGGCTCCTGCTTTGCAGGCAGGCACCTAGCACAGAGGGGCAGGCCCAGTCCTTGTGCTGTGTCAGGGTTGCATGCAGCCTCACCACTGAGTCTATGTCCTGGGATAGGGGAGCTACACAGTGATCTCCAGTGCCATGCTGGAGCCTCCACTTTGTTGTTGTTGACAATTTGCAGAATTTTTAATTTTTTGGCACAGAATGCCCTCAGGAGTAAAATTAGCAAAACAATAATTTTACTGGCGGGACAGGCACCCTCAAAATAACTTCAATAGTGAAAGGAGAGATGGCTTGTACTATTTCTAGCAGATCAGCTGAAGGGCATGATGGCCAAAGGATGAGCATGCCCTCTGAAGAAAAGACTGCAACAATGAGAACTCTTAGTAAGACCAAAGTTTCCTGCCTTTCTGTACAGAATGTAGCACAGCCTCGGACAGGCTGGACTTTCTATCACTAAGAAGGTAATGATTTTCACTTTTGATGTGCAAGTTTCCTTCATGAACGTGTGATCCAGCTTGCAATGTATTTGAGATTCAGAGATGGTTTAAAAGGTATAATAAATGCAGGGAATCTGTTTTGGAGTGCCAGTACCCGAAGGGAAACTGGCTTTTTTCCTTGGCAATTGCGGCTATACTGCCAAAGTGTGTAATTCTCATCTGTTGGAGTTGATGTCAACCAAACACAAATACAAGTATTACTTAACCATTTTCATCTCTACACTCCATAACCATTACCTTATGGAAGTGAAGAAACTTTTTGTACAAATCAGCTACAGTTCATTTTTTTTTTGGGGGGGGGGGGTATGAAGTATTTTCCCCCCTCTTTTTCATTGCTCCCCAAGCACCAGAGAACACTCTTCTCTTCTCTCCCCCTCCCTCACTCCCTCCCCCCTGCCCCCCCAGCACTTCAAGAGAACTCTGTGAATAACCCACCCATGTTTGTATTTTCTTGACCTTTTGAGATGCTATAGGCCACTTCAGTGGATTATTTAGCAGGGATACTGCATAAAAAAGGATGCCAGTAAATAGACTTGGCAATTTCAAAATCTTTTTCTTAAACTAGTTTTGCTGCTTTCTGCTTAATATAAGCTTTTATTTGAAAAAAGATTCTAGCTACCTTCTAAAAGGTAAATGTTAACGTCAGTGAAACCTACCCACAATGTGGGAATGCATCAGAATAAACCCTTCTCCATCCTAACTTCCAACATCTTGTCAAGCCAGTGAGGATTCAAGTGTGAGATTTCAATAAAAATGACAACATAGTAAAATATTGATAAGAGCTTATCGCTATAAAAAGGCTGCATTGATCGAAGAACGCCAGCTTTGTCCCATTCATTTTATTCACTAATATGTACCACGTACAATTCATACAGAACATTCTAAACAACTTAATGTTAGATAAAAAATAGAGGGTTTCAAAAGGCCAGAGAACTAGTATGTGGTGTAATATTAGGTTTTTCTTTTAAAAACTAAGTCTAGATTTCATTTGCTTTGTGAAAATTTTAATGTTTTTAAAATTATCATTGTAGTCTGTCTGACAAATGCCCCATTTAATTTCCCCTTTCATTAAATTATCCACTTTAGAAATTCAAGCATGCAGAAAAATTCTATGTGGGTAAGACAGGAATTAAGACTGAAATTGTTCTCAAGTATAACACATTCCATTAAAAATTTCAGACTAAATCCTGCTTTTACCTGTCAAATCATCTTCAGAAAATTACAGTACAGTATCAGGTATGACTTTAAAATGTTCAGTGTTGCACAAAATCAAACCAGATTTGATATTCTCATCCAAAGAGTCTGAGTTGGATCCTACACCATTCAAAATATACTTTGTTAGACATAAAATATTTTATTTTTAAATTCTGCAGTATGGATGATGAAAGAAACAGCCTGTGCCAACATAACTGCAGCATGCACTCACCATTGTACAGCATAACACACACCCCCACCCCCCCAAATTTTTAATATTTGAGATCTGGACATAATACTCTTGCATGTACATCACAGCTGCTCTCAGATCAACAAGCTTCTGTCAGAAAGGAGAGTGACGTTTCAAGTCATAAGAGCAGGAGGAACAAGAGGATGACACATCTGAAAGCGTAAGTTTTTGTGCACATATTTATGACCCATGTTGAGTCACTGGAGAGCAAAGCTTAAAAAAAACAGACTGCTTAGGTATCTAAACTTTGACTATACGTTTGGGTGTGGTTTGTGGTGGGTTTTTTTTTTTTGTTTTTTTTTTCCCTCCCTTCTTTCGCCTTTCACTTTTAAAGGCAAATCCGAAGAAACTTATCAGTGGTTTGGCTTTTCATTTAATCTTCTCTGGGTGTCTTAGCTGTGTAGTGATCAGCTTCCAATTTCAGGTCTTAAGATTCCTAGTTGCGAACCATATGCTCTGGGACCTGCAGTAACAGAAGACAAGCATGATATAATTATATTGTGGTGTTCTCTAGTATTGCAGAGCTGTTCATTAGAACAAGAGAGACAAAAGGAAAAGTCCATGGGGAAGGGGAGATAATAATGGATGACACAAAGAAGACAAAGGTGTATAATGCCTAGTTGCTTCAGTCTTCACTAAAACGATGCTTAACAAAAATTAACACAAACCAAAATAGGGTAAGAACTGGTTATAGAAATATTTAGATATGTTAGATGTATTCAGATAGTCAGAGCCTGAGGAAATTCACTCTAGGATACTGAAGCAATCTCAGAATCATTAGCAATTATCTTTGAGAACTCATGGGTGAGGTCCCAGAGGAGGGCTGTGATGGGGTGTACTGGCCCCACACTGGAGAGGAAGGGGTTAAAGCAGTGTTCTTGGCAGCAAAAGCCACACCTCCCCGACCCTACTGGGCATTCTCCAACTGCTGCTGCTACAGTATAAAAGGGAGCAGCCTAGCTCAGTCTCAGCTGGCTGCCAAGGAGGAAGGACACAGCTTGCCTGTGTCAGCTGAGGAGTAGCCAGAATTCCAGATCACAGGAGATGCCGAGTCCCCAGGGAGACTCCACCTGAGGGGCCCAGAGACTCCCAAGACACCACGATTTCAACGGCAAGAGTCACGGTAGGAAGTAGCCCAGGGAGGGACGAGCCAGTGTCCTGGCAGCAGTCAGCATGTTAGGGACGGATTCCCCGCTGACTTAGTGGTGAACCCATTCACCACTATCAGGGCCCTGAGCTTGGACCAGGGAAGGCCTGGGTCCCCCTACCTGGCTGCACCCTTTGGGGGGTGACCCACCAAACCACCTCCCACTGATTGGCCATTAGGCTGTGCTTCCCCACAGCCAAGGGGAACCCTTCTGACTTTGGCCATTAGGCCATGCATCCCAAGGGAGTCCTATTGACTCTGGCCGTTGGGCCAAGCTTCCCTGTAATCCAGGGGAGTCCTATTAGCTTTAACTCTGGGCCTATCCTGCCCTTGCCCCACCTCCAGGGGGATGGGGTGTACTGGTCCTGTGACAAGGGCAAATACTGTACCTATCTTTAAAAAGAACAAAGAAGAGCAAGGCAATTATAGAACAATCACCCTAACTTTGAAATCTGGAAAGATATTTGAACAAATTATGAATCAATTTGTAAGCACCTAGAAGATAACAGGGTTTAAGAAATAGCCAGCAAAACAAATCATGCCAAACCAACGTCATTGACAGTGTTGCTGGCCAAATGGATGGGGGGAAGCAGTAGGTGTGACATTTTGATTTTTAGTAAGGGTTTTTGACACAATCCCACATAAAGAAACTAGGGAATGTGGTTTAGATTAAATTACTATTAACTGGTTGAAAGACCATACTCAAAGAGTAACTACCAATGGTTCTCTGGTGGGGTTCTGCAGGGGTCAGTCCTGAGTCCTGTACTAGTCAACATTTTCATTAATGACTTGGATAATAGAGTGGAGAGCATTCTTACAATCTGCAGGTGACACCAAGCTGGGAAGGGTTGCAACCACTCTGATGGACAGGATTAGAATTCAAGACCAGCTTGACAAATTGGACAACTGGTATGAAATGAACAAGAAGAAATTCAATAAAGGCAAGTGCAAAGCACTATGCTTAGGAAGGAAAAATCAAATGCATAACTACAAAATGGGGAATAACTGTCTAGGCAGTAGTAGTGCAGAAAAAGATCTGGGAGCTATAGTGGATCTCAAATTGAATGAGCCAGCAATGTGATTCAGTTGCAAAAAAGGCTAATGTCATTCTGGGGTGTATTAACAGGAAGTGCTGCATGTAAGACACACGATGGAGCTGTCCCCCTCTATTCCACACTGGAGAGGTCTCAGCCGGAGTAGTGTTCAGTTTTGGATGCCATACTTTAAGAAATATGTGAACAAACTAGAGAGAGTCCAGAGGACAGCAACAAAAAACTGTTACAAGGTTTAGAAAACCTGACCTAGGAGGAAAGGTTAAGCTGGATATGTTTAGTCTTGAGAAGACTGAGGGAGACCTGAAAACAGACATCAAATATGATAAGGGATCTTAAAGAAGATGGTGGTCAATTGTTTTCCATGTTTAATGAAAGTAGGACGAGTAGTAATTGGCTTAATCTGCATCAAGGGAGACTTAAGTTACCTATTAGGGGAAAAACTACAGGATAGTCAAGCACTGGAACAGGCTTCCAAGGGAGGTTGTGGTACCCTGGTCAGTGGAAGTTTTTATGAATAGATTAGACCAGAGGTTCTCAAACTGTGGTTCGTGACTCTGTTTTGATGGGGTCACCAGGGCTGAAGCCCAGAGCCCCGAGCAAGGCTGAAGGTAGGGGGGGCTCACGATTTTTCTTAAGTCTAAATGGGGTCACCAGCACAAAGTTTGATAAACACTGGACTAGACAAACATCTGTCAGGGATGGTCTACATATACTTCATCTCGCCTCAGCACAGGGAGCTGGACTAGATGACCTTCTGAGGTCCCTTGTAGCCCCACATTTCTATGATTTGCTACTTCATAGGATAGGAGAGTAAAGGTGTCAGGGCATGCCATCCTAACATAGCTGTGCCTTTCTTGTATTGTAGCAATGTGTGACAAAACAGACCAGCTGAGTTCCGCCTTAGCACCATGATGAGAACACTAAAATGCAATATTAGGACTTCATGCTGCAATTTTTTAAATTATGCACCTCCAGATTGGTGCTCCAACTCAAAGATAAGTGTCTCTGCTTTAGATTAGGCAGTTATGCCTGGTCCATTCTATTAGGAGAGCTTGCAGAGAACACTATATTTGTTGAGAGCAGGCATCATTCACCATGCCAACCATGTAATGGAGAGTACTATTTTGTGCAAGTTCATAGAAGAAGCAAGTAATATTTATCAATTGCTGTTGCCTTTTTTTCCTTGTGTGTGTTTTAGGGGACCTATGCTGAAGGAATGCAAATGGCATGATATCGCAAAAAAAATTAATTTCTTTGAGATACCTCTGGTGGTATGTAAGGTTTGAACTCTTCATAGAGCTTAATTTTCAAGAATTAAGAATAAATTCACTAGCTTCAAGAAAAAGAGAAGTTACCAGCCAATTATTTCCTGCATTTGATTACTTTACAGGGAGCAGCCATTGTTCTTATTAGAAGTGCATAAACTTGTTAACCACTTCTATGCCTAAGCATTACCAATCAAAAGTCATTACTATTACTGCCAGCTTCTAAGTACACCTCTACCCCGATAACGCGACCCGATATAACACAAATTCGGATATAACGCAGTAAAGAAACTCCGGGGGGGCGGGGCTGCGCGCTCCGGTGGATCAAAGCAAGTTCAATATAACGCGATTTCACCTCTAAGGCGGTAAGATTTTTTTTGGCTCCTGAGGACAGCGTTATATCAGGGTAGAGGCAGTGGTGAGCTGGAGCCGGTTCCTACTTGCGAACCGGTTGTTAAAATTAGACGCTGGTGTAGAACCAGCTATTAAGGGGCGGGCGGGTGGGCAAACAACTCCAGTCCGTGGGCCACATCCGGCCCACGGGACCGTCCTGTCCCCCATCTGAGCTCCCAGGAGTCCCAGCTGGGGAGGCCGAGGCTCCCCCCAGCCCCTCCCCCCCTCCGCAGAGCCGCAGCATGCCGAGCCGCCAGCAGCTGGGCAGTTCAGCTCCTGAGTCCTGCTGCTTTGAGCGACTGCAGGCAAGGTGTGTGTGTGTGGGGGGGGGGGGCTGTGAGCTCCAGGGCCACCGGGGGGGGGTGGGGTGGGGGTAATGGGGGGAAATTTGCACCAGGTCCTGGGCCTTGCAGGGGCCCCCGGCCCCATGAGGATGTCTCCAGGGCTGAGCTCCTCCCGCTCAGAACCGGCGGGCCAAGCGGCAGGAGCTCAGCAATGCTCCAACCTTTTGTCGGGTGTAAGAAAAACATCAACAGCTACCTTGCCATTATTGGGGGGGAGGGGGGAAGAAAGCTAGAGGGGACAGAGAGGCAGCCTAAAGAGCCAAATCTGCTTGCAAGCTTTCTAATTAAATAGTGTCCACTGGTTACTTGGGAGGTAGGCAGCCGTTGGGAGAAAGTTGTATATTTTTGCAATTTAAAAAAAATATAATTTCCATTATAGGGACAATGTTTTATAATTATTAAAATACTCATGACCAACAATTCTATATTATGAGGAAAACTGTGGTCTGTGCTTTACTAAAAAATAATAGGGCGCTTTCTTTTTTCTAGCCTGGTGGCTGTTATCCTATACTACAGTCCTGTATTACTAGTGTTTCCATTTCATAAACTAACAACACTATTCAGAATGGGGGGGGGGGGAATGTCCCTCCACTCTCCTGCAGCTGCAGCCCTGTTTCACCTACTCAAAAAAAGCTCTAGCAGAACTTGCATCAAAATCTAAACTCTGTGTGAACATGTAGGGTTTTGTTTTGTCCAATGGGCCATTTTAAAACATAAATTATAAGATTATTTTTCTCCTTTGTATCAATCACTGATCTGTTCTTCACCGATCCCTGATAAACATGTAAAAAATGTGGTGTTTGTTTGTTTTTTGGTTTTGTTTTGTTCTGTTTTGTTGTTTGTTGTTGTTAAGTAGGACTCCCAATGATGACTCAATGCATTGCCATTTCTTATGGAGAAAGGTACAAAAAAATACTTACTGTGGAACATCCCTTTTTATAGGGAATCGGTTGTTAAGATTTTGGCAGCTCATCACTGGGTAGAGGTGTATCATACATATTAGAAATCTATAGATATCCTTTTTTTTTTTTTTTTAAACAGGATGTTGCAGAGGATATGTAAACAGGATACTAATCATGGAAATTCAAAAACCCAAAATGCAGTCAGATTAAAAATATTAAGTAAGATGATAGGTTTGTGATAACGCACTTGTGTTAGTTATCTGAAAGTAAATGTATTCCACTGATTTAAGATAAATGGTGAACGATACCATACACCATTAGTTTGAAAAGCAATAAGTAAAATGCAAAAGGAAAATCATTTTTCTAAACAAGAGGCACTAAGGATTAGATGACTTACTGCTGCTTTCAAAGCTTGCTCCAGATCTTCCAGTATATCTTGTGCATCCTCCAAACCAATTGACAGGCGAATCAAAGTATCATTGATCCCAAGAACCTCTCTCTCCTCTTCAGGAACTGAGGCATGAGTCATAATGGCCCTGAACGAAAAGAAAAATAGTCTCTGTGCAGACCCATTAGGGGGTTTATTAAATAACTAATTATCTGCCAGCTCTGTAGGAGTGGTGACTATTTTTTGAACGGCAGTTTTGTGATCGTCTCTACTTAATCTACACATCAAAAGCCCAGATCTTCAGATAGTGAAAACTAGCATAGCTCCAATTAAGTCAATGGGGCATCAACTAGAATAAATCTACATAGCTCCATTGACTTCACTCGTTTGTACTAGCGGAGAATCTGGTACAATATTGCCTGACTATAACTGCTAAAGAAAAACAGTGGGTACTTTGGACACTCTAGCTCCAAGTTTTCATCTGGAAAAGGAAGCAACATCCTATACTACTTTCCTTCAACCTTTTTATTGTATTTGTCTAAACATGTGATATCTAAAAGTTTTCCTGCTGGAACTGGATATCTGTGTTTAAAGACCATGGTTTGAAGGTAAATTCAAAGAAACTGAGGTTATGCAAGTAAGGAAGGTAGAAGAACCAAGTGAAGTTTCAGGTGAAAGCTGAATCAGAAAGAATTTGTGTACTTGGAAACATAGGTGGCGAGTTATAGGGGACCATGGTGCCCATGCTCCACCAATGTTTGGGCTTATATCTTCAGAACCGTCCTGTCCATAGGATGGACCAGGGCAACTGCCTCGGGCCCCGCACTTTGTGGGATGCCGTGCTTCAGGGGGAAGCAGGGTCCAGGGTGGCCTGGGTGGTTTGCAGGGGGCCTGGTGCCAGCAGCAGCAAGTGCCCCTGCCCCACCCCCACTCCAACCCTTCCCCCCAGTCCCCACCCTTGCCCCAACTCTTCCTATCCCTGCTCCGCCCTGCCTCTTCCTGCCCCTTTCCCCAAGCCTCCGCCCCACCTCTTTCCAGCTTCCGCCCCCTCACCCAAGTGACACCAGGAGCCGGAGGGGCAGGGCGGGCTGGGGCCAGGTCGCTCACTGCTGCCGGCACCAGGCCCCCCACTAACCTCCCTGGCCACCCTGAACCCTGCATCCCCCTGAAGCATGGGACACCCAAAAGGGTGGGGCCCAGGGCGATTGCCTTGGCCCGTCCTATGGATGAGATGGCTCTGCTTGGACCCATTCTGGGCACCACCAAAAATTATACAAACCTGGAGCCCATGCTTGGAAAGTATACTTAGTGCCACTGGAGAGAGATTTGGAGAACTGACAATAAGAACCCAATGTTCATGGGTGGCCGTGAAAAACGTGGTAGGAATATTGAGACCAGCAATTAAGTTACAAACTGAAAGAAAAAGTATATGCTGCATGTGTCTGTCCCTGCCTGATCTATGATTTGGAAATTGTGGATCTTACAGAGAAGGAAGAAAAGAAGGTACAAGTAATAGAAAATGATATACTGGGGAGAATGGAAGGTTAGAGGAGGGTAGATAGAGTGAGCATGGAAGAAATTTCAATGACAGGCTGGAGAGTACAAGTTTGAGGCGAGCTGGACATATGGATAAGAATGGGAGAAGAATGACCAGCAAAGAGAGAATGGCAGGAACTGGACAGCAAGAAAGGAGGTGGAAAATCAAGGATATGATGGAAAGACTGTTGTGACACACTGCTAGACAGGATTAAGAATCCTGCAGGATAATGACCCAAATTCAACCTTTAGGGCCATATTGGTAGATAATGTTTGTATTTTTGTGTTTTTATTTATTTTTATTTATATATTTTGTTAGAGGTTAATGTAACCAAACAGTTCCTGTCTATGCTGTAATCTGTTAATTCAGAGATCAAAATGAGAGCTTAACAGTTACATGTACTGTAAATATAGATTCTAGGACTGGAAGGGACCTCGAGAGGTCATTGAGTCCAGTCCCCTGCCCGCATGGCAGGACCAAATACTGTCTAAACCATCCCTGATAGACATTTATCTAACCTACTCTTAAATATCTCCAGAGATGGAGATTCCACAACCTCCCTAGGCAGTTTATTCCAGTGTTTAACCACCCTGACAGTTAGGAACTTTTTCCTAATGTCCAACCTAGACCTCCCTTGCTGCAGTTTAAGCCCATTGCTTCTTGCTCTATCCTTAGAGGCTAAGGTGAACAAGTTTTCTCCCTCCTCCTTATGACACCCTTTTAGATACCTGAAAACTGCTATCATGTCCCCTCTCAGTCTTCTCTTTTTCCAAACTAAACAAACCCAATTCTTTCAGCCTTCCTTCATAGGTCATGTTCTCAAGACCTTTAATCATTCTTGTTGCTCTTTTCTGGACCCTTTCCAATTTCTCCACATCTTTCTTGAAATGCGGTGCCCAGAACTGGACACAATACTCCAGCTGAGGCCTAAGCAGAGTAGAGCGGAAGAATGATTTCTCGTGTCTTGCTCACAACACACCTGTTAATACAACCCAGAATCATGTTTGCTTTTTTTTTTTTTTTTGGCAACAGCATCACACTGACTCATATTTAGCTTGTGGTCCACTATAACCCCTAGATCCCTTTCTGCCGTACTCCTTCCTAGACAGTCTTTTCCCATTCTGTATGTGTGAAACTGATTTTTCCTTCCTAAGTGGAGCACTTTGCATTTGTCTTTGTTAAACTTCATCCTGTTTACCTCAGACCATTTCTCCAATTTGTCCAGATCATTTTGAATTATGACCCTGTCCTCCAAAGCAGTTGCAATCCCTCCCAGTTTGGTATCATCCGCAAACTTAATAAGCGTACTTTCTATGCCAATATCCAAGTTGTTAATGAAGATATTGAACAGAACCGGTCCCAAAACAGACCCCTGTGGAATCCCACTTGTTATTCCTTTCCATTAGGATTGGGAGCCATTAATAACAACTCTCTGAATATGGTTATCCAGCCAGTTATGCACCCACCTTATAGTAGCCCTATATCACTATATTGATCTCTTTGAAGTATATAGCAAATCACCTGCAAATGGTGGAAAATGGGCAATTGGCTTATGTTAATCCATGTAGCTAATTACTGGTGATGCTTAGGAAATAGGTCTACTTCAGAGTCTCATCTGTTAAAGGTGTCAAAGGACTCTCTGTTGCTTTTTACAGATCCAGACTAACACGACTACCCCTCAGATACTTCAGAGTCTCTATTACCTATTGTTCGCCTAAGGATTCTGAGCTGTCAAGAGAAGGCCTGGAACTGTATTTAAAAAAACAACAACCTTGGATCCTGATCCTTTTTATCTCTGATCTGCTTGATGCATTATGCAGGGGAAGCTTGAGTTGTAAGACTGAGATCTCCAGTCCTTCCTGGATATGAATATTGGACTATAACCTATAAACTAATTCTTTGCAACTATAGTGCTCACTATCTCTACTATGAAACTAATCAACTACACTTATGTCTGTATGTATACTGATCTTTTAACCAATACACTTTAAAAAAACACTTTAGTGTAAGAATTGGCTGTAAGCGTGTATGTAGGTAAGATCTGAAATCTTCATTAACCTGGGAGGTAATGCTTCCGATCCCTTGGGATTGGTAGAACTTCCTTATATGATTAAGATTTTCCACTAATCCCCACCATATTTGACTTGGGTGTCTTGGTAGAAGCCCAAGGCTGGGTTGTTATAAGGGAACTGTGTTTTGGCTTCCGGGTAACCAGTACGGTATTACAGAAGTTGTTTTGGGCAGGCTTGGTAAATCTAAGTATTGGAATATCCACCAGCTTTGAGAATTATCTGCCCTAATTGAATAACCTCAGTGTGGCTCCCTAGAAATCCTGATCACAACTGTCAAGAGGTTTAAAGAGGAAAAAGGATTGGAACTCCAAGGCCTACAAACTTGTGCCATCGACCAGGAGGAGTGGTAAAGAATTGTGGGTAACTCTGATCCCATGTAAACCAGAAAAGGAGTTGAGAAGGGAAGTGAATTAAACAAACATTCCTAGACATTCAAAAGTGGGCCACATAGAAAATTCATAAGGATTTCTTCTACCTTAAGGTAAGAGCTGATAGAGCTTTATAGGTATTAGACTCAATACTGCCCTTATTTACAGTGATATCTCCCATTTGATTTCAGTGGGCAGAAGAAGACAATGGTATACACATCATGCAGAGAATAGCCAATTTTTCCTTTGTATTCTCCTCACCCCAAGCTGACAGACAATATTAAATTCATTTTCACTACTGGCTGCAGTGACTACGGTATTAGCAGAGAAGCACAGGTCTTGAAAGGGTCAACCATTTTATCTTCAAAGTCTTCAGATAAGCCCAGAATGATCTAGTGTCAGGTAATGAAGTATTGTTTCAAACCCTATGTTAAAATACACAAAGTTTACTGGTTTCAGAGTGGTAGCCGAGTTAGTCTGTATGAGCAAAAACAAAGAGGAGTCCTTGTGGCACCTTAGAGACAAACACATTTATTTGGGCATAAGCTGTGGGTGGGTGGAGATTCTCGAGATAGAGAGAGAGAGAGAGATACACACTGCTTACTGTATTTTTCACTCCATGAATCTGATGAAGTGGGTTTTAGCCCCCGAAAGCTTATGCCCAAATAAATGTTAGTCTCTAAGATGCCACAAGGATTCCTCTTTGTTTTTACAAAGTTTACTGGGTATGAAAAACAGGTGCATGTAGTTTTGTGTGCCAAGTATGCCCTCTTGTGTAAGGAGTTAGAATAGCAGACTTTTTTTACACTAGCAAAACTGAAGAATAAGTACAGTAGAACCTTAAAGAAAAGAACACCAGCATTATGCACTAACCTGTCAACTGGACACCATGTGAAACTGGAAGTAACCAATCAGGCAGCAGCAGAGGCCCACCCCCCAAAAAAGTCCAACCAAGTACTGTGCCTGTATTGCATCTTAAAGGTAGGTACATCTGGGCTGTTGTCCCCACATACTTACAACTAGGAAGTGAAGATACTGGGGCTGCCAGCCCAAGACTGCCAGAGCCAGCAGAGCAGGATCAGTGCCAAGGTCTGTGCTGCTTTCACCCCCTCTCCTCTGGCCAGAAAGTGGGGGATGTACTGTTTTTACCTCCCCACCTCCAGACAGAAGGGGGACAAGCTTGCAAGGAAGCTGCTAGCACTGAGGAGGGAGCTCAGAGCCTACTGGAGCCTGGAGTGTCAGCTGCTGGAGCCCAAACTACACTTTGTTCAGAATTACAAACATTTCAGAGTTATGGACAACTTCCATTCTCAAGGTGTCTGTAACCCTGAGGTTTTACTGTACATAGTGTAGATTTAGTGACTCCATTGTCCATACTTTCATTCGTGGCTGAGACTCCCACTTTGAAAAAGGCAGGTCAAAGAACAATACCGTGCTGCAAAAAAGCCAATGATTATACTGTGGAAGAAACTGAAGGATATTCCTTGATTTACAGTAACTGAGGGGGCAGTTCTTCAGTTTGTTGATCTAAATGCTACTAACATAACCTCACCTTAAGCCAATGATACAATAAAATATAGCATTTTTGAGGGAGGAATTTTATCTGCTTTTGCTTCACTTGCATTTTACTAATCCAGCTAGTTTCTATAGTTAAGGATAAGAGAGGTAAAGATTAAATACGCTCTGGGTGAGATTCTAAGAGGCATAGCACAGAACTTGCAGCCCAGTTGCTCTAGGGGAGACAAAGGTGATTCTTTGTGCCCTCCCAAGCCCTTGAGGCCTGTGTAAGTTACACCAGCTTTCCAGGGCTGCCTTGGGGGGGGGGGGGGGGGGGGGGGGGGGCGTGTCACAGCGCCACCCAGAATCTCCACAGTGCTGTGCACTGCAGCTCATTATGCCTTGTAGTTCATGTATGTGGTATTTTGAATTGAGGGTGTTATCTGCTGTATGCAGATATTGTGAATCATAGATTTGTCAGGCAATGTATCCAGAAAGGGGAGGTGTGGTTCTTGATAGTCACATCTTTCTGCAAATACTTTAAAGACAATGCAGAGCAATTTGCTTTGAAGCCCTGGCTCAGCTCCCCACTTGCTGGGCCTGCCAGACCAGTTCCAGCAGGAGGGACTCAGCCCCTTGGAGAGGGAAGGGGTCAAGCAACCTCAAAAGGGTTTAAACACATAGATACTCCTTTGAGGGGATCTGACAGTTAAGGGGGAGGATGATCCAGACATTATTGGGGAGCTAATTGACCCCTGGGCTCCAGAGGTCAGGGTAAGACAGGGCTATCTAAACCTTTAGGTAAGATAGATATGCACATAGATGATTTTTTAAAACAATAAATAGTCTCTCTCCTATCCTATGCTGCATTCCTACTGTTAAGATTAAATAATACTTTGTTTTATGGAGGCTGTGTGGGGTCACTATATTCACCACTGAAGAACAGCAGGTAGCCAAAACCCAGTTGGATCTACTGATCAGTCATGTTTGGTATCTAGGGCACTGTAGCCTAGCACCCAGTCTGAGAGTGGAAGAATCAGGGAATTCCACCACAAGGAGGTTAAAGACTTGAGACCTAAGATATGGAGGGGGTGCACTAAAGAGTCCAGAAAAGGGGACAAACCTAAAGCTTGCTCTGAACTGTGACACTCCCCTCCTGCTCCATGCCCCGCCCTGCCACCTACAGCAGGACTTAGGAGGGGATGCTTAGAAGTAGGAGTGTAAGTAGGGCAGTACCCTGTACCTGCAAGAGATTTCTAGTAGGTTGCAGTGGGGGGGGGGGTGGTGCAAGGCTGCACTCTGCTCCTTTTGGGCTAGGGAGGGCATTCATTCTTAGGGCTTTAACAGCACAATCCATATGCTAACAAACTTAAACAAAGGTTTTGTTTAAGTTTATTAGCATATGTAGTTCTGTTTTATGTTGGTCATGAGTCCTCAGGAGGGGGGATGGAAGGTATTTAAATAAAAGTGGTTTTGGTCCTTTTTCTCCCCATTGGTCTGAATTATCCATGACATTCATACTGTATCATATCAAGTCCAAATCATTAGAGGAATGCCTCTGCTTGCACTGATCAGAGGATGTTTGGAGTCTGATGTCAGCCCAGTTCTGCAGCCTGACAGGAATCAGTGGTGTTGTCCCAGTGTAATTAAACATAGAATTCTGCTTTGCAGCCAAATGAGTCTAACATGCATTTTGTTAACTGGAACTGGAGCAGCAAAATAAAAAAAACAAGGGCCTCATTTTCCAGCTTCGTGGGTGAGAGAACTATAAGTGAAGATTATAATGCTGGACACTGACAGCCTTAAACCAGCTGCCTCAGGAATCTGCCAAGAACTTTGCTGAAAATATGTTCCTCATCTTAGCAGGGGCAATGGTGCTAAGACTTATCACACATCTGCCCACCTTTATTCGAATGAAGCTCCTTCTGACCTGACAGCTCAGGCATGGTCACTTTCATTCAGAACAATTTACAAACTTGGAACCTAATCCTGTAAACCCTTAATCATTTGATCAGTCCCATTGAAGACAATGGGACTATTTGCATAACTATGGACCATTTTTGTGGCAAGAGTTTCAGGAGTCCGTTCCTATAAAGGAAGTTGAATCCCCCCCATTTGAAATACATTTGGGTACAATAGCATAATGCAGTTTAAGATACATTCTACTTAAAATTTGTCTTTTAATAAATCATACATATGTTGAAATGGCTCCTCACCCAAATCCCAGATTCCATATAAACAGACTGAATACTATATATTTGGGGGGGAAAGTGTGGAGTTAAGCATGTTCATATATACAAAACACCCATTTCAGCACTGCACTGGAAAATATAGTTGAACTTAAACTTTCTTCAAATTCCATAGAAAATTAATAGACACAATTGTTTTCTGTGTTAATCAGTGTGTACCTGAAAAAATTAAATGCCTTCTAAGAGAAAAGAATCAGTCCACACTTACTTAAAAAAAAAAAAAAAAATCCTTCCAACTAGTGTTCAGAAGAGTGCTACAAGACACATACATAACCTCATGAGCAAAGGGTGGAGAGGATAATGTGGGAGGATATGACCAGCAATAAATAAAAAAATCTCAAAGAGGCAGAGGTTCACAGATTTGCAAACCTAAAAACCTGTGTTATGCTTTAAACCACCTCATCACATAACTTTTTAATGTCCATAAACCTGGGAACTGCAAAGGAACACTGAAGCCCATTAACCTGAATGTGTGCCAGTATGCCGTCACTGACTAGGCTCAAAGGCTCATTCACAACTGAACAGCTAAAAATTAACCTTGCCCTTTTAGGCTAAACAGTCATATCATTGGCTCCATCTCTGTTGTTACACAACAGAGAACAAAACTCCAGTGGGGCATGACGCTGGCACAGAGGGTCTCAGGTATGTGATGTGATTTTTCAGAATCTCTTGTAATCATGTACATGAAATAGCTGGTACTTATGATTATGCTATTTCTATGCATTGTGACAGACCCAGACCAGTGGGGTACAGGAGTCTGGTAGAGGGCAAATATACTGGTCACTGGATGAGTAGTTTTCTGTTCCCTGAGTGACCAGAGCAGGGGCTGCACTAGAGTAATCAGGAACCTGCTAGAACCAGTTAAGGCAAGCAGGCTAATTAGGACACCTGGAGCCAATTAAGAAGAAGCTTCTAGAATCAATTAAGGCAGGCTAATCAGGGCACCTGGATTTTAAAAAGGAGCTCACTTCAGTTTGTAGTGTGTGAGTGTGAGGAGCTGGGAGCAAGAGGTGCAAGGAGCTGAGATGGAGTGGGAGTGCTGCTGGAGGACTGAGGAGCACAAGCGTTATCAGACACCAGGAGGAAAGTCCTGTGGTGAAAATAAGGAAGGTGTTTGGAGGAGGCCATGGGGAAGTAGCCCAGGGAGTTGTAGCTGTCATGCAGCTGTTACAGGAGGCACTATAGACAGCTGCAGTCCATAGGGCCCTGGGCTGGAACCCAGAGTAGAGGGTGGGCCCGGGTTCCCCCCAAACCTCCCAATTGACCTGGACTGTGGGTTCTTCCAGAGGGGAAGGTCTCTGGACTGTTCCCCAACCCACATGGTGAATCTCTGAGGCAAGAAAATCCGCCAATAAACGCAGGACCCACCAAGCTAGAGGAGTAACTTTGTCACAGCATGTATATTCATCTTGGTATCTGAACTTATGAATATTAGCTATGTTTACTACATGTTTACTCCTGTGGTAATGCCCACAAATTGTTTAGCCAGCACATGAAGGGACAAGTCAAGTTGAACGGCTCATTAAGGAACACTTAGCTCACAATGAACCCTAGAATACGTGTCTACACTTACTGGATTTTTCCTGTGAACATTCTAACTACAATATGGGTGGGGGTGATGGACATGTAACTTACCCATGTGACTCCAAATACCATCTTTCACAGTGAGAATAGATTTCCCTTCACTTGGCAGAAGTTAAAAGGCCCTGGAAACATCTCCATTTTGCTTCTTTCCTGCTCCAGCCTCTGGACAATGAACATATCCTAATGGGAGCGTTCTGACCAAGGGACTGAGGGGACTTCAAGGTAATCTGGAGCCTTGATATTCCTCGATCCTTTGCAGGTGGACTTATGAGTTGGATATGGTACAGAGACTGTTCTAGCCTCACTGATTGCTGATTTCTCCCTTGCCTTGCAATGGACAAAGATCAGATGTCTGCTGACTTTCTCACATGAGTCAGCAGCCTTTGATACCTGTGGTATAAGCAACATAGCTCTTGCTTGAGTGGTTTTGTTCTTTCCTCTCCAAATGTCAAAGCCTGTTCCCATTGAACTCAATAGCAAAACTCCTTTTGATTTCAACGGAACAGGATTTGGCCCCAAGAGATCAGAGAATGTGATTTTGATCAATTGCTTATCTGTCCAGAGATATTTCTCATGTATGTTCTGCCAGGCTGATTTTGATTGCCCCTCCTGTATGTCATGCTGAGGAAAATAATAGAACTACAGCCCAAATTGTTTTATCAAGATGCACATGGCACAAACAGTTCTATGCCTCTTTTCCATCAAACCCAGATGGCACAGCATCTTTGCTTTCTTAGTGCTGGGCTGAGAGCAATACTTAGATAAAGGCAAGCTGGCAGAAGCTTAGTTTGGACATAAGGGAGGCACTGATAGTGTGTTAAAGGAAAGTGGGGCGATTACCCTTCCTATCCTTTCATTTAAAAAGTTTTCAACATGGGGTGCTGTTGGATCCTCAATGACACCTGGAAGTACAGGTGGCACCAGGGGCTCAAAGCATCATTTTATAGCTGCATTTGTTTAACACATGGAGGGCCATGTGGGGAGGTCATATCGTTCATCTCCCCCGCCGCCCTTGCGTCCCTCCTATGAGTGAAGTACCGGCAAGAAATGATTTCTACTTGCACCACTGCTTAGAAGGCAGCCTTATGGCCATCTTCCATAATGCCTAAAATAGGGGAATTCTCCATTAGCCAGAACCATGGCTTTTAGGGCTACTTTATGCTATTGTGACCCTTTTACCTGGCATTTTATGGGACTGGAGTGGAGGTAAAGAAATCATGGGAAGGTCTTGGTGACAGCATACTGTACCATTCAAAGCAAGAGTCTTCCATTGTATAAATTTCTAAAATAAGATCACATCACTGCTCATTTCTTGACTAGCCATAAAATGCTCACGTGATATAAAAATTAGCTCTATGGTGCTTGGTCACAAAGTGAAACATTCAAATTTTAAACACTACACAGTTTCAAGATGACCACAAAATCCAACGGAAGCTTTTCTTCCACAGTATGTGCAATTGAAGGATTGTTTCATCTTAAATCACTACTGGAAGACTGACTTACGGATGTTCAGCTAGGCTTTCATATCCTCCCAGACTCTCAGCCAGCGCGAAAAGCTATAGCAGGGAATACAAACGTTCACTTTGAAAAACTGCTTGTTTATTTATTTGAAACAAAAGCAAGAGGATTTAAAATAGCTACATTGTAGAGGAAAAGGCAATTATGTCTTATAATTTACTTAATTTTGAAGTGGAATTTGCTGAACTAGAAAACCACAAAACTTTCATATCATGGAAAAAATACTGGATGCACTAAGAAAAAACAATTGGTATGTAGTTTACTAGCAAAATGTTACTGGGTGTGAAAACATCAGCCTTAACTTGCCTAAAGAAGAGAAAGCAACTCAAGGGAGAAATTTTTGTCAGGGCTAACCAGGGTGGACCTCTGAGTTCTGAGTATAGTCAGAGTGGGGATGGGGTAAATCTCTTTGGAAAAAAATAAGAGCAGAACTAAAAAACTTTAAATTGAAATTACTCCCTCCTCTCTCTCTACCATATCCCTCTCCTGTCCTAACTATTAATTCTTCAGGTTTCATGCACCCCCTACACTTTCTGGGCCCAATCAAGGGCAGAACTGATGGAACACTGTTTCAGAGGTATTTTACTTGTGTTTGCAGCCTTACTAGAAGCAGAAAGGTCATGAGATTCTTTTCTCACAAGATTACTCATATGACTTTGCAAACCCAGAAATTTGGAGGAGAATCCAAACTTAACAGAATTCAATTGCTGATCCTTTGAGAAATGCCCACCACCCATTAAAGGTCTTCACTAATCTTTAATCATAGATATGTTCTTGCACTAGATGACAAAATGCTCTCTACATACTCTGCTGCATTCAGAAATATACTCTAGATGCGTGTCTGAGGAGGCAGCAGCTGCTGTCAGGATCAGCATGCCTGCTATTGTTCCTCTTGCCTCTTCTGCATTCAGGAGTAATCCACTCCTTGTATACTCAGACAGTCCAGTTTACAAAACACCTCTTTCCTTAAGCATCAGCGCAACAACTGATTAGCCAGGACGCTGAGGGGCTGGAGGTGAAAACACTCAGAGGGAGGTGAATCCTTGATTCTGGAATTTGCTTCTCCCTATTAAACAAACAGATGACTGACCTTCCAGAGCAGGATGAAAGACTCATTTTTGTACTCAAACCTTTGTTTGTGGGATGTTATCTGATTATGTGAAAGTTCAATTGTGATTTTATTTGGGGAGTGAGGGCTAGTGGTGGTGGGATGGTATGGGAGGAAGAGAAATCCTTAATTTGACCGTCAATATAGCTACTAATTGGTTCTGTTTTAAAAAATTTACCAAAATGTGTCCAGAGAACAATAGCCATGAACAAGTTAAATGATGAAGTTTAAGAAAAAGGGAGCTAAACAATGCTTCAAAGCTCATGTTACGAGAACACCTGTCAGGTGATCTGCCAGAAAGAGGCAGCACTTCCTTTTGGAATATGGATCATGAAGAAATCTCAAAAGGCATTTTCTATTGTCAAGTATTTTAAAATGTTCTAGCAGTGTTACATCAGAAACAGCTTTTCTGCTTTCAAATTGCATTAACGGTTGTCAGAAGATATGCAAATACACCTCTACCCTGATAGAACGCTGTCATCGTGAGCCAAAAAATCTTACCGCGTTATATCGAACTTGCTTTGACCACCGGAGCGCTGCTTTACCGCGTTATATCCAAATTTGTGTTCTATCGGGTCACGTTATATCGGGGTAGAGGTGTACTTTTAGTAGCAACATATGGTTTAAACTAGCTATATAAGCCCTAGCTATGATTGTAAACACTTCAAATGCGCGGATACTTTCTTTTCTTCCTTCTCATTACTGTGCCATCTCATAATTATCCATTATTTAGATTGTGGTACTACCCAAATAGATTAGAAGCTTCCCAAACACCTAGGAAGACAGTCCTTGCTTTGAAGATAACCACTTCCTCTTTCACTCAGACCCCTAACTGAGTCACAATCGGGTTCTCTTACAGAATTAGTTTACATTCATTTGAAGGGAAATTACCTTTAAATTCTTGAGAAAGATTTCAGAATGTTCAAGATTTCCTTTAATGTAAAAGGTGACCATCCCAGGACAGCCAGTGGACTGACGCTTCATTAGCTCATGCTGAGGATGTGAGGGCAGTCCTGAAATAATCACATTCTGAATAAAACAGCTTATACAGTCTGTTAAAATTGCATCAGAGAGCAAGCCACACTAAGGCACATAAAAAGCAACCTTCAAGTGTTAAGCAGCATAGAATCAACGGCAAGATAAATGCCTATGCTGGAGTAAAACTAACAAAACAAATTCAATGGATGTATCAGCAACACCTAGGAATGCAGCATCCTATACCAAACAGAGACAGAACCAAAATATCTTCTCTTCAGAAATCCTGCAACTTACCAGGATAAATGACTTTTTCTACCCGGGGATTTGATTCAAGGTACTGAGCAACAGCCAGTGCATTGTAGAAATGCTGCTTCATCCGGATCTGCAGTGTCTTTAAACCCCGATTGCAAAGGTAACAGTCAAAAGGAGATGGAACTGCTCCAAGGGCTATAAAATAGCACAATATTACAAATATATAAAAAACCTCTTCTGCTTTATTGAATAAGGTCTTACTTTCCAAACTGACCCCTGATGTTAACAGATGCAATTACTATTTATTTCTATAGGAACTTTGCCTGTTTATATCAGGGTGTAATTTGGCCCTATATCTGGAAACTCAAACCTAGTACTTAGAATATTTAGTGTGGTATCAAACGTTAAAACAAGATAGGGGAGAGAGAAAAATACATGTTTGTATTTTCTCCTCTCCTCCCCCCAAAATATGAGAGTCAGGCAGGAGCTAAAACACTGAAGATTCAGGGATGAATCTTCAATCAGACATACAGCACTCCCTCAGATTATTTTGTTTAGACTTACTTTGTATTCGCCCTGCCTCATGTGTTCTTTATTCAAAGGATAAAAATGAATTTGTAAAAATATACAGATGACAGAAAAAATGAAGCTGCCAAAACATAAGATTCCCAATTTATCATACAAAAAAATCACGTGTGCGCACTGAGTGATATGGTCATAGGTCTAAAGGAAAACAAATCAAAAAATGGACACCAGCTACATAAAATATTTATTAATTATATGCCTCCTTATATACATGTAAGGAGATATTTTGCAGGGTATTAAGGGGGAGGAAACAAATATTTAAATAAGTTTAGAAAGGTACTGTCCTGACAGCCCTGCAGCCAAAAGTCCTCTGTTTATCCACAGAACAGATACTGCTTCAATCCTGATCTGAAAGGACTACCTCCAACAGATGAGGGCAGTTATTAATGGTTTGTAGCACAGTGGGAATAGAGGTTCAATTCTGTTGGCACTGTACAAACGTACAGTAACGGTACATCTATACTTACCTCCGGGTTCGGCAGTAAGCAATCGATCTATCGCGTCTCATCTAGACGCGACAAATCGATCCCGGAAGTGCTCGCCATCGACGCGGTACTCCTGCTCCGTGTGGACCCGCGGTAAGTACTTTGTAGTTCAAACTAAGGTACTTCGACTTCAGCTACGTGAATAACGTAGCTGAAGTTGCGTATCTTAGTTCAAACTGGGGGATTAGTGTGGACCAGCCCTAAGATAGTTCCTGCCTGACAAAGCTTGCTATCTAGGACCCTGATCCTGCAAAGGACATACAGTAACTCCTCACTTAACGTTGTAGTTATGTTCCTGAAAAATTTAACGATATTAAGTGAATCCAATTTCCCCATAAGAATTAATGTAAATGGGGGGGCGGGGGGAAGAAGGGTAGGTTCCAGGGCAGCTTCCCCTACTGTGCAAGCACCAGAGGTGGTGGTGGGGGGGGGGGGTTCAACCTTCAGCCCGCCCATTCCACTCCTTCCCCCAAGCCCCCACTCTTGACCCGCCTCTTCCCCCCCCCCCCCCACCTCCTACCCCTTTACTTCACTTGCTGGCTCCTCCCCCCTCCCTTCTAAACACCACAAGCCAGCTGATTGCCACATGGGGGGGAGGTGTGCCGAGTCCTCGCTCCTCCCCCCTCCCTTCTGCCTGGGCAATCAGCTGGCTTGTCGCTTTCCATGTATAAGCAGTGCAAATAGTGATAAACATATTAAATAATGCTTTTCATCAGCAGATTTCAAAGCACTTTACAAAGGTCAGTATTATTTATCCCCATTTTACTGCTTGGAAAACTGAGGCACAAAGCAGCAACATGACTTGTTCAAGTCTATCTAGGAGGCTGATGGCAGAAGGGTGATCAGATGTCACGATTTTTGGGTCTTTTTCTTATATAGACTCCTATTACCCTCCATCCCCATCCTGATTTTTCACATTTGCTCTCTGGTCACCCTAGGTGGCAGAGACAGGAATAGAACCCAGATCTCCTGAGTGTCAATCCAGTGCTATGGACACTAGGCCACAGTCCATCCCATTTAAACTCTTGGGTCATATTTGTAGCCTAGATACATGGATTTCATATGTAAATATACCACATGCTTTCTGTTGTGTTCAGGCATACCTGGATCCAATAAGTTTTAAAGAATTTCCTGTGTTGGCTACTTACCATTTTGTAAGAATTTGAGCCTTTCATAGAGATCATCACAATTTACTGAAACCAATCCCATTACAACGTCACTGTGCCCTGAAGATAAAAGAAGAGCATTAAATTTTAACTTGTTTGTAGTCAGGAAGCTTTCAATATATAAAGGGTTGGGGGGGGTTCTTTTCTTGGTCCTGCTACTACATACTTCCTTTTCTGTTTTTGCAGTTCAAGACATCAGATATTTCTCCTAACTGCTGCCATCATCTATGCACTGACATGCACAGCCTTCCCTACCCGGTCTTCCATACAGTTTCGGAACCCCGACGTGGCACTCAGGCCAAAAAGTTTGCCTACCCTTGGTTTATAGAGTGTTGTAACCCTGTATGTACTTGAGTGACAGGCTGTCAGCTCTTGTAAGGAAGTACAGAGCTATTCTTCTGACTCATCGGGGAAATCAGATCATTAGCTCCATTCAGGAATATAAAGGACTCTTTGCTGTACTACTGATTGATCTCTTTATCTCAGAGAAGCCCTTGAAATTGCCAGAGTACATTCTCCTCCGTGAAACAAACTATCTCCCACCTCCAGTAATGCCCCCTGGTAGATGAGGGTTTGTCTACCAGCTTTGTATCAGCTACTGCAGCCCCAACCAGCAATCCATCTGACTGATGCACTCACTTTACTGAGCTGCCTGCAGTTGCTGGCTGGGGAGTGGCCCAGCCAGAGTGGGGGTAGGGGGACATTGTTGGGGGACATAGTGGGTGTGTGGGTCAGTGATGCATAGCTGGCAATCCAGGGGAGGACCTGCAGAGCGGGAGAAGAGGATTTGTAAATGAGGGGTGGGGATTTAGAAGGGGATATCCATGATCTAAAGGGAGCTGTCAGAGCTAAGAGCTATCAAGGAAGACAGCGTTCACACCATCTATTGTGAAAGTGTTTCCCACCTAAAGTAGCACCCAGTTTATTAAGCTTCCACTGTCTATTTACCCCTACACGTTTCAGGAGGTAACGCCAGTCACTTGTGGCCTTTCACTCAGCATTTTTGCACGTGGACGTAAGGTGCTTTTCAGACAGTTGAGGGTCATTACAACCAATGGCTCTTGGTAACACAGACAAGAAAGAAAGACAGAAGAAGGTCCTGGAGGGAGAAATCCTAGTCAACTTGCTCAAGAAAGAGCTTAGGTTTGAAAGTACAGTCCTGTTTTAGGGCTTTGTTATTTTAAATTAAATAAAGGCAAATCAGTTGAGCAATATCTGTTGTGTGTATGCTGTGGTCAGGAACTGGGTAGAAATACCACCTATTTATAAAAGCAACAGAGGGTCCTGTGGCACCTTTAAGACTAACAAAGGTATTGGGAGCATAAGCTTTCGTGGGTAAGAACCTCACTTCTTGCATCTGAAGAAGTGAGGTTCTTACCCACGAAAGCTTATGCTTCCAATACTTCTGTTAATCTTAAAGGTGCCCCAGGACCCTCTGTTGCTTTTTACAGATTCAGACTAACACGGCTACCCCTCTGATACTTGACACCTATTTATAGGTTTCCTCATAGCAAGGATTTCTGAGGGCTCTTTAGACAGATACGGAGAACAAAGCGCATGAAGCAGCAAGAGAAACTGATATTTTATGGCAATTATTATTGGTTTTAGACAAAACCAAGAGAACATTTGAGCTATGTAATATTCAGACGCTTACCATTCATGTATTTGGTTGCAGAATACATACAAATATCTGCCCCAAGAGACAAAGGACGCTAAAATGGAACAAACATAGAAGATCTGATTTAACATTCTTTCACCATTTTCAATCACAAACTACTCTCACCTCATCCCACAGAAAGCAGAAATTTGGTGATCAAAAAAACTAAGACTCAGGTAACAGACACACAGGCTGGGAGTTTCAAAAGTACGTCTATCTCCTATTGACTTCAGTGGGAGAAGAGTTAAGGCAATGCAAAGCACTTCTCAAAATCCTACCCCTAATTTTAAAAATTATTTTATTTCCATTTACAGACTACCTACCAGACTGCTTATAGGCATGTACAGAATAGTAACCACTTCAACATGCTTACAATCTAATCAATGTTAACTGCACATACAAAATAACTTGCCCTACCAATCAAAACCCTTAGCCTCTTCAAAGAAAGGCCCAGGTAACCAAACCAATTTGTTCATTGCATTTTTTTTTACATTTGTGTCTGGATTTGTCTTTCACCTTAATGACACTGCCACAGGAAAATCGAAGCGTTTAGAGCAGGAGCAACTGACAAACAGAATTCTTCACATTTGCTTAAGTTTTCAAATTGCTCTTCCAAGGAAAGAGTAATTGGAAGTGACAAGAGAAACAGCTGCTTTCTCTAAAAATGAGCTGACTTTACATCAGTCACTCAATTATAGACTGCAAATTATTACTCTAACACTTATACTGTGTTTATTCAGTGTGTTAAAAGGCCAATGTAGTTAATAGATTCAGAACAAAAAGGTAGAAAAATCTTGCTGTCAGACTATGTACAGAAGTTTGTATGGTCTTGCTGTCATCTCTCAATAGTGGAATAGTAATTAAAGCACTAGTGCTTTCTTCTATATGCAACATATTAAAGTAATAATAAATTCATGGGGATAGTTATCCTCTTAGCCATGTGTCCCAGTAGCAACCTTCAAGTGCTTAATACATTACCTTTTAATACTTGTCAGACAATCCTACAGAGTTAATCATTGAAATAGATTTTCTCTCTTGTGATCAAGTGAACCGACATACTAACTAGACAAGTTATTGCATATATTGCTCCTTCAACACATTTCCATATTGAGTCTTGCAGAAGCAACTCACAGCCAAATTAGAAAAAAGATCACTAAACTTTTTTCAAACTAGGGCTCCAATTCAGCAAAGCACACACTTAAACTTTAAGTACTTGCTTATATGCTTTGATGAACCAGTGCCTTAAAAGGAAGAATATGAGGTATTACCTTGACAATAGCAAAATCTTACAAGTTTGTATTTGTGCAGATCTACTTTAATCACATACAAATCCTTTATTTTGTAGCACCTCCTAAATTTATGAAGAAATTAAAAAGCAAACCAAACATGACAATTCCTGCTCCCAAAATGTAGTAAATTAATCTAATTTTCATTAAATCAGATAAGTGTATGTGTGTGTCTTGGCATGAACTGGAAACTGTACTTTGTCTGAATCTTATTCACTATACTTCAGAATTTTTTAACTTGAAAAAGTATTACCTGCTGCACAAATGGAAAAAATAGGGGAGATTTCTGTGGCCAAAATAACAAGCTCTAAATTACCACAAATAATAACTAAAGATTGTGTAGCTGAGAGGTTAAAGTGTTTTTTCTATATTTCGAAGATGCTGCGTTCAAATACATTAAGGTTATAGTGTTAAAATATTTTGTTCACTTATTCTCCAAATCAAATGAGATTACAGATTTATATTTTTTAAAAAAAAAACAATTAAAAACACAGTGTAAGGCCCAGAAAGGTGTCCTAGATTAAAACAAACAAGACAGGAGAAGAATTCAGCCATTTAAAGAGGCGTTAACTATAAAAGCAACCAAATCAGAAAATCTATTTAAAAGGTCATGTTAAGTCACAGTTAGAGAAGGTAGAAAATTAGCTTCACCTTAGATAATTGTTTTGATTTAGTGCAACCATTAACTAAATGGGCATCTTTGTTTTAATAGATCTCACATCTTTATATGGTTAGCTGATTCTTTTTCCAATTCATTCTTTAAATGGCGTAAAGTGCTTTGGATCAGATCTGTATTAAAGAGCCAATTGTGCATCACACTTTCCGTGTGAAAGCTTTAAAACAAACCAGAGGCCAAGAGCACACAGTTCTTCATTGGTCGTCCCTTCTGCCATTAGAAGTCATTAAAAAAAGATAAATTAATCCCTGTGTACCAACCTTTTTCCCATTATTTCAGACACCCAGTCAGCTTACCTGGAAATATGCTGACATAAAGGTGTTGTCCACTACTAAAATAATGTCTTTATGTTTATGGATGACATCCGCACAGCCTTGAATATCAATGACCTTCAGAGTGGGATTTGTGGGAGTTTCAAGCCAAACAAGCTGTAATTTTTCAAACAGAAATCATTAGTTTTAGATACATTGTGTAATTTACAGGTACCATCACCTATAACTTTCTTTTTAAAAGGACACTTTTTCCTTTTCTTCTTTTGCATATATTCTGAAGAGTGCGACAGACTGAGCCTCACATACTTACATCTGGGCCTGGTGCTATGGATCTCACTCACACATGCACCCTCCTTTCTTAGAATTTCTTTAGCAACAGCTTTACCAATATAATAGTGAATTTTTTTTCATTTTTTAAGAAAAGCTCTTAAAAATCATTAGCTGTATTTAATATTAGTTTGCCAAATGCCATGTTCCTATCCAGCTGTGAAAAGTGTAATTACTAAAAAAGAACCCCATGAAAAAGCAGTCTTTAACCATTAACAGAGTCAACAGCAAAACCTTCCCTCCTCAACCCAGAAGCCCCTTTACAACATTCACCTTTGAACAAACCTTTATTACTAGCCCAATAAAAAAAAAAAAAGTCCCTCTCTATGTGGCCCCTGAAGTGTTCTGAATTTGCCACCCAAATGCAGAGCATTCCCAAGAAGAGACTTCAGAACTTTTAAGATCTGTGTTTATGCTTTCTGCCATAAATAAAAGCCTGTCCTAAGAACTCCTACGCTCCTATAGTAAAAACAGCATTTGTAAAGGAACAAAACAAAAATCATTCAAGACACACTGCAAATGGAATTCAGGAGTATTCTTCCATTACCTTTGTATCTGGTGTGATTGCAGCCTCCAGGCATTCCAATTTGCTACAGTCAACAAAAGTAATCTTCAAACCCATTCTGGAGGCTACCTTCCTGAAATATCTGTTTGTACCTAAGACCGGAGAAACACTGTATTATGAAAGATATGCTTCTGCTTTACACTTATTTTATAAGAGGGAAGAAATTTTCCATTAACACTAGAGTACACTCACTGATTTTCATTTTATGGGTAAGAAAGGCTCAAGAGGGCGGGTGGAAGACAAAGGCAGGATGCTTTATGCAAAAATTAGACTAGTAATTTTGTATTTTTAAAGTACTTTTTAATGACTGGATGGACTATTCCCTTCCTGTATGCAATTCAAGTTACCACTTCCCCCTTTTCTCTGGATTTGCCACCAGATGATTCGTGCCAAAGCTGTGTAAAAACTTGTAGAAGATACATTTAATAACAGTAATTCCAATGTCAGCCAAGTAACTATGTACAGAAGACCCTGATTATATGATAACTTAACCAAAGCATGTGTTGACCCTTGACTGACAAGCCATCCAGGTTGGGCAGAATTGTGGGAGATGGTGCTAGCAGAAAGGAAGTTACTGGGTAAGAAATTTTCTGTTCTGCAGCCCACTGTCTCCCACAATTCTGCTACACATGCGAAGCAGCGAACAGGACCAGAGAGGGATAACAGAACAAACACAAAGGAAACAAAAAGACCTCTCTCTTTTACAAGATTGCTCAAACAACATGGTTATTACTGGACCACCACCTTTAAGACCTTCCTGCCAAAGGAGCCCTCCACAGAAGACAGAAAGTCCATTCTATAGCATCTGATAAAGGTTTTAGTTCAGGGGTCGGCAACCTACGGCACGAGCAGATTTTTCCTGGCACGCGGCGTGGGCTGAGCTGCTCAGCCCCGCCGCCACTCTGGAGTTCCCGCTCCTGCGGGAGCGGGTCCAACTCGGCCCCTGCTGCTGGCCTGGCGGGGAAGGAACCCCAGGCTGGCAGCGGGCTGAGACCCCGGCAGGCAAGAGCCGCCAGTGAAAACCCCAGAGCCGCGGCGGGCTGAGCCGCTCAGCCCGCACCCGCTCTGGAGTTCCCGCTGCTGGCTCCTGCCAGCCGGGTCCCCGTGGGTCCCACTCAGCACCTGCTGCTGGCCTGGAGGGGAAGGAACCCCAGGCTGGCAGCGGGCTGAGACCTCAGCTGGCAGGAGCTGGGGGCAGAAACCCCAGAGTGGCGGCAGGCCGAGCCAGTCACTGCTCTGGGGTTCTGGCTGCTGGCCCCTCGCCAGCAGGGGTCTCTACCGCGCAGCTCCACTTATCTTGCTTCCGGTTGGAGGCTCTCTTGCAGACAGGGTCCAGGCCTCCAGCCCTGCTCAGGCCTACCAGCCACCTACTCCACTCACCTCAGCTGCCAATCTTGGTTTCCAGCCCTTGCTCATCCTGCTTTCGGGCCTGGAGTCCCAGCAGGCCACCCTTTACATATAACAGTAGTTTGGTTATATATTATAGGCTTAGAGAGAGACCTTCTAAAAAGCGTTAAAATTGTATTACTGGCACGCAAAGCCTTAAATTAGAGTGTATAAATGAAGATTCAGCACACCACTGCTGAAAGGTTGCCGACCCCTGTTTTAGTTGATGACCATATTGCTGCTTTGCAGATCTCTGTGGTGCAAGCATATGCTCTTCTGGCCCATGAGTCACCATAGATATTGTGCAGAGCTCCTTGATTCCTTCTGGTACAGGAACATTGGCTGCATTGTATGCCTCAACAATACATTATCTGATCCATCTAGCAAGGGAGAGCGTCAAGATTCTGAGTCCTAGAGGTTTGGTTGGAAGGAGACAAATAGGGGTGCTTGACCTCCTCACTGACTCTGTATGCTTGATGTAAATCTTTTGTGTTCTTCTAACGTCCAAAGTGTGCCACAGCTTCACAGCTGGGTGCTGTGGCTTTGGACATGAATGAAGGGAAGGAAATCTCCCGTAAGGCATGGAAAGGAAAGTTCACCTTTGCAAGAAAATTTCTGGCAATTCTTAACACCACTGTGTCATCGTGAACATGCAGTAAGGTTTCTGCATAGCTAAGGCTGCCAGTTCTGAAAGTCACAGGGCAGATGTGATAGCCACCAGAAAACAGGTTTTGATGGAGAGGTAGTATCATGACGCAGAAGTCAGGGGTTCAAAAGGATGAGTGGTTAGGGCTTTCAACACCAGTGGTGGATCCCATTTAGCGAAGGTCAGTCCAACCACCAGTCTGACTGCTCTGAGAAGCCTGGAAACCTGAAGGTTCTTGGTCAGGGAGCGTAAAGATGCTGTGAACAGTATGCTACAGAGGGCTGATACCTGAAGTCCCTTATCCACCCCTTGAAGGAAGTCTAGAATAACTGCAAACCCAGGATCTTTTGGGTTTGCTCTGTGCTCGACTGACACCAAAGGCTGAATTTAGTCCAAATGGATGAGTAGGCTTTTAGAGTGCAAGCTCTCCTAGAGGAGAGCTAAGTCCTCTATCTTTTCTGAAGATAGGCCGAGCACAGCTAACACTTCCCTTTCAATAGCCAGGCTGCTAGATGAAGGCGTCTACCAAATCCACTGAGGTTTGGAAGTCCCCTTGAAACAGACGTCATTATCAAAGCGAGGATCTCCATCTGAAACTTTGTTTTCTTCATCCATTTGTTGAGCCTTTTGAAGTCAAGGATGGCTCTGATTCTTCCTATGCCCTTCTGAATAGTGAAGAAAATAGGATTTCCCCAAAAGAATGCTTTTCAGGGTTTTACTCTATCACTCATATGTCCAGAGGTGGAAGATCTCATTCTGGAACAACTTGCGCTTGGCAGGATCCAAGGTGACTGGAAACTAGAGGAGGGGGTGTGGTGGAGTCCTCATCTCAAGAGAGTAGTAACTCTGGCATGCTCTCTCTCAAATCCACTTGTTTGTGGTTGAACTAAACCATTTGACTTGAAAATAGTACACCCTGTCTCCAAAGCTCAGGTCTGGGTCAAGGTATGTTTGCTCATTGTGATACTGAAGATGGGGGTTTTCCCCTCACTCCTCAGTTCCAAGGTTTTTCCCTTACATATCTGTTGACTTTTCTCAGGAACCTCCATAAAGAAAATGAATGAAAGAAGTGTCTCTGTCTGCATGTGGGTTTGTAGTCCCTTCTTAGAGCACTAATTGGAGAAGGGAGGATTGATTGGTTTTAGTGGTTGAAAATGCAGCTATCTTATCCAACTTTTCTCCAATGAGGAGAGATCCTGTGAATTTAGAGAAGCAAAGGGCTTGTTTGAAGAGAGTAATTACTTTACAGGGAAGAAGCCATGCTTCGTGGCCGCAGAGCTCGATGCCATGGCCTCGGCACAAAACTGCATAGCATCAATTGACAAATTGCCACAAATGCTGTTGCTATGGAGATTTTCATAAGTATAGACAAAGTTGGTTTGGTTTTTGCCCTTAAGAGCTTTACATTATTCCAGCCATGACACTACGGCTCGACCAAAGCAAGTGGCTGCCAGAGATGCTCCGAGAGTGTCTGGGGAAGCACTGAAGTCCCTTCTGAGGGGGGCGTCCACCTTCCTATCCATCAAATGCTTAGGAAAGAAGTCTTCTTTGGATGGAATAACCATATCCCTTGCTAGAGATGCTACTGCAGCATTGACTTTAGGCATGTCAGTGACAGCATTTTTTGACTCCTGGATCATGTACAATTTGAGCATGTACTTTAGTCATTACCCTTTTCAGGGGCTTCCCACTCCTCCCTCATTACCTCCTCAAATGGCACGTACAGGAGCATAGAAAAGATTTAGCAGGCAGTATTTACTCTGAAGCTTGTTCTCATGGCCCTGCTTAGGTTGGATCTGTATAGCGGAGACAACTTTTTCCATGCGGCTTCAAACTTCTCGGGGGGGAGGGGAGGGACACAAAACAAAATAAAACCTTTGTTGCATTTTATCTGTGTCCTGCTCAGAAACTAAGTCTGATATCTCTCCTTCCTTGGTAGAGAAGGAGGACAAAATACTTTTGGGGCTTTTTCTTATCCTTTTTGTTCTTTACTTTTTCGGGAGATGGGAGGGGAGAAGAGCAGGGGGGCACATGCTTTTCAGGCATGACCACGCAGCTATGCCCTGAGCAGAGTCTTTTGCGGCTAGCCTTGCATAGGCCCTTGACCATGCTGGAAACTTCTCCCTTGGAGTCCTCCCCCATAGGCTCCCACTCCCCCAAGCTGGGGGATGGGGACTCATTGCCAGAGTTTCCTGACTCAAGCTGGGAGGGAGGGGGGCTGATTGTGAGCCCAGATTCTTTCCTCAAAGTATTGAGGACCCATTTCAGGACTGAGGTGTGGGGGTGAGGTGGGAACAGTAGCCCTGCTACAGACTTATCCTGATTTTGAATTGCCCTGGGCTGGCAGAATGAAGTCCTCCTGGTCCTTAGAGCCTCTCCCAGTTCTGTTTTAGGTTTCCTCATAAGGATTTTCTGTGGTAGAGTCACCGCTTCCTGGGGAGATCGGGTCCCAACATGTGTGTTTGGCTAAATGCTCCATGCCCTAAGCTGGCTGACCATTGCACTGCTAGATTAGGCAGGGTGTAATTCACCCTCCATGGAGCCCGTTAAAGTTGCCTCCCAGATGGAGCAAAATCTGGGCTTAGCTCTGTATTTGGGTGGCTGCTCTGCCATCCCTGAAAGGGGGCAGAAGATCTCATCAGGGTGGCAGTGAAGCAGAGACTCCGTGCAGTTTCACCGCTGCACTGCTGAATACCTGGTCCAAGAGAAGGAGAAGAAAAACAAGAAGGCTGTTCACTGCTACCTGAAAACAAAGAAAATAAAAAGGCAAAGGAAAGGTCAGAGGAAAAGAGAACCGCAACTGACTGCTGCCAGGGAAGCAGAAAATCTGATGGCAGCCAGAGAAAGGGGGTTGGTGGAGTGCTGCAGTTTGAACTGCCTCCAGAACGGCACACAGGAGGCGACTAGCTCATACATAGCAGAATTATGGGAGATGCTGGGCTGCAGAGTCTTGTATTTTCAGACAGTTCTGTGGATATAAGTAATGGGAGACCATTAAGGCTATTGTTTCAGATAGATTTCTTAAGTACTTTTTATTTTGTAGTATTATATTGGACTCTCCTATAGGAAGATGAAAGTCAGGATTGAAAGGAAATCTTTTTACGGTCCCAAAGTGCACTCCCATAGTGGTTTTCAACTTGAGACCTGAAAAGAAGAGGAAAAAAAAAAAAATAGAATGCTAGAATACCAATGTATCCGTTGTACTAAATGCTCTCCTTACTCTGATTTGGGGCATTCAATACACAATACTAATGGGTTTTGAATATCACTTGGAAAGCATTATGCTTAGGACTATTTGAATGTTTTCCCCTTCATTCACGAAACTAGCTATTATTAATAAAACAAAAGAATGGACTTTTGTTACATGGCTGAATTACAACACTTGTTAATTACATTAATTTTCCGTTTTTCAGACAGTCCATCTGCGTTTGCCTTCTTCCTCCCTTCCCTCCAGCCCCTTGCTGTTCTACTCTCCACATCATCTTTTCACACCCCCACCGCTCCTAATTCTCCTCACTGTCATGTGTTTCCACCATGCAGCTTCAGAGTAGTCACCTGTTTCAGGGTCTATTGTTGTGGAAAAAGTCACCCACGCATTGATTTTAGTTCACAGACTCAAGCCTGAGGCCAGTTTATTGCAATACATACCAACGCGTTGGGGTAGCAGTCCGAAAACTACCACAGCACGCAGGCTGCTTTTATTCCTTCAAACCGCAAGCATAGTACAAATAATGCGTCATTTGCGTAAAATAAGAGTTGGGGTCTGTCCCTTTTTCCCGGTACCTTCCTTATTATTTTACGAGAATTGGGTGCCTATTGGGTGGGGGGTTTCTTGGTGGTTTTCGCCACGGGTGGTACTTGGCACCACTTGGAATGCTTTTCTCGTCAAGGTACATATTATTTTTCCGGGGTTTTACGGTTAAGGGCTAGGGGTTTATCACAGACACCCAAAGAAGATATATGATTGGCTAGTTTGGCAGTTAGCTGGAATTACAGGGTGCTCACAGGAGAAGTTGCATTTAGTCAGTTTGCATTCAGCTATTGCTTCACACAAGCGGTTATTATATTTCATCAGCCATGAACATATTTCATTAGTGCGGCTGCTGGGGCTTTTTATTCTTTCCCTCCTTGCACCCCCCCCCTCCTCTGGTCATGACCCTTGACCGAGTTTGGCAGGAGGCTGTGTCACTTAGCCTAGTTCCAGCTTGTGGCCTGCAGGGTGGGCCTATATGATGAGTCTTCGCTGATGTTCTGATCGGTGCAAGGGAGGCCAGCCAGGCCTATTCCCCCACAATTTCCCTCCTCCGATGCCGTGTAGGCATCACCAAGATTCGCTTTTGCTGGACACAGCCGAGGCCTGGTTTCCCGAATGAAACAACATCATGAGAAGTGTTCCTTCTCGGGAGGAAGCTGCGTTGAAGATGATGAAAGGAACATGTCTGAACATGCAGGATCTTCAAGTCGGTATTTTTTTTTTATTTCATTCTTCTTTCTTAAGGACTGCCGGTCTTCCTGCTGGACTACTCTTGAATTCTCGTGTTTGAGCCAAAAAAACCCCCCAAATTATAGATAAGATAGATGTTACTCTATCTATCTATCTATCTATGGTACTATCATTTTAGATGCACTTGTGATAAAAAATAAATAGCTGAAATAGACAGATCTTCCTTTTACAATTTCACCTTTAAAGTAGTACTGAGTGTCAGTGAATGCAATGAGTAATACTAAATGAGCATTATGGTAATAATGATTAAATAACATTGACTTATTTTGTTTAGGAGAATCCATCCTCAACATACAGGATTCTGAAGACTATCCACCTTCAAGATCACCATCATTTTCTACAATGGCAGATAACTCTGAAAATGATAATGTTTCAGTCACATCATGTATGTCACATAGCCACAGTACATCACAGTAGCAAAAAGAAAAACAAATCTCCATCATCCAGAAACAACCATAGATAAGTTTGTGATAAGAACCAGCGGATTACAAAAAGAGGTAATTGATGAAAGAAATTGCCTGGTTTGTTTATGCAACAAACTCTCCTTTCCGTATGATTGAGAACCCACACTTCATTAACATGGTTCAGTCATTAAGACCAGGATACAGTCCACCCAACAGAGCAGATGTCACAGGCAAATTGCTGGATAAAGTGTATGAAAGAGATTGAGCAGGGTGCAAAAGTTCTAGAGGGTAAAATTGTTAACTTGAGTCTTGATGGGTGGAGCAATGTCCACAATGATCCTGTTGTATGTGCTTGTGTGACAACAGAAGAAGGGAATGTCTTCCTTACAGAAACAATTGATACATCAGGAAATGTACACACAGCAGAATACTTACAGTAGCAGCAGTAAAAGCTATAACAAACTGTGAAAAAAAATTCAAACGTCTAGTACGCAGCTTGGTCACAGACAATGCTGCAAATGTATCCAAGATGAGAAGAAATTATTTAGAAGAGAGTCCCAAGCTAATAACATACGGTTGCATTGCTCATTTGATGCACCTCCTAGCCAAAGACTTCAGTGTTTCAGAAATAAAGGCTAATGTTGTTGAAATTGCAAAATACTTCCGTAACAACCACTTTGCAGCAGCTGCTCTGAAAAAGGTGGGAGGAACCAAGCTAACTCTCCCACAAGACATACGATGGAACTCAGTAGTGGACTGTTTTGAGCACTATATATCAAGATCTGGCCTAATCTGATGACAGTCTGTGAACAAAATTGTGAAAAAGTAGATGGCACTGTCACAGCCAAAGTTCTCGCCATTGGGCTTAAGAGAAATGTTGAACACATGCTGAGTACCCTGAAGCCTATTTCTGTAGTCTTGAACAAAATGCAGGGAAATAGCTATTTTATTGCTGATGCGGTTGAAATTTGGAAAGAACCCAGTGAGAGCCTAAAAAGAGAAATATGCAATGACAGTTAAATTACAAAAAAAAAAACCACGAATGGGACAAGCACTATCTCCAGCTCATTTTCTTGCAAATATTCTCAATACTCGGCACCAGGGTCAAACCTTAACTGCTGAAGAAGAGGAGTTGGCTATGACATGGACATCCAGCAATCATCCCTCCATAATGCCAACTATAATAAACTTCAGAGCTAAGGGTGAACCATTCAAGAAATATATATGTTTGCTGATGATGTTTTAAAGAAAGTCACACCATTGAACTGGTGGAAGTCACTTAAGCACTTGGATTCGGAGACTGTTGAAGTGATAATCTCACTTTTAACAGCAGTAACTTCTTCTGCCAGTGTAGAAAGGATATTTTCTTCCTTTGGACTAATTCATTCCAAATTTAGAAATCATTTGGGACCTGAAAAAAGCAGGAAAGTTTGTTTTTCCTTTTCCAAATTATGAACAAACAGGAAAATGAAGGTGAAGACGACTGACTTAGTTACAGAAGCCAATATTTTAAGTTTCTTGTGTTGATGCGGCTGACATAGTTGATTTAAATTTTTTTTTAAATATTTCATTTAACTATTTTAGTTAAAAACAATGTTAACAAAAACAAGCCTGATTTTTAAAAACTTGAATGGTTAAATTCAAAAATTAATATTCTTGTTTTGTTAAAATATTATGTGTTTGCTGATGAAGAAAAAAATCTAGAATACATAATGTTGTTGTTTTTAGTTAAATAAAACAATTTAAATGTCTGTCTGGTGATGTTCTCCTCCTAATACAGCATGGCAAGAAAATCCTCCAAATATTAATGATTAACCTGTTGAATTGGAGATAGTTCACCTCCCAATGACTGCATAAATATCTGCTTCAATTACTTTTGGTAAAATAACCAATCATTTATTTTCTGATATAGTTGTAAAACTAAATCTGAAAAGTTTTCAAAATAAATCACTTTAAAAAATGTATAGTGTGTACCTTCTAAAAAATGAAACCTACATCTATCTCTGATTTGTGAAGGATATGTATTAAGGTTATAACAACCTTATGTAGAAATCCATAATTAAATAGAGGCTTCCTGACGAGTGATTTAAATCATAATTTAAATCAATTTGATTTAAATCAAATCCACCGTGGTGAGCTCATTAACTCAGAGGTTTAGCCACAAAGCCTACAGCAATGACCAAGGGCTGTAGGCATATCCAGTGTAATTTTTTATTTAAATTTTTTTTAAACACTGGAAATAACCTATTTAAAGAGAGATGTCAATCTCACCAAAACAATTCTGTCTGGGCAACTTCGAGTTTTCTGAGTCAACTTCTGGGTTTTCTGAGTCAACTTAGGTTCACATAAGCATATGATATTTAACTTGTGGATTCCTTTTGGCTCCATACATGTAAATAGACTCTTTAGATCTTATTTCTGGGTTGGGAATGTGAGGATCACACCCTTGTCATGCTAGCATTACCTTTTTCAGGTGGAGATAAAGGCTCATTTTTGGTCTCATCAGTGTAGAAGACTTTCCCCCTCCCTCCCCATTTATTCTGTCTGGGAAAGTAATGGACCAGGTTGGATTGCATACTTCTGCAGAGAAATACTCTGCAGCCAGCAGCCTACTTTACTGATTGCCTGGTAGGACATGATGATGATTTATCATCTTCTGACACAATGGTTCCTTAGTCACCCCCCTTTTTTAAGCTATCCCCCCAGGTTATCCTGGTATATGGATGACCTGTAAGTGATGAAGCATGAGGGGAGGCGGTTTGTAACAGCAGCCAATAGAGGCAACATGGCAGGGGTCAGTATCCCATCTCCAGTGGTCACGGTTGAAAGGCTGGAGCCTGAAAGATTGTAGTGTGGAGCACTTAAGTCTCAGGCTATGTTGGTTTTGGTAGTGGAGAAGTAAATTCCACCATTTCCTCTGTAAATTTAAATCAGCAGCACTGCTTCATGTACTGGACAGCCAGGTAAATCTAAGTGGCTTGGAAAATAAGTTAACATTTTTTTAATATGAAAAACTGCTTTGTGGATAATGGAGGGCAAGGTGCTGAATTCCTTCAAACATACTGTCCAGCTCTTGCTCAAGAAATCATCTTTTAACAAATATTGCCAAATGGTTGGCCTTTCCCTAATCTTTCCTTTACTGAAGAGGCAGCTAATCAGCTTGTGGCATCTGGACTCTTCTGTCTTTTTTCAATTTGGTTCAAGACCTGGGTATGATATGGAGGCTATACTAGCTATGTTGGTTGATTAGCTCCTTGTAGTGATGAACAAAGGTCACCTGTTGACCATGCTGATTATTCTAGTTCTCTCTCTGCAGACCATGAAACAGGAACCTTGAGGTGGTATTTACTTTCTCAAAGATTCTGGCAGAAGTGGACAATATATTCTTTCCTCTGAAAGTTCCCAGAGTAATATGAACAATTCCTTCTCTACCATATGGAGGCTCAATAAGGATATGTCACCCCTCCCCCATGTAAGGCTCCATAAGGATGTGTCATCCCTCCTGTTCACATTTGTGAGGCCACTAGATAAGAAGATCACAGTTAGCCATACCTTTTGAGTTCTCCAGCTTAAACGAGTGCAACCATTCTACAAACAGTCACATCTCCACCTTTGGCCAACGAAGTCATGAAGGAATGGTCTGTTATTACAGAAGACTTTTCATTGCATGAAGTTTTCTTTCCAATTAAAAATAAGGTCATCATAAAGATACAATTCAAACAATAGCTGGTTGAACATCCTAAATGCTTAGTTATCTATGATCAATTTAATATATTTAAGGTGTAGTACATCTAACACAGTTAAGACCTAACATATATTTGTGCTCACTTACCTCCATAAACATCATCCATACAGATAACAGTGTCTCCCATCTTTAACAAATGTGCAATATTCATAGTAGCTGCCAAGCCTGAAGCATAAGCTAAACCTAGAACAGAAAAAAGAATCACTGTGGCAGAGAACATACATATTTACATTTTAATAGAGAGATGTCTTTACACCATGTTGTGAACATAAAATTTCTATTCCCCCTGCCTCCCCCATTTTCCTATTTAGTGTCAATGTTTTATAAAGGGCCAGGTTCTGCCACTCATACTGAATAGTACATTACTGCATGAGTAGTTCTACTGACCTGCAGAGTGGAGTTGATATTTATATACTAACCACTGTTAGAATTTTTGGTTAAAGAATATTAATTCAGGTATATTTTAAGAAAAAAGCTTAGACCAGTGAAGAAGCTGACGAAGTAAATGCTGACAGCAAAAGCTGAGTTAAATGATTTACTGTTAGTGGTCAAACTCCAGTGCGCCAACCCTCTTAGGATACTTTTACTGTAGTCCACTCAAGATACACATGCTGACATATTTTTTAATGAAAATGCTGAGAGCTTACAGTACTTGGCTCCATCCAGTGCAGCTACAGCCTTTTCCAGGCAATTTCGAGTTGGATTTCCACTACGGCTATATTCGAAACCCTGTGGTGAAAATAAGATACAAAAACAACAGTAAGTGTTGGAGATTTTGGAGGAGGTGCTGTACAATAATATAGATAAACTTGTACTGACAATCACCGGTCTTAAAATTTGGTAAAATCCTAGACCATCCAAGAAATCCATATTCCTAACACTAAATTATGCATCCAAAAAATAGCCACCTGCTATCACAAGCTGTTGTACAACACCCCACAGGGACCCAACAGCCGTTGCTTATCAGAATAGAAGACAACCTATTTGCAGTCAAACTAAGCACTCTCATAAGCTCTAGTAAGTCATTTCTCTGAGACATAACCATAATTTGGCTTGTAAGGTTTTAATATGTCCTGTTATATTTTGTTGATAATTAGTCTCACATTAGAAGCCCTTTTTAGTAAAAGTAGTCTTTCATAGTTCAATTCCAAGCATTAACATTTATCCCTCCATTTTGGGAAACTGAGGCTAGAGCTTCAGCTATGTAAATCTGCACAGCTCCACAGATTTCATGTAGCTATGCTAATTTACATCAACTAAGAATCTACCCTGTATGTCTAAATCACATGCAACTTTTAAAACTTAGGAGTTACTATGGGAAATCTGGATGCAGTGTGTGCTCATTAAAGTACAGGCTGTATTATAATGAAGATAAAACTACAATAAGTTAATTTGCTACCATTTTAAAAATTAACTCAGTTTTTGGCACCAGCTGATTTTAATCATCTTATTCTAGCAATAATCTTATGAGACTCCCTCATGGATGTTCAAATAGGACATAATAATCTCTCTGGTACTTTGCAAAGGGTCCACGCACCTTTAACTCCAGTTGACCTCAATGGGAGGCAATGAATATTTCAGGATCAGGCTCAAATATAGTGTAGTTGGGGCTTGATCCTGCATCCATTGAAGTTAATGGTAAAGTTCCTACTGGCTTCAAATGGTGAAAGCCCAGGTCCTGAATCCTGTTCCACAATTCAAGAATGCAGTGGTGTCTCAAGTTTTCAGCAATGCATGACTGTCACACAGTGATGCCAAAATGTATAATTGGTAGTCACATGAGCTGCCTCAGAACAAATGTTTAGATATCTGAAATAATAAACTGAACTGAATCCAAAACCTCCAAGGCCCTAATCAAAGAGAAAGATGAGCTTCCCTTTTAACACACGCAACACTCCTGCCAATTGCAAGGCAGGAGCTGCAGAAGGCCTGTCAGTAGATTCTGAAAGCCACAAAGTCATCCTGAAAAATTATGATCCTCAAAAGGACAAGTATTTTCTTGGCACAAGTCATCCTAAATTCCAACTGGCATGTTGGGAAGACCTTCACTGGTGCAATGAGCCCAACAGCCCTCAAAGGGGCATTGGAGTTCTGTCTAAAGAAACTCAACAGGGGGGAAAAAAAGGGGGGGGGGGGAGGGAGGGAGAGAGTCTGGTTAAGTATTCTGATGTCTTTCTAGTTTCAGAATCCCAGTGTAAAGAGATTCTTCATCCTGTTCTAGATTCTGATACAAGCTCACACAAGGTAAGGAAGTTGTCTTTGAACTTGCAGTAAAAACATGCCTCAGAAAGTTGGATAAAAAAAGTATATTCCATTAACTCTCCTGTATTTCTGTTCTCCAATTGACTGTAATCAGCTTGTGATTATTTGCTATTTTAACTCAAATTTGGCAAATAATTATTGGTCTGTTGCTCATTCACAAGTATTTGATATTTAAATTCAAATTCTGTCAGGAGGATAGTGAGAGGACACACTGATCACATGGTATGTTTCCATTCCTTAGTTAAATAAGGGTAATGCTTAGAATGGGGGGGGGGGAAGGAGGAGGGGGGAAATCACATTTATGAATTCAAAAGTTTATTTTTCACAATTATTGCCCAAAGTCTGCTTAAAATTCTTAGTTTCCACAAACATTTCTGCCAGCATTCTCTATTATATTTATGGAAAGTGAGCAGCAAATGTTTGCTAACATTGTCGGAAGACAGGTTACTGGGCTCAATGGACCTTTGGTCTGACCCAGTGGGGCCATGCTTATATTCCAATTGAAGCAAATTCATTTAACAATACGGAGGAGGTTTTTTTGTGGTGGTTGTTTATTACAGTATGGGTCCAGATTACATTCTGCTATCAAATTTCAGATGAAGTAGTATTCTGCTTGCCCATAGACCATGTGATAAAGGACAGAACATTCATCTGGCTATCAGTTTCCTGATGTCGAAAGCTCTTCGGAATCTACACCAACATATCTACAGAGAGTCAAAGGCACAAAGAAGAGTTAGGTACTCAACTCCAACTGACTTTTAGTTTGTGTCTTTGAAAATTTCCCTTAGAGACTGTATGTTTTTTCAGATCACAGGGAAAGAGGAAGTTACTCACCCTGTGCAGTAACTGACGTTCTTCGAGATGAGTGTCCCTGTGGGTGCGCCACGCCAGGTGTTGGTGCGTCCCTGAGCCTTTGCTCAGAAATTTTTGTAGCAGTACTCGTACTGGCCACACATGCGCAGAGGCTGCCCCCCGGCTCGGAGTCTAGCTTAATAGTACACATGCATGGCCGGTCTCCTCAGTTCCTTCTCTACAATGGAGGCTACCCCAACTCCGAAGTAGAGGGGAGGAGGGTGGGTAGTGGAGCACCCCCAGGGACACTCATCTCGAAGAACGTCAGTTACTGCATTGGGTGAGTAACCTCCTCTTCGAGAGAGAGATGTCCCTGTGGGTGCTCCACTCCAGGTGACTTAAAAGCAGTGTGTCTCAAGGAGATAGGGACTTCGGACCTGATTGGAATGCCGTAGATAGTACAGCCCTGCCCAAACGTATATCAGAGAGAGGGCCTTGAGTAAGGGCATAATGTTTAACAACTGTGTGTTCAGAGGACCAAGTGGCTGCTTTACAGATGTCAGCCAGGGGAACTTTGCTTAAGAAAGCTACAGAAGCAGCCAGAGATCTAGTGGAGTGAGTTCTGATGCCGTCTGGAGGTATAACCTTCTTCATCTGATAGCACAATCGGATGGACTGAGAAATCCAGTTCGAAAGTCTCTGGGTAGAAATAGGAGTCCCTTTGGAACGCTCCGTGATGGAGACAAAGAGTCTAGAAGAATTTCTAAAAGGTTTGGTTCTATCCAAAATAGAAGGACAAGGCCCTGCGTACATCTAATGTGTGCATTGTGGCTTTGAACGAGTTGGCATGTGGTTTCGGAAAAAAGGTTGGTAGGTGTATCGGCTCATTAATGTGGAATGATGAATGCACATTTGGAAGAAATTTAGGGTGCAATCTGAGGGTAACCTTGTCCTTGAAAAATAGCGTATATGGTGGGTCTGCCATAAGAGCTGCTATTTCTCCTGTCTGTCTGGCGGAGGTAATTGCCAATAAAATGCTGTTTTCATCAAAAGGTTTAAAAGGGAGCACGTGGCTAGGGGTTCAAATGGTAGTTGAGTTAGACAAGATAGGACTAAATGAAGGTCCCACGGAGTGATAGGCGGTTTAATGTCTGGGTATAGGTCTTGGAGTCCCTTGAGGAAATGCTTGGTGATTGGATAACAAAAACAGAGGTATCATCAATTTTGTCATGAAAGGTTGTAATAGCAGCTAAATGGACTCTTATGGAGCTGAAAGAAAGGCCGGATCGCTTAAGATCCAGTAGGTAGTCAAGTATGATCGGGAGAGGTACCGATATGGGAGAAAGTTGTTTAGATGAACACCAATGTGTGAATCGTTTCCACTTTCGTAGATAGGTGGTGCGAGTAGATTGTGTTCTACTATGTAGGAGCACTCTTTGAACTTGTTCAGAGCAATCTAATTTGTTTTGGGAGAACCATGTAGGAACCAGGCTTTGAGGTGAAGCATGGACAGGTTGGGGTGGAGAAATCACCGTGTTGCTGTGATAGGAGGTTCGGGATGAGAAGCAATGAGATTGGTGGTCGAATTGACATTCTGGTGAGGAACGGTTGTCTGGGCCGTGCTGGGGCAATCAGGATCACCTTGACACGGTCTGTTCGTATTTTTATCAGGACCCTGTTGAGAACCGGTATCGGGGGAAATGCATAGAGTAAGTTTTGGTGCCAGGGGATCATGAATGCATCTCCCAGGGAATGTTTGCCCAGTCCTGCTCTGGAGCAAAAATCGGGACATTTCGTGTTTTTCGCAGTTGCAAAAAGGTCTATGGTTGGGTGACCCCAAATGCGGAATATGTTGTGAATGGTTTTCTCGTCTATCTCCCATTCGTGATCCCAGGGAAAGCGTCTACTTAGTTCGTCCGCTGTGGTGTTCATCACTCCAGGAAGATAGGCAGAGGATGTTGTTCACAAGGCACCAATTCCAGAGCTTCAGAGCCTCTGTGCAAAGTGAGTGGGAGCGAGCTCCTCCCTGCCTGTTTACATAGAACATGCATGCAATGTTGTCGGTCATTATGCGTACATGGTGATTCCTGAATAGTGGGAGGAAGTGACAGCACGAATTGCATATGGCTCGAAGTTCTAGGACATTTATGTGCAGAGAGGTTTCGGTTGAAGACCATGTGTGGTGAGACATGTGTGCACCCCAGTCAGAGATGCATCGGTAGTCAGTATGAGGGTTGGAGCCTCTTGAAGAAAGGGGACTCCAGAGCAGAGGTTGGAGTGAACTGTCCACCACAGTAAAGAATCTTTGACTCGGAAAGGTATGGAGAGAGTCTTGTTTAGAGAGTGCACATTCGGTCTGTAAACCGTGCCCAACCACGCTTGGAAGCACCTCATGTAGAGTCGTGCATTAGGCCATGTGACCTAGTATTTGTAGACAGTCTCGGACAGTCACCTGGGGACTGTTGCAAAGTTTTGTGGCCAGAAGGCTTATGGAGCTGAAGCGGTCGGGTGGGAGAGATGCCAGTCCCGTCCGGGAGTCGAGATATGCTATCTCATAGAACTGGAAGGGACCCGAAAGGTCATCGAGTCCAGCCCCCTGCCTTCACTAGCAGGACCAAGTCTGATTTTGCCCCAGATCCCTAAGTGGCCCCTTCTAGGATTGAACTCACAACCCTGGATTTAGCAGGCCAATGCTCAAACCACTGAGCTATCCCTCCCCCTCATGCTCCTATGAACTCCAGATGTTGGGTGGGGCATAATGTGGATTTGTTTATTTGCAGGCCTAGAGATAGGAAACAAGCAACGGTAAGCCGCGTGGATCAGAGAGCTTCGTTGAACGTTGAGGCTTTGAGGATGCAATCGTCGAGGTAAGGCAATATTACGACCCCTTGTTTGCTGAGGTGGGCAGTGACTACGTCTAGGATCTTGAAAAAAAACACGGGGGGCCATGGACAGTCTGAAGGGGAGAACCCTGTATTGGAAATGTGTTGAGCCAAGGGTAAAACGTAGGGAGCGTCTGTGGGCCGGGTGTACAGTCACATGAAAATAGGCATCCTGTAGGTCGAGGGCTGAAAACCAATCGCCCCACTCCAGCGCTGGGATATGGTGGTGAGAGTAACCATCCTGAACTTTTGCTTTTTGACAAATTTGTTGAGCCGCCTGAGGTCGAGGATTGGTTGTCATCCCCCGGTTTTCTTTTCTGTTAAGAAATAATGGGAGTAAAAACCCTTCCCTTTGTGTCGTTCTGGCACAATTTCTATTACTCCTAGTTGAAGGAGATGTTGCACTTCTTGGCAGAGTAGTTGCTCGTGAGAAGGGTCCCTGAAGAGGGACGGGGAGGTTGGGTGGGTGGGAGGCAAGGAGAGGAAGGGGATGGCGTATCCAATTGTAATGACCTCTATAACCCACTTGTCGGAGGTAATGGTCGTAGGTGGTGTCCAAAAATAGGTATGCTGGCTGAAATGGGAACGCTGTTTTCTAAACCCTCGACCAAGGCTTCAAATCTGCTTATTAGTTGGAGGGGGTTGAGGCGCCCCCGCAGAATTGGGACGACGATGCTGGAATCTCAGTCTCTGGCGTTGCTGTTGTTGTTGCTCCTGTGCTCTATGGAAGTGTTGTGTATATGCGGGGTAGCGTGGGCGTTGGTAAGGTTGATATCTATATTGTCATCTCCTGGTCATAGGTGTCTGGAGACCTAAGGACCGGAGGGTTGCCCTTGAGTCCTTCATTGAGTGAAGCACGTTGTTCGTGGTGGAAGCAAAAAGTTTTTCACTGTCAAAGGGAAGATCTTCAATGGTACTCTGGACCTCTCGAGGAAAGAAAGAGGAAGAGAGCCAGGAACCTCGGCGCATGACCACTGCTGTGGCAGTCGATCTTGCTGCAGTATTGGCTACATCGAGGGCCGCTTGAAGAGCGGTACATGATATGATTTGTCCCTCGGAAACCAGAGCTGTGAATTGTTGTTTTTTCTGTTCTGGGATGTCATCAATGAAGTCCATGAATTTATTATAGTTTCTGTGGTCATATTTTGCAAGAACTGCAGTATAAATAGCTATACAAAATTGTAACGTTGAGGATGCATATACTTTACGACCAAAGAGGTCCAAGTGTTTACTTTCCTTGTTGGCCGGGGTGGAGCGGGAAATACTGTTGTTTGGTCCTTTGGTTCGCTGCATCTACTACCAACAAGTTTGGCGCCGGATGGGTAAAAAGGAATTCAGAGCCCTTAGAAGGGATGAAGTACTTCCGGTCCGCTTGTTTACGGGTAGGTAGGCTTGTAGCTGGAGTCTGCCAGATGGACTTAGCAGGTTCTAAAAGGGCTACGTTGATTGGTAATGCAACCCTATAGGAAGAAGAGGGCTGTAGGATGTTCGTTAACTCATGCTGTTGTTCAGGGACTTCCTCCAAGTTAATTCTCAAGTCACTGGCAACTCTTTTAAAAAGGTCTTGGAATTTTGTGTAGTCATCCGATGGTGTTGGAGGAGGGGGAAGTAAGGCTTCCTTAGGCGTTACCTCCGGCTCTACTGGAATAGGAGCAGGACTTGGTTGATCCTGCAAGTGTGACGGTGCTGCCTGGTGTCTTGTGTCATTGGCAAATTTGTCAGGTGGTGGTGTTAGACCGATGTTGCACCTGGTTGAGGTGGAGTAGTGCGTGTGTTCTTGAGAATACGATGCCCATGGTGCCCAATATTGCCATGGTGGTGGGCAGGGCATAGGTGGTGCCATCCAGTGGTTCACCCCTCAGGGGGCAGGATCCTGAGAATAGGATGAGGTAATTTTTCTATAACCTCTGTTGACTGGGGTCTGGGGACGGGAGTCTTGATATGGTGAAAAATCCCCCTGTGGTTCAGCTTCCTTCTCACTGGAGGAAGGCTGTTCAGACCCTGACTCAGCCATTGGAGAGAAGCAGGCATTCAGCAGGGGAGACTGTGGGATAGGTGATACAAACAGATCTCTTGCCTGAGTAAACTGAAGTGCTGAGGCTCCTGTGTGAGGTGAAGGCTGTGCAGGAGGAAGTTACAGTGAGGGAACATTCCTCTGAGTCGGGGTTTTGTTTCTTGGCTCACTGCCAATCAGCTCCGTGGGTGCCGGTGCTGGGAGTGCAACATCAGCCTGTAGGGGGTCAGGCAGGTTGTGGAATGTCGGCACCGCGTCCGAACGGTGCCAGAAGAGAGGCAGGCAGCTGGAAGCCTAAAGCCTTGGCACCGGAGCTTTGCACCGCCGCCGCAGCCTCAGGCTGGTTTCGCGCGGTGCCGGAGGAGCCCGGCTCATCAAAGGTGCTCAGGCGGGGAAGCACAGGCAGGGAAACTGTTGATCTGCCTGAAGAAATCTTGTGCCTCATAACCTTCTTTGGTGAAGAAGGTTGCCCTTTTTTTGTAGATTTTTTTAGCTTCTTTGAGGTGGGGAGGCTGTGTTGGGCAGCGGAGCTGGAATTAGCGCCTGGGTCTGAAACTGAACCCAGAGATTTTTGAAGGAGGAGCAGTTTGAGTCTAAGCTCCCTGTCCTTCCATGCCCTGGAACTAAGTTTGCTACAGTGGGCACATCTTTGGGGAATGTGGGCTTCCCCCAAACATTTTATGCATTGTGAGTGGCCATCTGACAGCGGGATAGCCTCCTTGCATGTAGAACAGCACTTGAAGCCTGTGGAGGCATCTCCGAAGCGGCTGTGGCTGACAGGAACAAATTTTTTGTTTTTTTTTGTAACAGATAGAAGTGGTAACTAACTATACTAACAACAAACTAACAACAAACTAACTAACTAGAAGGCAATTGTAACTAGATGAAAGGATTTCTAAACGAGTCTGCTGAGCTCCATCTCAGGCTGGGGACGGTAGAGAAGGAACTGAGGAGACCAGCCACGCACGCGTACTATTAAGCTAGACTCAGAGCGGGGGGGCAGCCTCTGCGCATGTGTGGCCGGTACGAGTACTGCTACAAAAATCTCCGAGCAAAGGCGCAGGACGGACCAACACCTGGAGTGGAGCACCCACAGGGACATCTCTCGAAGAAGAACCTATACCTCTAGCTGGGGGGAAAAGATCGATGTTGCTGGCTTCACTTGTTTACTTAAGTTAGTACAAGGGAGGGATAGTAACATTTGGACCTGCACACATGGGTCATTTTTTTTAAAATGACTGTTGATTTAGGGTGCTTAATTTGAGACAGCTTAGAGGGCTCTGATTTTCAGGGGGCAGGTACTCAGCACTTCTTTAAAGTCAGGCCCCTTTAATATATCTCAAACTGGGCACCCAAAACATCACTAATCAGGTGAAGATCTTGGCTCTGAATCAATGGCATTTCAGTCTCTTTGATCTCTGCCAGCAGGCATTATTTCCTTTCAGCCTACAGTACAACCCCTTCTGTGCTAAATTTACTATACTCAACCCCTTCTCTAGCATAGTTTGTAGTTTATGGAGTATTGCATTGCTTTTTGCTCTGCTCTGCAGTATGACCACTTTTTAGTAGTATTACAGTTAAGAGAAACTGTAAGGACCATATATCCATGCCTACAAACTATCAAGGAACTTTTTCTATTGCTCTTCCCCCATACCAATACTACCGGGAAATCAGACTGAAAGAAGAAATACAGTCTAATGACCTGATTCTGATCCACATTCAGCTAATTGTGGGAGATATTAAGCTCCAAGCTGACTAGTCTCAGAGGAAAACAAGTTTGCCTTCTCTTGACAACTGCTACAATTCTGCACTAATAGAGCAAAGGGAGCAAGGGAGGGAATTGTTTTTCTTCCAGCCTGTTTTGCATGTTTACTTAGGGCTTCTCTACACAGGAGGAAAGTCCAAAGTAGCTGTTGTGCACTAGCTATTCTGCATTAACCACCACAACCACCCCCATATGGATACCCTTCCTGAGTACTAAAAGGGCCCCTGTGCCCATTAACATACTTCCAATATGAATTAAATTAAGCTAAACTACTTAAGGGTACACTTAATGCACAGTAAGAGTGTCCACACAGAGATAGGGTAAGAATTTAAAGTGATCCATTGTCTACAGCCAAGCTCTAAGATATAATCGCATTTGCTCCAATCACTCAGACAGAGACAAGCACCTACAAGATCTCTATCAAGCATTCTTAAAACTACAATACCCACCTGCTGAAGTGAAAAAACAGATTGACAGAGCCAGAGGAGTACCCAGAAGTCACCTCCTACAAGACAGGCCCAACAAAGAAAATAACAGAACACCACTAGCTATCACCTTCAGCCCCCAACTAAAACCTCTCCAGCGCATCATCAAAGATCTACAACCTATCCTGAAAAATGATCCCTCACTCTCACAGATCTTGGGAGACAGACCTGTCCTCCCTTACAGACAACCCTCCAACCTAAAGCAAATACTCACCAGCAACCACACATCACTGAACAAAACCACTAACCCAGGAACCTATCCTTGTAACAAACCCCGATGCCAACTCTGTCCACATATCTATTCAAGTGACATCATCATAGGACCTAATCACATCAGCCATACCACCAGGGGCTCGTTCACCTGCACATCTACCAATGTGATATATGCCATCATGTGCCAGCAATGCCCCTCTGCCATGTACATTGGCCAAACTGGACAGTCTCTACGCAAAAGAGAATGGACACAAATCTGACATCAGGAATCATAATACTCAAAAACCAGTGGGAGAACACTTTAACCTGTCTGGTCATTCTATGACAGACCTGCAGGTGGCTATCTTACAACAGAAAAACTTCAAAAACAGACTCCAAGGAGAAACTGCTGAGCTGGAATTGATATGCAAACTAGATACAATCAATTTAGGATTGAATAAGGACTGGGAATGGCTGAGCCATTACAAACATTAAATCTATCTCCCCTTGTAAGTATTCTCACACTTCTTATCAAACTGGCTGTACTGGGCTAACTTGATTATCACTTCAAAAGTTTTTTCACTTACTTAATTGGCCTCTCATAGTTAGTAAGACAACTCCCACCTGTTCATGCTCTCTGTATGTGTGTGTAATTGTGTGTATATATACACACACACACACACATATACATACACACACAATATATGTTCCATTCTATATGCATCCGAAGAAGTGGGCTGTAGCCCAAGAAAGCTTATGCTCTAATAAATTTGTTAGTCTCTAAGGTGCCACAAGTACTCCTGTTCTTTTTACCTACCCCACACTAACTCACTGCGCACTACCTCCCTCAGGCAGCCAAGCCCCTTCTTTCATCATTCTGACATTGCTAGATTGACATGCATTAAATGGTTAAAAAGTCAAAAACTTTATTAAGCATTATAAATATTGATTTTTAAATGCATAATATGTCTCTGCACTGAGTATTTAATGATAGCTATCCTGCTTTGGACAGGTGCCTATTTGGGCAGCTGTCACCTGGTTTATGAAACTTCCAAGCAGTGTTGTAACATTTAAAGTGCAGTGGCAAAGGATTTCTGTTCTATGGTATCCACTGGAATCTCTAGAGTGAAAAATGAGTGTGCATTTCCACTCCAGACCTTTTTGTGATACAGAGGAGGATTATTTACGGCAATGATACAGAATTTTTGCTTTTGGCTGAAACTTGGCATACTTGAAAGAGCCTTCTCCAGGAAAAATAAGTTTGTTTTGAAATTTTGCAAAACAAAAAAATTGTTGAGACTTTTTTTAAACTCTTCAGCTGTAAATAGTTTGCTGCTTTACATTCTTTTTGTGCCCCAAAACTGGATTTAAAAAAAAATAAACCACTATTTCCAGTCTGAATTGACAGGAAATTAATTGGTTTCCCTTACAAATGTGCGCGTGTTTACATGTGGATAATTTGTGTAAGGATCAGAGCTGGACTGGACCTATAGGGACGCACGTTTCTGCTTTATAGGGGAGTAAACCTTTTACCCCACCTCATTTCCTGACAGGTTGAGAGAGCCTTTGAAACCGACATCTGTTCCATGCCTCTCGCTCCTGCCCGCAGCGCTTTCTCTCGCTCACTCCCCACGTTTCCCTTCGCCCCGCATCACCCCTTCCACTCCCTCCCCCGCAGGAGTCCCCACTCACACAGTGCTGGCCGGGCGCCTGCTGCTTGAAGGTGGTGGAGAGAGAGATGGGGGGTACGACGGCCATGGAGGTCCATTGTTCCGGCTCCTGCCCCACGTGGATAGCCTGAGTGGCGAAGTGCTCGAAGGGCGGCAGGAAGCCCTGGGACCCGTCCTCAGCCTTCTCCATGGGGAGCTGTGGCGGTAGGGGGACCGAGGAAAGCGGCTGGGGCTGGCAGCTGCCGGGACAGGAAACGAGGCAGGCTTAGGCTATAGGTTGCAGCCGGCCGCTGTAATATACCGTGTTCCAGGCGCCGGCGAGTGCCTGCAAAGCAGCAGCTCCGCCTTGCATTGCACAAACCGTCTGGGGGAGGAGACCAGCCCGGGCGTCGCCGCCTGGGCCTGCCTCTCATTGGGCCCCGGCTGCTGACCCTGGGAGACCCTGGCTTCTTGGGAGGAGACCGGCGGGAGCTGCCGTGTGTGCCAAGCTGCCCGGGGTAGCATTGCTGCTGCGCTGGCCCATGAACAGGCGTTTGGCTGCATAAACTGAGAATCTGCCAGGGAGATAGCGGTGCTGGGTCCGTGCCAGCCCAGGCCACAGATACTCCCCTAAAGCACAAGGTCTGCACCTGGCCCTGGTTTGGTGAAGCAGAGCGCTCCCCGCTCCTGGCTTGCTGCCCTCAGAGCTCTCCCTCCTCTTTCCGTTTATTTTAACTGTTCTGTATCTACAGCACCCTTGAAGTGCAGCTGGCTCTGGGGTAAAAGGCTGCCATCCAGCTGACCGTAGCAGTCTGCAAGGCATTTCTTTTTGCATAACATCTCTAATATACAGTCTTTCCTATCCATAGCTAAAATTCTTGGCCAGGTTCTCATAATCTTATGTGATTACTACAGCAGCCTTTCCTCTAGCAATGTTGACAAATGCAATGTTGCCCCACTTGTATCCAGTTAGCATGCTGCTGCAAAGGCCATTCTGCAGGCTTGTTGCTTTGATTATATCACCCCCTCTCTTTGCATCTGTCCACTAGCTCCCCCTCCTCTGTGTATCAAACATAACCTACTTTTCTTCTCTTTCAGTGCCTTTCACAGCCTATCTCCCCACTACCCATCATCTCTCCTTTGCTATTAGGGTGACCAGATTGCAAGAATGAAATATCAGGACACATTGGGTGAGCGGGGAGGGGAGAGGACGACAATGACAGACACAGGTGCACAGAGCCATGAGAGGGGGCCCTAGGAAACTGCAAGAGGGGTTGTACAGCCCCTGCTGCAGCCCGCACCACAAGCCACAGGGCAAGGACACCTATTGAATTCAATGAGAATTTTGCATGTGAATTGATGTACCTAGTTCTGAGATTATAAAGCCAGAAGGGATCCGGGGATCACCTGGTCTCACCGCCTGTATAGCACAGACAAAGAACTTTCCCAAAATAATTCCTAGAGGATAGCTTTTAGAAAAAGCTTTTAGAAAAACACCATGACCCTTAGTTTATTGTTAATCGTTAATTACTCTCACCATTGAAAAGGTATGCCTTATATCCAGTCTGAATTTGTCTAGCTGCAACTTCCAACCATTGGCTCATGCTCTACCTTTCTCTGCTAGACTGAAGTGCCCATTATTAACTATTTGTTCCCCATGTAGATACTTACAGTCTATAACCAAGTCACTTCTTAACCTTCTTTTTGTTAAGCTAAATAGATTGCGGTCCTTGAGTCGATCACTATAAGGCATGTTTTATAATCCTTTAATCAGTCTTGTGACTCTTCTCTGAACACTCTCCAATTTATCAATATCCTTCTTAAATTGTGCACACCAGAACTGGACACAGTATTCCAGCAGTGGTTGCACCAGTGCCAAATACAGAGATAAAATTACCTCTCTACTCCTGTTAGGAATTCCCCTATTTAGTCATCTGGTCACCCTATTTCTGTGTGCATTTCCCCAAGGTTTTTTTGTAAAAATCAAAACTGAACTGGCCCCAAAAATTCTGTCATGTGGAATCATCGTGAAACTCATATGGCTCCAACCCTGCCGATGAACCTTTAGATCCATTGCACCGACTTATGCCACGTGAGCTAATGGAGTAAGTGATGGCAGAGGCAGTAGGTTGTCATCCTGTATGTGATAGATCAGCTCTATAGGGGGATGAGACACTTTTTTTGCCACTGGGTTTCACAGATATCTGTTTACAGAAGAGGAACTGTGAAACTCAGGAATCCTGGGTCTATTCCAGGCTCCTGAATGCAGTGGTCTCTAGTAGTCAAAGACCCTTCTTCCCCGTCCCCTCTAGCCTATTGCTGTCTAACCTGCCCCAGCTCCTCATCTGATTTCAATTGCCCCCCACTACCGCTCTGGATTCCTTGTCCCAGTTTCCTGGTCCTGTCTCACTCTCCTCTCTCCCCGCCCCCATCCCTCAGATGGGATGCTTGTTCTAGACTGGCAAAATTATAAGGCTTCCCAACATTTCAACACTTCCCATTCTAAATTTTCAGTTGCTTAACTATAGGCTATCTTTGCCTACAACAAAGCATATTCAGAACCTCTGTTTAAAGGGATTATAAGTGTAGCAACCTCCATCATAGCTAGTCACCAAAGATTGAACCTGAGCCATCCAGACTTAAAAGGATGAGCTTCTACTACTTGAGTTCAAGATATAACTCCCACTCCCTTAACTGGTAGTTATACAGTTATCCTCTAAAAATCCACCAGAGGAGGGCACAAAACACATATTGGGATGTCTGGTCACCCTAGATGGGAAAGTACAAGGAAACAATAAAACAGTGTTAGTCAGCATGACTGGCAATTGGGTGAGCATGCCAACACCTTAACTGCTGTCAAGTTTTTTTGTAGGCATTGTGGAAAAGGAGCATTTTAAGGAGGGATTTAGAAGAGGACAATGAGGTAGCTTTATGGATATTCATGGAAAGTTCTCTTAAGTGTGGCAGCAAAGGTTCTTGTGTGAAAATGTAACAGGTGGGTGACGGAGGCTGGCATCATTGGCCAATTGGAGGCAAGGAGTTGGTATCTCAGTAGCGAATAGGGTGACCAGACATCCTGATATTATTGGGACAGTCCCGATTTTAGGGGACTTGTCCCGTGTCCCGACCTTACATTGGTCGGGACGTCTGGTCACCCTACATGAGGGGAACCGCGGCAAGCCGGCGCCACTCACCTTTCCTCCCTGGGCTCATTGAATTCAATAGGTGTCCTTGCCCTGTGGCTTGTGGTGCGGGCTGCAGCAGGGGCCGTACAACCCCTCTTGCAGCTTCCTAGGGCCCCTCTCATGGCTCTGTGCACCTGTGTCTGTCATTGTCGTCCTCTCCCCGCCACCCGCCCCGCTCGCCCAATGTGTCCTGATATTTCACTCCTGCGATCTGGTCACCCTATTCCCATCTGTTTGTACAGTGCCTAGCACATTGGGATCTTGGTCCATGAGTAGGGGTCATGGGCACAATGGTAATATAAATAATAATAATTGGGCGGGGGGATTGTGGCCAAAGACACCAGGGTAAAATACTGTACTTAGGAAAAAGCATGTGATCTTTTTGGTGACTATGCAGAACAGACCCTATTTATTCATACAGTCATCTTTAAAAAAAATAATAAAAAAATCCCTGATCTCTTGTAAGAAATCTAACTCCACCCTTTGCATTCACACAGCATGCAACTCAATGTAACTATTGCAGGAGGAGGAAGAGATGAATCAGTCCTACTGGAACTTGAACCTATGATTCTAGGTGGTAGTTGTTTCTCATTGAGCATTGACAATATACTTTCTACAGTTCCAGTGTTTCTACTGGGATCTGAAAATCGTCCTTCCTCCTCATTTAGCCTCCACTTTGTTTTTTGACTGCTTTTTAGGTTTCCTTGCACCTTTAGCAAGTAGACAGCTTTTAATTAGTATTTATTACTTCCACAGCATCAAAGATGTAAGCAATGATTTATATAACATGTAATTTACATAGGTCATTGACTTAAGGAGTTTACAGTTTAAACTGGGTGTGTGCAATATAAATAATCAAAGAAAGACATGGCAATGATGACATAGAATCATAGTCAGTCAGGAAAAAGGCAAAAGTTGAGAATGGAGGATGGGACAAATGGAATAATATCCCTTTGTATCATTTAATTCACACACATACACACACAGAGAGAGTGCAAAAGATAATTTTACCAATAAGAATATGCTACTGTTTGTTTTCATTGTATCCATTTCCCTAAATATCTTTTTTATCCTTGGTAGGGGTTTGTCACCAAACCTTTAACCTAGTTACAAAACATGGCTATGGGCCAATCTACAGTGCAAATTAGGACCATTGTCTTGATTGTCCTCTCACTTACACTGGAGTAAATCCATGATGTAGAACAAATGCAAAAGGAAACTCTGGCTTGTGTTTTTAACAAGGTCGGGAGAAATGAGTGGACTTTTCTCTGACATTAATAGTCATGACCTTATTTCTGTGAATAGGGCTTCTTAGGGAAAAAAATAACTCAGCTAGTTTGTACAGCAGGGGTTCTCAAACCGGGGGTCGGGACCCCCCAGGGGGTCGTGAGGTTATTACATGGGGGGTCGTGAGGTTATTACATGGGGGGTCGCGAGCTGTCAACCTCCACTTGCCTCCAGCATTTATAATGGTGTTAAATATATTAAAAAGTGTGTTTAGTTTATTGGGGGGTTGCACTCAGAGGCTTGCTGTGTGAAAGGGGTCGCCAGTAAAAAAGTTTGAGACCCACTTGTGACGTTGTGTAGTTTATATAGTTTATAAAAATATGATAATAAGTGAATATAATGTAACTGGAATATGCTTCCTGCAAAAGGTCTCTTGTAAGGTATCATTACAAAGCTTATAATCTACTGAGTGTGATCATTTTATTTGTATAAATGTACCACTCTTGTATCTAAAACTAGAAATAGGAAATATAACTCTGAGGGCCTATTGTAATTATGCAAAGTGTGGGCCATTAATAGTGGTTTGGAATCTTGATGACTCCCATTAACCAGGACCATTGTCTGCAGATAGCTGTGTTTACCTGTTAGTCTTTCTGTATATGTGTGTGTGCTGGCAAGTGGGTAATAAAGTCTTGCAGTGACATGTAATCATGTCACCTGACCTGAAATCCATCTTTAACCTGGTGCTTTTCCGGGGAGTGGGGTGAAAACCCAGTGGGACAAAGGGTTCCCGCCTTATGCAAAAAATATATAAAGGGGTGGAAGAGAACAAGGAGGGAGAGGAGCCATCATGAAGAATCCCCTAGCTACCACCTGAGCTGGAACAAGAGCTGTACCAGGGGAAAGAATTGTGTCCAGGCCTAGAAGGTGTCCAGTCTGAGAAAAAACTTACTGAATCATCTCTGAGGGTGAGATTATCTGTATTCAGTTTGATTAGACATAGATTTGCACATTTTATTTTATTTTGCTTGGTGACTTACTTTGTTCTGTCTGTTACTACTTGAAACCACTTAAATCCTACTTTCTGTATTTAATAAAATCACTTTCTACTTAGTAATTATCTCAGAGTATGTATTAATACCTGGGGGAGCAAACAGCTGTGCATATCTCTCTATCAGTGTTATAGAGGGCGAACAATTTATGAGTTTACCCTGTATAAGCTTTATACAGGGTAAAACGGATTTATTTGGGTTTAGACCCCGTTGGGCATCTGAGTGCTAAAGATAAGCATACTTCTGTGAGCTGTTTTCAGGTAAACTTGCAGCTTTGGGGCAAGTGATTCAGACCCTGGGTCTGTGTTGAAGCAGACGGAAGTGTCTGGCTCAGCAAGACAGGGTGCTGAAGTCCTGACAGGGAAAACAGAAGCAGGGATAGTCTTGGTACGTCAAGTGGCAGCTGCCAAGGGGGGGTTCTGTGATCCAACCCGTCACACCACTGTTGTACAGTAATGTGCAGGATGGTTTTGCTGCAGAACTGTAAAAAAAAGATACAGTAGAGCTCTTTATTGGTAGACTTGCTGTTTATTGTGTCTTGGTTGACAATTCTGAGTAGCATTACCCTTTTAAATATTGGCCCTATCCAGCTAAAATGAGGTTGCATGACTACTGGCTCTAGGAAGAATGTGTACCTTTCTAGCCCCACCTGCATCCCCAGGTTCAACCTGTTACACCCTTTAATCCTATCATTGTATATGGCAATCTGGCCCCTAGGATGACACTGGAGTCTTCACCAAACATGTTCAGTGAGCCCCCTAATGTTCTACTGTGAGACTATGCTTTCCTTCACTGACTGAATATCAGTTATTTGAGGAAGAAATTTAAAGGAACCATGCCAAACGTATTGGGACTCTTCCTGCTTGAAAGCTAGCAGTTCAGTTTCACAGGTTAGCAAGGGAGAGGAAGAAAGATGCTTAGGTGGTCTGAAGTGTATCTCTCTGTTCCACTCCAAAGGTAAGCAGGGTGCCCAATGTATTGTCTGTTGGGGATGGGAAGTCATCTTCCACACAGCATGGTACAATATAGAAGATAAACTATACAAGTGGGCTGGGAGTATGCCTCATTAATGGGGGAGAATATGAGATCATACCAAACACACAGTTCCTAGGAAGTGGTTTCATATTATTTTAATATTCTAGGTCCATAAACCAGCATAGGTCAGTACATACACAAATGCTCTACAACTACAGAAGAATGAGCTTACGAGCCAAGTAAAATATGAAGCATTGGTTTGCATGAGTTCTCTCTCCCAGGCTGCTGAGCAACTCACTGCCAGAGCTTAGAAGGAGGCTGCTTTTGTTTTAGGGCATTAGCAGCTGGCTCACCTTTCTAATGAATGCCTCAGCGTGCTACAGAGTTAGTCTTCTTCTCTTTGTGTGACTCAGAAAACTGAAGCTATTTTATGGTGCTCATGATCTATTATTATAGATGGATTACATCACAACATTTATATTCAAGGTTAAACAAGGGTTTCTATTCCAAGACCCTTTTCAAATGCAGTACCTCCTCACTTAAAGTCGTCCCGGTTAACCTTGTTTCGTTGTTATCTTGCTGATCAATTAGAGAACATGGTCGTTTAAAGTTGTTCAGTGTTCCCTTATAGGTTTGTTTGGCAGCCGCTTGCTTTGTCCGCTGCTTGCAGAAAGAGCAGCCTGTTGGAGCTAGCTGGTGGGGGCTTGGAACCAGGCAGCCCCCCATCAGTTCCCCGCTCCCCTAAATTCCCTGTGCGGCAGCCACCCAGCAGGCTATCAATTGCCTGGCAGTTCAGCTGTCCCAACCCCAACTGCTGTGTGCTGCTCCTGCCCTCTGCCTTGGAGCTGCTCCCGGGAGCCTCCTGCTTGCTGTGCAGGGGAGGGGGGAAGAGGGGAGGTCTCCCCCACTCCTGCACCTTATCTACACAGAGCAAGAGGGGGACATGACAGGGCTCAGGATTGAGGGAGCTTGCTGGCAGCAGCTGCTGTCTCAACTTGCTGATCTACTTAAAATGGTACAGTGGGATCAGCGTACTTAAAGGGGAAATACTTGTCTCTCTCTCTCACACATTGTTTGTGTCTCTGTCTCTCTCTGCCATGCTGTCTCCCCTCCCTCCATTCGTGCTGCCTTGTAGAGTGTGAGGCTGCATTAACAACAATGTGTTAACTCTTGAGGGCTCAGCTGAGTGCTAGTTCATCATTTAGCAGTAAGGCATTCCCTGGGAAATATCCCACCCTCTTCCACCCTCTGACTTCACCACCTCAACCAAGCTTCACAATCATCATTGCTGTGTACAGTATTAAATTGTTTGTTTATAACTTATACTGTGCATATGTGTGTGTGTATATATATATATATATATATATAAAATATAAAATATAATCTTTTGTCTGGCGAAAAATATTTCCCTGGAACCTAACCCCCCCCATTTACATTAATTCTTATGAGGAAAGTGGATTCACTTAACATTGTTTCGCTTAAAGTAGCATTTTTCAGGAACATAACTACAATGTTAAGCGAGGGGTTATGTGCTTACAACTTTCTCCAGTTTTTATTTTTCAAGATGAATTTTCAATCTTTGATCTCAGCATTTCTTGGCGAAGTTTGAACAAAAATGGTTGAACCATTTTTGAGTTTGAAAAGAGTGGGAGACACCCCCCTGCCACACGTTTGTCATTATAACCACTTTTTTTCCAACCTCAACTGCAGGTGGTAGGAACTTGAAATGTAGGAAGGACTTAGGTAGTACCTAGGTCACAAATATGCTTTTCAGTGGTCAGGGGGAAATCTTTTTACATTTTGTCAAAATATAAGAGTTAAAAAAACATCCTTTGCATATGCAGCACTGGTTACTCTTATGAATAGGAAACCAGAAGAAGGGATCAATCCTACATTCCTTGAACATGCGAAACTCCTACTAATTTAATTAGATCATAGGCAGACCTTTGATTTGTTCCTTTATGGTCATTCTTATATTGTGAGAGGCCTGGATGGGTAGACTGAGGTCAAGGAGAAAAAAAAATTATATTGTTTCCATGTGGAATCTCCCTACCTCCAGTTTGACACATCACTATATCACATTATTTTGTTTCTGTTCTTAGAGGGATTCCGTAGGGCCTTCTCAAAATATACAGGATCACCCATGATAACTCCTTTCACAGACTCCCAATAACCTAATATTTGGTTCTCAAAATTTTTCATTCTATGGTAAACCAGAAAAGGCTCTGTCCTGGTTCCATGGACTATAGTTTGCGAAACCTCAGAATAAGAAGAATTCTTAGCAAATACAAGTATATTTATAAACAGCTTCAGAAACAGTGACAGCCCCAAAGGAAAGGAGAGAGTTATGTAACACTTCTAATTAAGACGGATCCTGGAGTTTTGTCAGTTCTAATTTCTTTATTACCTGATTTTGCTCAAGCTTAATTTTCTCCAGCTGTTATTCTTTCTCCCCTTGGGAAATATGTCTCATCTGTATCAGGTCAACCATTGTGAACATTAAGGCAAAATATAATTTAATTTTTTAGATTTGGCTGGTCTAGCTAGTTCCATTTACTATCCTCAGGGGTTTAGTTTTGTGTTTTTCTGTGCTGGCAAGGAAGCAGGTGGGAGGGTAGCATATCTCTTTACATACTTTCAGATAAGGAGGCGTCCAATATTTCAGTAGGAAGGATTTATTTTTGAGCTTAAATATTATTAATAATTGGATTGGTAATAAAAAATAAATCAGTTGCTCTTCTCTAATTGCTTTGGGTTTTGTGCAATTTTTCTTTTTCCTCTTTATTCTTGTCTGTCTTTCCTCCCTACCTTGTTTCGGTGCATTTCCCCAGATCTCTTCTCCAATTATTTTCACATTTCCCTACTGGCTCTTTGTTTCAATCTCTTCCACCATCTCCCCCACCCAGCTCTTTGGTCAGAGAGATGGTTGCTGTGATACAGGGTATCTTGGGGCAGGAGAGAGGTTATCTTCCAAAATTCCATATCCTCTTATTTCTTCCTCCATCTCATGGGCCTTGTATCATAGCTACGTTCTACCAGTCAAAAAGTGCTGGATGCTGCTCCTTGAGTCAGCTAGAGGACCCAAATGAATATGCAAAAATGCTGATGACCAGTGCAGCTCCCTGTCCTTTTGTCAGTCTTCTCTCTGTAGTCTAGTTGTGTGTATCTCTCCCTACCTCACCACCTTGTTTAGTTTGTCTCCCTCAGTCTGATTTTAGCTGTGATGGATTAGCTGCTGCGCCAACGGGCCCCGTGCCCAGGGGCCTCGGCCAATTGGGGAACCCCAGCGCCCTGTGCGCCTGCCGAGGAGCGGGGTTGGGGCACTGGGGCTTGCCCCACTCCCCTTGACCCTGCTCCCTGGCAGGCGCGCCAGGCTGATGGGGTAAGCCCCTGCACCCTGACCCCACTCCCCGGCAGGAGTGCCGAGCGCTGGGGTGGGGCAAGCCCCTGCACCCCAATGCCATTTCCCTGACAGGAGCACTGGAGGGAGGTGCAGGGGGGACTGCAGGCGCAAGAGGTGGAGAGGGGCCCCCACTTGCTTTGGTGCTGGGCCCCACAAGCCCCTAATCTGCCTTTGGATTTTAGGATTTATTACTGCTGCTTCTCTTGTGGGGAACTCTGGATTGGAAGCATTGTTTTATAAATAAATGGTTTTTGAATGTTATAATTCTTGACGTCTGATTTTGCGTCTCTACGCAAAAGAATAAATGGACACAAATCAGACGTCAAGAATTATAACATTCAAAAACCAGTCAGAGAACACTTCAACCTCCCTGGTCACTCAATTACAGATCTCAAAGTCGCAATACTCCAACAAAAAAACTTCAAAAAGAGACTCCAATGAGAAACTGCAGAATTAGAATTAATTTGCAAACAAGACACCATTAAATTAGGCTTGAATAAAGACTTGGAGTGGATGGGTCATTATACAAAGTAAAAACTATTTCCCCATGATAATTTTTTCCCCCTACTGTTACTCACATCTTCTTGTCAAGTGTTGGAAATGGGCCATCCTGATTATCACTACAAAAGTTTTTTTTTTCTCCTGCTGAAAATAGCTCACCTAATAGCTCAACTTAATTAATTACTCTTGTTACAGTTGGTATGGCAACACCCATTTTTTCATGTTCTCTGTGTATATATATTTTCCTACTGTATTTTCCACTGCATGCATCCGATGAAGTGGGTTTTAGCCCACGAAAGCTTATGCTCAAATAAAATTGTTAGTCTCAAAGGTGCTACAAGTACTCCTCATTCTTTTTGCTGATACAGACTAACATGACTACCACTCCGAAGGTTGACAGTGGCCCTTTAAGAGGGAAGAAGCCAGTGCACCTATGACTGGTCAGCTGAACCCCAATTAGGCTTAAGAGAGAGCACTTGAGCCCTAAAGGAAAGGCAAGTGGAGAACTGTTCAAAGGAGAACAGTAACTGTGAGCTGCTAGTGAGGAGCTTAGAGGAAAGCTGTTGTGAGAACTGACCAAAGCTAAGTACGCTCAAGAAGTGGCCCACTAGTAAAAGGGGAAGATCCAGCTTGGTCAGGAAAAGCTAAGCCTGGGTGCAAGATAATCGTTACAGGAGGGTGGATTCCCAGGCAGGGGGGGCTGGAGGAATGTAACACTGCAGCAGCAGGAGCCCTCTAGGTGCAGACCTGAGTGAAGGGCTGTGGGAAAAGTGGCCCTTCTCAGATAAGGAGACCTAGATAGTGGGTCTCTAGATCAGGGACAGAAGAAAGTGGGACCAAAGTGCTGTTACTGATTCTCAGGTGGGTGACCTACAGAGGGGATAGGAAAAAAGAAACTGTTGTATATTTGAATATTTGTTGTGGAAATTGGAAAATAGTTTTATTACAAGGTCTTTGGGTATTTTTGCACTGGTATATATAAATAAATTATGCCCATAGGTGGGCTTTCACTGTGGGAAACTATGTTCTTTTCATTGGCAAATAGCAGAGGAAACTGAGGCAGGCATATGTGCTGTTGTCTGGCCTACTGCTGAAGGGCACCCCTGGTGGTAGCTGCTTTTCCCTGTGTGCATGTGGTTTATGTTTTTACAAACTTGTTCTAGGGATTTCCATAGGTCAGCTTATAATTATGCATTTCTGCATATACTAAGTTTATCTCTATTTAAGTTGAAAACAAGTTTTATCAGATTTGTTATAAAAGAATGGATCTGATCATAAAAAAAGAGGAAAAACCTTAAAGAAAAAAAAGTAATTTAGCTTAGCTTCCAATCACTGGCTCATGTTAAAACATGACTAAGTCACTTAAACATTTCTTGCATATTAAATTTAAATATGAACAATGATGCAGGAAGCAGCCATACTGTCAGCCTGATGATGACGTATCAAAATAAGATCAGAGGTCAACATCAGAGATGCAGAAAATAGCTTTCACAGCTTTCCTGTTAACTCTCTAAGCTTCTTGCTCACTAAAAGCAGCAGGAAAGTGAAAGCTAAGTGATGGGAAGGGTGGGTGGGTGGATGGTGTCACCAAAACAGCTTCTTGTGTCTTTGTAGCTCTGATCTTCCTGTATTGATAGATGTCAAACCCATTTCACACTGGAATTATCATTAAAATGGCAACTTCCGTGGATTATGAAACTTTTTTTTTTTCCCCTTCACACTGACCTATAATTTCTTTTTCACTTCAGTGGGAGCTGGGAGTGCTCAGCACCTCACAGGACTGACCCTAAGAAAGATGTGTACAAACTGGAAAAAGTCCAGAGAAGAGCAACAAAAATGATTAAATGATTAAAGGTCTAGAAAACATGACCGATGAGGGAAGATTAAACAAACCCAGTTTTTTCAATCTGGAAAAGAGAGGACTGAGAGAGGATATAATAATTGTTTTCAACTACATAAAAAGTTGCTACAAGGAGGAGAGAGAAAAATTGTTCTTCTTAGTATCTGAAGATAGGACAAGAATGGGCTTAAATTGCAGCAAGGGAGGTTTAGGTTGGACATTAGGAAAAACTTCCTGTCAGGGTGGTTAAGCACTGGAATAAATTGTCTAAGGAGGTTGTGGAATCTCCATCATTGGAGATTTTAAAGAGCAGGTTAAACAAACACTTGTCTGGGATGGTCTAGATCAGGGGTTCTCAAACTGGGGGTTGGGACCCCACAGGGGGTCACGAGGTTATTACATGGGGGGTTGCGAGCTGTCAGCCTCCACCCTAAACCCCACTTTGCCTCCAGCATTTATAATGGTGTTAAATATATAAAAACGTGTTTTTAATTTATAAGGGGGGTCACACTCAGAGGCTTGCTATGTGAAGGGGGTCACCAGTACAAAAGTTTCAGAACCATTAGTCTAGATCAGTGGTTCCCAAACTTGTTCCGCCGCTTGTGCAGGGCCGGTTTGTGTACCTGCCGCATCCGCAGGTTCGGCCGATCGCGGCTCCCAGTGGCCGCGGTTTGCTGCTCCAGGCCAATGGGAGCTGCTGGAAGCAGTGTGGGCCGAGGGATGTACTGGCTGCCGCTTCCAGCAGCTCCCATTGACCTGGAGCAGCGAACCGCAGCCACTGGGAGCCGCAATCGGCCGAACCTGCGGACGTGGCAGGTACACAAACCGGCCCGGCCCGCCAGGGGCTTTCCTTGCACAAGTGGTGGAACAAGTTTGGGAACCACTGGTCTAGATAATACTTAGTCCTGCCATGAGTTCAGGAGACGGGTCCCTTCCAGTCCTATGATTCTAAAGAAGAAGTTTCTCTATTAGCTGTTAGGAAACCTATAAAAAGCTGGGTCTGACATAGTCCATACAGCAAATGGTGGGGATGTTCACATAAATGTGGCATAAATCACATTAAAGAAGGAGCAACACGGCACAACTGTAGTGTTCTTTCCACTTGTACTGTAGACCTTTAAAAGGACACCAACTTGAAACCTAGTTAACATCAAAAAGACTTAAATACTTTCATGCACTATACCTATCCCTGAGTTTCTCCAACCAACTTTTGTGGTTTTTAATATCATGCATTCCTGCTTTTTAAAGATGCTTTTCACCTCCCTGTTGCCGAGTGAAAGAGCCACAACAGGAGAAACTGACTCATTATCTGCTATAAATGGGGGATGAGGGAAGTTTTACACTTGGGATTCAGACTTAATAGTATGTCTGTTTCCCCTTTTGTATCAAAGCGGTGACACAGCAGGAACAATGAGGGAGAAGCAAGAGTTGCTTTAACGTGAGATTACTGTGGAAAAGTTGCTGACTAAAAAAGATATTGTGGGATAATTACACAGCTGCTTGTGACATTGCACTCTCTAATGTTTTATGGAAATATGCTTATAAGTATGAGTATGATGTAACTGGAATATGCTTCATGCAAAAGGTCTCTTGTAAGGTATCATTACAAAACTTATGATCTACTGAGTGTGTTCATCCTATTTATTTGTATGTATTATTTCTATGTCTGGAGTTAGGAGAAACCATTAAGGGTGCTTCAGAATCAATGACCTGTAAATGGCTCTGTTTACTTGAAAAAAGAAGAACAGGAGTACTTGTGGCACCTTAGAGACTGTCAGTCTCTAAGGTGCCACAAGTACTCCTGTTCTTCTTTTTGCGGATACAGACTAACACGGCTGTTACTCTGAAATCTGTTTACTTGCAAACCTTCCCGGGTATGTGCGGCCCAGCCCTGGAAAAATGGAGGCTGGGGTATCACAGGACAAGTGAACATGTCACCTGATACTGGAATCCATCTTAAACCTGGTGCTTTTCCATTTAGAAGGAGGTGTAAGGACCCAGAGAGACAAAAGATTCCCGCCTTGTGCCAAACTATAAAAGGGGATGGAACAGGACAAAGGGGGCTGCCAGTCATGAGAAAACCTCTAGTTTCCACCTAAGATGTCTGCTGAAACTAACAAGGACTCTGCCAGAGGAAAGGATTGGGCCCAGACTAGGAAGGAGTCTAGTCTGCGAAAGAAGCTTATTGGAACATCTCTGAGAGTGAGATATTATCTATAATCCGTTTCTTAACGTAGTAGTTTTAAACTTGCATGTTTTTGCTTTATTTTTTGGTAACTAACTTTGTTCTCTCTGTTATTACTTGAAACCACTTAAATCCTACTTTTTATACTTAATAAAATCACTTTTGTTTATTAGTATACCCAGAGTAAGTGATTAATACCTGTGGAGAAAACAGCTGTGCATCTCTCTCCATCGGTGCTATTAGGGTGACCAGATCGCAAGAGTAAAATATCAGGACACATTGGGCGAGGGGGAGGGGGAGGGGAGAGCAGAGGACGACAATGACAGACACAGGTGCACAGAGCCATGAGAGGGGGCCCTAGGAAGCTGCAAGAGGGGTTGTACGGCCCCTGCTGCACCTCACACCACAAACCACAGGGCAAGGACACCTATTGAATTCAATGAGAATTTTGCATGTGAATTGATGTACCTAGTTCTGAGATTATAAAGCCAGAAGGGATCCGGTGATCACCTGGTCTCACCGCCTGTATAGCACAGACATAGAACTTTCCCAAAATAATTCCTAGAGGATAGCTTTTAGAAAAAGCTTTTAGAAAAACACCATGACCCTTAGTTTATTGTTAATCGTTAATTACTCTCACCATTGAAAAGGTATACCTTATATCCAGTCTGAATTTGTCTAGCTGCAACTTCCAACCGTTGGCTCATGCTCTACCTTTCTCTGCTAGACTGAAGTGCCCATTATTAACTATTTGTTCCCCATGTAGATACTTACAGTCTATAACCAAGTCACTTCTTAACCTTCTTTTTGTTAAGCTAAATTGATTGAGGTCCTTGAGGTCCTTGAGTTATAATCCTTTAATCAGTCTTGTGACTCCTCTCTGAACACTCCCCAATTTATCAATATCCTTCTTAAATTGTGCACACCAGAACTGGACACAGTATTCCAGCAGTGGTTGCACCAGTGCCAAATACAGAGATAAAATAACCTCTCTACTCCTGCTTGAGTTTCCCCTATTTAGGCATCTGGTCACCCTATTTCTGTATGCATTTCCCCAGGTTTTTTTGTAAAAATCAAAACTGAACTGCCCCAGAAATTCTATCATGTGGAATCATCGTGAAACTGCATGGTTCCAACCCTGCCGATGAACCTTTAGATCCACTGCACCGACTTCTGCCACGTGAGCTAATGGAGTAAGTGATGGCAGAGGCAGTAGGTTGTCATCCTATATGTGATAGATCAGCTCTATAGGGGTATGAAACACTATTTTTGCCCCTGGGTTTCACAGATATCTGCTGACAGAAGAGGAACTGTGAAACTCAGGAAGCCTGGGTCTATTCCAGGCTCCTGAACGCACTGGTCTCTAGTAGTCAAAGACCCTTCTTCCCCGTCCCCTCTAGCCTATTGCTGTCTAACCCGCCCCAGCTTCTCATCTGATTTCAACTGCCCCCCACTACCGCTCTGGATTCCTTGTCCCAGTTTCCTGGTCCTGTCTCACTCTCCTCTCTCCCCGCCCCCATCCCTCAGATGGGATGCTCGTTCTAGACTGGCAAAATTATAAGGCTTCACAACTTTTCAACACTTCCCATTCTAAATTTTCGGTTGCTTAACTATAGGCTAGCTCTGGCTACAACAAAGTATATTCAGAACCTCTGATTAAAGGGACTGTAAGTGTAGCAATCTCCATCATAGCTAGTCACCAAAGATTGAACCCGAGCCATCCAGACTTAAAAGCATGAGCTTCTACTACTTGAGTTGAAGATATAACTCCCTTAGCTGGTAGCTATACAGTTATCCTCTAAAAATCCACCAGAGGAGGACACAAAACACATGTTGGACAGTGAATTACAAAAGTGCCAAAAATTATTATTATTAGACCTGCAATACTTTTCACAATGAACATCAGCGGGGGATAAACTGGGAGTTTAAGAATATTTGGAAAACAATTTTAGAATAACATTCAGTGCTGTGGTTTAAAAGAAAAAAAACCTGTTAAAACTCATAACTTAGCAGCATTCAGTGTTTGAAAAAAAAAAAAAAAAAACTTCTAGGAGCTATGGGATACAAGTTAAGAATGTTGAAACAGGAACATATTATGCTTAGTTACCACTGGGCAAGGTGGCATGCTATGTAATACTTGCAAGATTTCACTGTAATGTTTTACAATATATAGCAGCGCAATGCTGATTCCATTGATATTGTTGAGCAATTCATGCTGATTTTATTTCAGCCCACATCTTAATAGTTTTGAATACTGTAGATCACAATTTTCAGCTCCGTTGGTCTGAACATGCAGAGCTTTAAAACTGCTATGCTCTAAACTGTATATTAACTACAATTTTATAAACCTGCATGTCAGAGAACTGTGTGCCACTACTACTAGACAGTGGCACAAGGCAATTCAGTGTGAATAACAGAAATGTAGGACTGGAAGGGACATCAACAGGTCATCTAGTCAAACTCCTGCACTGAGGCAGGACTGAGTAATAACAACTAGACCATCCTTGACAGGTGTTTGTCTAACCTCTTAAAAAACTCCAATGACTGCTATTCCATAACCTCTCTAGGTAATTTGTCCAGTGCTTAACTACCTTTACAGTTAGGAAGTTTTTCCTAATGTCTAACCTAAATCTCCCTTGCTACAATTTAAGCCCATTGCTTCTTTTTCCTGCAAGTCCTGAGTGGGACGGTGGTGTGTGGGGATGGACTGGGGAAGCAGCGTGGAGGAACTGAGGGTGACAGGACTGGGACTGGGGAAGTCAGGGGGGGCTGAGGGGGATGGGACAGGACTGGAATGGGGGGAGTGGGTAGGGGCTGAGGGGAGCATGAATGGGACAGGGTAGAGAGAGCTGTGTAGAGTGGGGCGGGGCGGAGGAGACAATGGGGTTGGGCTGGGGAAGGTCGGGGGGTTGGGGAGAGGGACAGAGTCTGGAGAAGATGAGACAGAGGGGAGCAGGACTGGAATGGGGGGAAGTTGAGGGGGTGGGACAGCACGGGGAGCGATGGGGGTGGGATGACGGGGGAGGCTGAAGAAGAGATTTGGGGTAGGGCAAGGCTGAGGGCAGTGGTTGGGGGGAGCAGGGGGACTGTGGGGGAGGCTGTTGGAACAGGGGCAGGGACTGAGGGCCGTGGGTTCGGGTGGGAAGTACAGGGGGGACTGCGGGGGAGGCTGAGGGAACAGGGTCAGGGTGGGAGCTGAGGCAGTGGGTCGAGTCTACACTGGCACCTCTCAGCATTGCTGTGCCAGGCGGCAGACCTGCACCAGCGCTACCCTGGTGATGGAAGAGTCCTCAGTGGAAATGCAGACTTCATGACACAGACCCTCCTCGTCACTTTAAACCTGACGCTGCTCTGGTCAGTCGCTAGGCTGTTGTCACTTTCAAACCCATGCAGGGTATCTGGCTCTTTTTCAGTTCTCAGGTTAAGAAAAGCCTCTGCATTTTGTGAGGGCTTCAGCATTCACTTTCCTACTTGACAAACTGTCTGCCTGACACATTGCTCCCAGGGCATTCATCTTTATTCATTATCGGCATGTCCATCAGATTAACGAGCAACACAGGGGGAAGCAACACAATGGTGTCAAGGATTTTTAATTTTTCAAACCACTTTGGCCTCAACAGGGATAACAGCAAATCTGGACAGAGCAGATGGGTGTCAGGATGGGTTTGGGTATTTTTTTTTTTTTTTTTAAGTGAAAATGTTTGGGTCTGAGCAAAGGCTGCAAACTTCCCTTTGGAAACCTGTGCTTAGCTTTTGCCCCCGGGGCTAATGACAGCCTGGAATCCGGGACAGATTTCCACATCCATGCAGGGTGAGATGATGGGGGGTGGGGGGAGGGACTGTGGGGGAGGCAGAGGGAACAGGGCAAGGCGGGCTGAGGGCAGTGGATTGAGGGTGGGGGGCACAGAGGGGACACTGTGGGGGAGGCTGAGGGAACAGGGTCAGGGTGGGGGCTGAGGGCAGTGGGTCTGAGGGGAGCCCCCTCAGAGGGACCTGCCAGGGGGCCAGGTGAGCCCAGCAGTGCTTACCTGGAGCAGCTCCCAGGAAGCATCCAGCAGGCAGGTCCCTTCCAGTCCCTCTGGCTCCTTCCTAGGGTAGGGTCGGATCGGGTCGAGGGGAGGGCTTTCTGCCCGGCGCCTGCTGCCGGAGTCTACAAGCCCCGCCCCGCTGCAGCACGCAGCGGAGCGAGATCTCCTCGCTGCCTCTCTGTGTGCCCGGGGCAGGGGCAGGGCTGCGCTCTGCAGGCTCCTGCCAGCCGGGCAGCGGGCCCTGTGGGCTGGTGCCGCCGTGCCGGGAGCTCAGCTGCGAGCTGGCACAGGGAGGAAAGGTGAGTGGTGCCAGCGGCGCCGGCTTACCGCGGTCCCCCTCATATAGGGTCACCAGACGTCCCGACAAATGTAAGGTTGGGACGCGGGACAAGTCCCCTAAAATCGGGACTGTCCCGATAATATCGGGACGTCTGGTCACCCTAAGTGCTATAGAGGGCGGACAATTTATGAGTTTACCCTGTATAAGCTTTATACAGAGTAAAATGGATTTATTTGGGGTTTGGATCCCATTGGGAACTGGGTGTTGGAGATAGGTGACCCGATGAGCAGTTTTTGGTTAAAGTCTGCAGCTTTGAGGGCATGGACCAGACCTGGGTCTGTGTTGCAGCAGGCTAGCGTGTCTGGCTCAACAAGGCAGGGTTCTGGAGTCCCAAGCTGGCAGGGAAAACGGGCTCAGAGGTAATTCCAACACGTCAGGTGACAGTCCCAGGGGGGTCACAATGTTATTTTGTTTACAAGATGCACTAATCAATTAAAGTTAACTTTACTGTTGTACAGTTCAGTTACACTTGTACCATGAAACAAGATTTGGCACTTATGAAAAGCTATCCATCCTAAAGTGTTGAATAGCTTGAACCTCAGAATATCAAAGGCAGTAATGTATATCATCTTAATTTTATAGATGGGGGAATTGAGGGACTTGATCACCATTTGTGTCAAAGGCAGGATTAGAACATGAGAATTCCTGGCTCTTACAGACATGCTTAGTTTACTGACTCATGCTGCTTCTCTACAAATGAGTGAAAAAGGTTTCCTGTAACTTCCGGCACAGCAAATTCTACTGTGAACTGAAAACAATGCTGTGTCCTTACTTATCCACACATGACAGGTTTAATGGTTCTCTCAATCACCCCCAAAGGGAGGGTGCGGTTGCTGAAGCTGGAAGTGGAACACACTGTGCCCTTCTCTCTGGGCTGAGGGGAATGTGGACAGTTATGTTCTGCAAATGTAGCAAGAAAAAGGGAGCCAAACTGAGGTTTTCCAGAACAGGTTAGACAAACACCGGTCAGGAGGGACTATGTATAAGTAGACCATGCCTTGAGTGCAGGGAACTGGACAGGATGATCTACTGAGGTCCCTTCCAGTGGAACACTTCTATTTGTCTCCCCACAGGTCGTATTTACAGGAAGGGGAAGGTATATTTAACATGTTAGATAAGCTGTATTAATAGGTGTGTTAAACTCCTACTGTAGACAAAGTAGGTTACCAGGCCAAGCTACGAGGTAGGACCTTTTTCTCATAGTATAAGTGTGACCAGTTAGCATGCTGGTTACTACACCACGGACTGAACTGGGACCATAGGTGTGTGCATGGGGTGTGCCCGGGCACACCCTAATGCCCATGGGCCAGATCTGGATCTGGCCCCTCAGGGCTTTGGATCCGGCCCGCAGGATTTGCCCCCCGTGGTGCCGCAGGCCCCACGCTGCTTTCAGAAGCAGTCATCAGGGCACCATGTCTCTGGGGCTGGGGGGGTGTTGCTCCAGGCACCGCCTCCCGAAGCTCCCATTGGCCGGGAACGGGGAACCGTGGCCAATGGGAGCTTCAGGGGAGGTACCTGGAGGCGTGGCAAGGGCAGTATGCAGAGCCCTGTGCCGCCCCTCCCCTCTCCTGGGGACGTGGTGAGTGGTGCGGCATGGGGCAGTGGCAGGCAGGGAGTGTGCCGCTTTGGGTAAGCGGTGCTGGGCTGAGCCGGAACCCCTCCTGCACCCCCCCTCCCTGCCCTGAGCCCCCTGCCTGCACTCTGTTGAGCTGGGCTCCCCTTCCCCAGGGCCGGGCTGGCTGCTTTAACAGCCCCATGTGCTCCCTGGCAGCCTCCCACCCAGCATCACCAACACAGCCACTTAAGGTGGCCCACGGAGGTGCTGCCACAGCCCTCCCCCCCGCAAGGCAGCTGCTCCCCTCCAGGGCCCCAACCCGCCTGCGGCTCCCCGTGCTGGCTGGGGGCCCGGGCACCACCCTCCTGCACCCCAACTGCCTGTCCTGAGCCCCCCTACCCCCCAACTCCCTGCCCTGAGCCCCCTGCCTGCACCTTGCACCCCAACCCCCTGCCTGCACCCTGTACCCCAACCCCCTGCCCTGAGCTCCCTGCCTGCACCTCGCACCCCAACCCTCTGCCCCCCAACTCCCTGCCCTGAGCCCCCTGCCTGCACCTCTCATCCCAACTCCCTGCCCTGAGCCCCCTGCCCCACAACCCCCTGCCTGCATCCTGTACCCCTCCTGCACCCCAACTCTGTCCTGAGCCCCCCTGCCGCACCCTGCACCCCAATACCCTGCCCTAAGCCCCCCTGCACTCCACACCCTTCCTGAACCCCAATACCCTGCCCTAAGCCCCCCCTGCACTCTGCACCCCAACCCCCTTCCCTGAGCCCCCTCATCCCGTACCCCTCCTCTGCCCTAATCCCTTGCCCTGAGCCCCTTCCTGCACACAGCACACCCCCACACTCCCTCCCACACCCCAACCTTTGTGATGTTCGCCGTTAAAAAAAAATTCCCTGGGTGCACACCCTAATGAAATGTGCTGTGCACGCCTATGACTGGGATCACCCTGGACTAAGCGCATCGGCTGTTTTATCTAAGGAGCCGGTGGCCGTGTGGGGCTGTCTCGGGTCTGAGCCCCGCAGCGCTCCCAAGGCCGACGGAGTCCTACGCGCAGCCGGGACAAGGCTGGAGCTGTAACAACGCTGTCAGGGGCGGGGGCGCCACCAAGGGTTACAGGGCAATGGCCGCTCGGCTGAGCTGTGACTAGCGTAGCCCACGCCCAGCAGCGAGCGTCCTGCCTGTCTCCGCTGGAAGGGGGCGCCGTGCCGCCCAGCCCAGAGCCCGCCTGGGGCCTCGTAGCGCCCAACGCCCCGCCCACTCCCCTCCCCTCCCCGCCCCGCCCCGCCCCGCGCGGCGCCGACTCACCCGCCCCTCTGCCAGCTCTACGCCGACTTCTCCGCGCCCAGCCGGGCCGCTGTGCTCTCGCGATGTGGCCGGCGCTCTCGCGCCTCCTCCTGCCGCGTCCCTCTCGCGAGATCGCTTCGACAAGATGGCGGAGCGGCCGGAGGGAGGGAGGTAGGCTGGCTGGCTGTCGGCTCCCCTGAGCCTGCTGGGTCCGGGCTGTTTCCGGCGGGGATGCTGACGGGACGGGACTCGCCGCCGCGGCTCTGAGTGCCTCGTCCCCCCGCAGCGGCTCCGGCTCCCCCCGGCTGCGGCGAGTCTCCCCGGCGGGGCCCCCCCGTTCCCGGGGCCGCCGCTGGCGATGACCGGAGAGAAGCTGCGCTCGCTGCGCAGGGACCACAAGCCCAGCAAGGAGGACGGGGACCTGCTGGAGCCTGGCGAAGAGGAGGCGGCGCCCGCGCCTGGAGGCGTCTTCACGGGGGGCCGTGGGGGCAGCGGCAAGGGCGGCCGCGCCGGGGGCCACCGCATCTTCAGCAACCACCACCACCGGCTGCAGCTGAAAGGGGCCCCGGCCCCCGCCACCCCGGGGGCAGTCAGCCCCGCCGCGGAGGCCGACAAGTGCCCGGGGCACTTCCCGGTGCACGAGTGTGTCTTCAAGGGGGACGTGAGGCGGCTCTCGGCACTGATCCGCACGCAGGGCATCGGCCAGAAGGACAGTCACGGTGAGTGTTGCCCCTACCCGCGCCTACGGACAGCAGCCAGCGCCCCGCAGAGATCCTCCTCATCCCCGCTCCTAGGAGAGAGCTGCCCCATCCCGTTCAGAGAGCGCCCACCGCCGCCATCCCTGTGCTCTGCCCTCGAGCTGCCAGAAGGACAGGCGGGATGACAGTTTTATTTGGGAATTCCCCCATATTCCAATGGATGCATCCTCCCTAACTCACCCATCCCTCTGTCATCTACAGCCAGGGCATCTCCCAGAAAGATGGCCATGAGCAGTGTGCCATAGGTTGCTTCCCAAGTTACTTTCAGGAACCCCCTCATCCAGACCCAAGACATTTGGCCAGAAGGACAGCCACGTCTCCCATTTCTTGGGATTGCACCTCAGAAAAGCAATCGTAGTGGGTTCTTCTTTGAAGCACCCCCAAACGGAGGTCCACCACTGGGACATAGTGCAGATGGATTAGTGGGGAGATATTTCTGCCCCACGCTGCTTGTAGAGAGACTCCCCCATTCCTTCCTATTTACTTGTGCGATTCATTATCGTGGCTTCCATTCCCTTCCCTTGTGGAAAAACCTTTCCATATGTGAAACTACAGGATCAGTCAGAAAGATGATGACAGTGAGTTTCTTAATTTCCCCCCCATATACTCTAGGGGGCGATTCTTTATTCAGACACCCTGTGACATTACATAGGGTACAATCTGGACTGATAAACAGCTGTCCCCTCTCAGTTCTCTAACCTGGGGTGCCTTTTACACTGCTTTGCTGGTCTGGTCACACTAAGGCTTTGTCTATGCTGCGCACCTTTTAGCAATAAGGCTGTGCCACTACAGCTGTGCAGCTAAAAGGCATGCAGTGTAGCCACTGTCAGCAGGAGAACTGTCCCGCCGACAAAAAACTTCCACTCCCTACAAGTGACAGTAGCCTGCCGACAAACCTCTGTTCACACCACTGTTCACAGCTTTTCATCAGCAAAACTTTTGTTGTTTGGCGGGGGGGGGATTTTTATTTCACACCCCTGAACAATAAAAGTCTTTGTTGTTCAGTTTCCAGTGTCGACAAAGCCACCGCCTCCTTCATGTAAATTATACTGCAAGACTGCTACAGTCAGTAACCCTTGAATCACACTGTAGAGCAACACCAGCAAATTCCCAGCCCCAGACTTTCCCCCAGAAATGTACCTCATGTACTGCCCAGCACTGTCCTGGATAATACAAGTTCGTATAAAGTCTTTATTAATAGAAAATGATATGCACAAATCCTGTTATCCCAAATGGAGCTTCCCAAACACACTTGTCTAGATAAAACAAGTTCATTAACTAGAGAAAGATAGATTTTAAGTGAGTATAAGTAATGAAGCATAACAATCAGAATTGGTTAGAAGAAAATAAAAGTAAATCTCAACTAATGCCAAATTTAACAAGCTAGAGTGAATTCAAAACAAAGGTCTCTCACCACATGTTTTAGCATTCTTATTGGCTGAATCTTTCAGTCAGGATCCCTCCCCCAATCCAAAGCTGTTTCCTTTGTTCTTCAGGTGGTGTGGATGCCGGGGATAGAGAAAAAGGAGGAATAATTTGGGGCATCTCCTCTCTCTACCTCTTTCTCTTCTTTGAGAATCATCTCTTGCTGTGGTTCAGGAGTCAGACAGCCTATGTGGATGGGAAACCCCAGCTGTTCCTTTGTCAAGATGTAGATTTTCACCCACATCCTCTTTCCTGCCAAAGAATGACCACTTAACCAGGGGGTGGTCCATTTGGTTTTGCTGACACCTGGCTGAGGCATTGGATAGCCTTTTGTCTTTGGGAAACTGGTTTGTGGCTGCTTCCCCCCAGACTTGGAACGTGTTGAGTAATAGCATACAGAGGAATCCTGTAACTTTACATGCAGTATTGCCACACACGCTTTACCTGGACAATAATGATCAGCAAGTTATGAGTTTCCAAATGATACCTCACAAGGCATACTTTGCACCAAATTTAGTATAGTTCTGTAAAAGAGGGGAATATTGGAGTACAGCTGTCACACGCCAACTTTAAGGAGCAGTGGGATTGGGACAGTCCAGAATTTGGAGGAGAATCCTGGGATATTGCTTCCCTGGGAGGTCTTTTTCTCATCCAGAACCACTGGATTGGCCAGAATCCATGGGGTTGAGTAGAAGAATAATCACTGCCAGTTCTTCTTAGTGGACCACTCTCCCTTCCCCTGTGGTGAGGCCCTCATCATCTTGTCTACCCCGTTTTTATAGTGAATTCCTTTCAAGATTTCCTATTCCAGTTTGTCAGGATAGATCCTTTGGGGCAGATTCTTTCCTACTTCTAATCCAAGTGGATTCCCTGACACTATTCTTCTGCTATCTCTATTTGTGGTAGTCTTGTGTGGAACCTGGCGGTTAGGGATGGACTCGCTTACTATGATTTTTCTATCTCTTTGCAAAAGTAGGATTCATTCTCTTCCTCCCCCTTTCTCTGCCCCACAACAGCAGAGAGTGAAGCCTTTCATCCTGAAACTCTTGATGTAAGCGCAGTTTAGTGAGTTGCATTGTAGTGTAAGGTTGGAAAAGCTTCCAATATGTAACATATTTTCACATGCTCATAACTTGCTGATGTTCTATGTTTGTGCAAATTCACCTCTGGACATAGAGCAGTTTTGGCTGGGGAAAAATAGTCATAAGTGATTGAAAAATCACTTCCGCACATGCTCTAAGACTTGAGTGGAAGGATTTGGGCAGAGTTTTTCCCCAGCTGAAAGACACTCTGGATGAGTGATTGTAACGTAAACTCTTGCACACAACAGTCCTCCAAAAATATTCTTTAAAGTTATGGGTAGGAAAAAAGAGGATATGTGGGGGGAAATATGCAGATTTCTCTTTTAATGCAAGTGTAGGGCCTGTAACTTGTGATGTACACTTTACAAATTCTAAATTTTGTTTTTAAATAAAAAAAATCTTTCCTTTGCTATGATACAGCTATCATAATGTAAACAAATGTGCTACTGCCCCACTAATGTAGCCTAATAGAATATGGTTTCTAGCTGTATAATAGCAGTGGCAAAGGTGAAGGCTTGCCTCCTTCCCTAATTCATAAGGTTTGAGCTTTCAAAGCCTGATCAAGGTCCTTTAAATTATCATCTTAAAGCTGAAGGGTTCCGATTAAATAAATAGAGGATAAAACTGGAAAAATGTGAGGGGCAGGAGAGAGGGGGAATGGATCTGCCTGCACTTCCAAGGTCTGCAGGTGCCTACAGGGAGGGTGACTCTACATATACAAATTTTAAGGTACAACTTTATTCAGCCTTACAGACTCTAAGTAACTTTCTTTCTGGTTCCTTAGACGGTTGTGTAAGATAGGTTTTACTATTCCAAAAGAGCTTCATTTGTTGTCAGAAGCTTGTTGTTTTATGGCTGTTTTTATATGCATTGTGGCATCATGTTAAGGGAAAAGATGGATTTTTGTGCTGAACTGCTCCATGAAAACCATTAAATTTGGTTTTTAGACTCCCACATTTTCATAATAGTGAATCAAAAGTGTACAAACGCAGCTAGAGCCTTTGAATCTCTACTTGTACAGGTGCTGGATTTTGCATATATGCTTATAAAAATGTTTTGTGCATGCAAACCCTGGAACCTAAAACATGCATGTGCACTAGTGCTAGCTTGGATGAGCCCCCAATGAAAGTCTGATCCTAAATGTGCAAAGAATCAATATCTAGTGAACTTCAGTCTCTTAATTTGGTCTATCATCAGTTGTTTTATGATGACAGGTTGCAAACTAATTTGATTTTGCTCTTTCCGAACTCTTACACTAATACACACAACAGCCACTTGAAGTTTACATAATCATTTAAGTGGCTGTTAGTACAAATTAACTTATGTTAAAAGTTTATGCATGTCAGACCCTTAATAGTTGTAAAACTATAAATGATCCAGTAGCTTATTCTCCAAAGCTGGCAATATTAATTAGAACTTGTGGCATCAGATGCATGGTATACATGACAATTTTTAGGATACACTAAGGTGGTGGCTGGAAAAATAAAGTGTGGATTGAGAATGAACCTGATGATTGATAATCTGTATTTTCCATAAGTAACTGAGCCTGAAGAGGAGCTCTGTAAGCTCAAAAGCTTGTCTGACTCACCAACAGAAGTTGGTCCAATAAAAGATATTACCTCACCCACCTTGTCTCTCTAATATCCTGGTATCACTACAGTTACAACAATACTTTGTCACGTGTTTGGTATTTCATTCTCTTCCAAATGTACCTCCTCCGTCTTCTAAATTGCATCAAGTCCAAGGATGTTGCATGAGGCTCCTCCTTCCTTATTTATATATACTACATCGGGGTGGACAAACTATGGCCCATGGGCCGGATCCGGCCCGGGGGATTGCCCCCTATGGCACTGTAGGCCCTGCGCCACTCTCAGAAGCGTCTGGCACCATGTCCTTGCGGCCCCCGGGTGGGGGGGCAGAGGGCTCTTTGCGTTGCTCTTCCCTCCAGGCACCGCCCCCCGCAGCTCCCATTGACCGGGAACAGGGAACCACGGCCAATGGGAGCTTCGGGGGAGGTACCTGGAGGCACCGCAAGGATAGCACAAGCGGAGCCCTCCGTCCCCTTCCCTCCCCGAGGGGCTGCAGCGCTTTCTGGAGCGGCGGGGGGCCAGGGCCAGGGCCAGGGCAGGCATGCAGGGAGCCTACCCTGGCCCCGGTGCGCGCTGCTTCAACCCCAATGCCACTTTAGGTAAGCGGTGCCGGGCTGGAGCATCCCACCCCCCCAGCTCCCTGCCCTAAGCCCCCTGCCTGCACCTCGCACCACTCCTGCACCCCAACTCCCTGCCCTGAGCTTCCTCGTACACCCTGTACCCCTCCTGCACCCCACCCCTGCCCTGAGCTCCCCACTGCACCCCGTACCCTTCCTGCACCCCAAGCCCCTGCTCTGAGCCCCCTCTTGCAGTCCACACCCCTCCTGCACCCCAACCCCCTTCCCTGAGCCCCCTCATACATCCCGCACCCCTCCTCTGCCCTAATCCCTTTCCCTGAGCCCCTTCCTGCACACCGCACCCCTTCCCACACCCCGCACTCCCTCCCACACCTCAACCTGCTGCCATGCATTCAATTTCCCCACCCACATGTGGCCCTCGGCCCAAAAAGTTTGCCCACCCCTGTACTACATTGTACTACTTTCATTTCCTCTTTTTGTATTACTCCAGTAATAAGCAGCTTAGTCTCTGTCCCTTTTGTGTATGTAGTCTCAATCACTGTAAAAAGTAAGGTCTTACAGTCTTTTACAGTAACTTCCTATTTCATAAGTGACTTTCTTGGTGCTTCTATTATAGAATGGATTCTGTTATAAAATGGGTTCCCTTACAATACAGATTTTACAATAGTGATGCATATGTTAGTGCTCTAATAGTATTAAATCAGAATTCCTTACAGTGAAGTATCATAAAAAGCTGGTTTTAGATTTGTCATAATTTATGGTGTACAAAATGTATTTCTGGCTGAGTAAGAAAAGTTAACTTTACTACATGGCTCTTACATATGGTTTCTGATTGCTACTAATTTTGCATTAGAATTTCTAAAAATGGGTAAAATTTTAGACTTTTATCAACTGTAGTTGCAATTTAATTTAGTTGTAATTAGATTGTAGCAATCCTAACACAATTTTTTAAAAATCTATATTATAGCTTCCCTAGACAGAGTACACACTGATACTTGATAATACTCTTGAGAAGCCTTATTTTCAGTGCCATAATTAATAAACCTTAGGTGACTGACACATTTAATATGGAGTTCAATAAGACTTCAAGACTGTTGTATGTTAGGATTGCCTGTTTCCATTTATCTGGAATTCTGTTTTGATTTTTTTTAATTTAAATTCCATGGATACTAATTAGATAGTAAGGCTGAGACTTTTTGCAATTTACTGGTACTAGGAGACACTTAGGAGCATTTTGTGTGCTGTAAAACAATTTTGGCATTTTATCAGTTTGAGACTTAAATTTACCCCTGGTGGAATTTAATTCCATTCCAACAAACCAAAGTCAGGCCCTGTAGGTTTCTTAGATTAGGCTAATGAACTGGCTAGGGGAGGTGCTCTGCAAAAAGTTGTGCCCTGGTTGGTTTTCAGTGATAATATGTTACAAACTAGTCACTCGTAGTTCGTACTGGAATAGTTATTCTCCTTTTTTAGGGGTGAGAGAATATTTGTTAGACACCTTTCCATTAAAACATTGTTCTAAATGTGTGTGGTGACTGGGTGCAATTTCCATCTTGACCTTTACTTTCTTTAGTTCTTCTATGAGCTGTAGATACAAAAATCCTTGATTGTACTATCTTTCCACTGTTCATGCTGAAATCAAACTGAATTCTTAGTTTCTTTAAGGTCATTTCTTTAAGTCTCACACCTTATGCTGTTTTGGTCACGTCATAATTTAAATGTGTTCACTCTTTTTGATACAGAGCTGAAGTATTTTAGTTCCTGGGACTCAAAACTTGCTTCTTGCTTTTTTTAATGCCCTAATGGGAAACTTATCTCATCTGCATCTACTGAGTTTTAGGATCCATTGATTGCTGAGTTATCCTCTGCTTCTCATTTTGTTTTCAGATCTTTCAGGCTTAATTTTGCATAAGAAATGCATATTTGGGGCAAGGGAGGGAGAAACAGGATCTCTTGGGTTAATTACGCTCTTTGGGGCAGGGACAGTCACTTTTTTGTCTGTACAGTGTTGAGTACATTAGGGACAAACCTAGCTGTGGCCTTCAGGTGCTACCACAATATAAATGTTGTTGGTTGACATCTCCTTTCAAACCTAGGTGAGGTCTTTCCTGATCAGAATTGAGGCACACGACTGGGAAGCATGGAAAAAGTTTGCCATTTCCTATACTGAACTTGTTTTGTGGTGAACAAAATAGAAGACTTCAGCTCTTAGGACTACCATCCAGAACCTGGCATGAACACTTACATTCAGGCAATAGCAAGTGCATAATTTTACACAACTTCTTGCTGTTATGTAAAGCCTTTTTGCAAGTAAAACCTTAGCACGTGCATTAGCTTTTGGTTTATTTTTGGTCTTCCTTGCTCTCTTGGCTGTTTCTACAATGTTTATAGCTTGTTCAGAACCCCATCACTCAATTTTAATAAGTCAGTTTGTTTTTTATATCATTCTATTAGTCATATGATTGAACTTGCTTTTGGAATGGCAAATGAGTATAAAATTTTCTTGCTATCTTTCAAGCTGTCTCAACCTTAGTGCTCCTACCGGCATAATCTGGTCCAGGGCCAGCCATGTCTTTTGATATCACACTTTTGAAATACTACTCTACTCCACTGCCTCTTCCCTTGTGCCCTCTTCAAACCAATTCATCACCACAGCCCAATTTTAGAGTATCTTATCCTGTGATAATTATGTAGAAGGTGCTCCAGTATTTGTAACATTTAAAAAAGCACTTTTGTCTGATTCCGTTCATTTACTAGCGCTGTGTGCATAATATGGTATTATGAATTCTTAATTCCAAACTAAAGCATTTTTCAAGTAAATATTCCTCACACTTTTAAGCAGTATATTCACATCCTTAAATAGGTTAGAGGGCTAGTTTCCTAAACTTAATGGGCTTGATTTAAAAAATAAAAGATGGGAGGGTTAGTTAAGGCCCTCAAAATTTGGCCATATATCAGCATACTTTTGAATGATAAGGTGTTAGTACCATGGCTTTTTAAAAACAAATTCTCAACTGTTGTTCAGTGTGGAAGATTCCTATGCCAGCAGGCTCCTATCCCATCTTCAAGCAACCCCTTTTCAATTTATAGTAGTAAAATAATGTTCTGTTTGTGCACTTCATCTAATGTTGTACGTTGTTAGGCGGGTATCTATATAATTTTTTTACAATGTAACTTGCATTTCTTGTTTTTATACCTTTCCATTTGCTTTCACTCTTCTCATAATAGACCATAATGTTTCTTCATTACCCTCTGCGTCTTCGTATGTTGTGCTTTGTACTGTTTCGTCATTTTCCCCTTACTTATCTCCTTCATGACTCTCCCCCTCTACCAAACTTTTTCTAACTTATCCCATCAGTGTTCCCTCTCCCTCCATGCTCCTCTACTCACAGAAACGTAGGCCAGGCATCTAATAGACTGAAGACTAAGGACCAATGTGAAAGAATGGTGGCTTTATTGTTCAGAGGCAATGCCCAGGTGAGAAGCCAAGATATTTTTCTGAACAAATTGCAGTCAAAGGTGAGGGTACTGGGATTCCTATTAGAGTACTGTTCCTGGATTTTGCTTAAGGAGCTTCAGCCTCTGTCTGATAAATTGGCTGCTGGGGAAAAAGGAGAACTTTCTCTTTTCTTACCCCAGACTTTCCTCACACTAGAACCTCCTGACTTTTGTAATGACAGTTGAGAATCTGTTACTTTACCTCTCCTCTAGCTTCCTGGCTAACGTAATGTGTATCTTTCATTTTTTCCTTGTCGTCCCTCATCTGTCATATCAACCTGTTCTATTGTCTTATAGTTGGTCTGCAAGAGCTTTGGGGCAGGGACCCCACTTGTTATGTTCTTGTACAGTGCCTAGCACAATCCTGGTCTCTGACTGAGGCTCCTTAGCACTAGCACAATTCAAATAATAAATAAGAGCAATACTCTGCTCTTCCATGATCTTTTATTTTATTTTTTTAAGTCCCTTTTCCTGATGACTATTTCCAGTGACTGCATCTGTTGCTGAGAGCTTTCCCAGTCACCGGTAGAATGAAATTGGTCAGAGTTCTGAATACCACGTATGAAAAGTAGTAAGGCTCTGGTTAGTTTTCATTTTGTTATAGGTTGGCAAAGTGCTGAGACCTATCCCAGGCATTGGAGCTCTGCCTGTGTGCAGACTGGGAAGTCAATTTTCTGTAAGTGAGTATATGCTTGGTTGACATTTGGAAGAATTTTTGGAATCATAAGGCTTAATATTCTAAATGAAAAATTTAGATTCTACAGAAGCTGATGGTATTTGTACGGAAAAGATTCCTACTCACCACAGGTGCATAGGTGAGTGGACTTTTAAATCCCTGCTCACTCCTGACTCATATTTTTTTATTTTATTTTTTTAGATCACTTGTGTTGGATTGTGATGTTAAACTTATTCTATTGTAGAATGGCTACTTCCTTGTGTGAGGTCACATAATTAAGTGGCCATTTCCTGCATTCTGCAGAGAGCATAGTTTGGTACAAAAATATTCTTATAATAAGTGATTGTTAGCTTGGCTGTTGTGAGTTGATATTGCATAAGGAACTAGGACATACCAGTCTGAGATGCTGTTAGTGACCTAGAGAGAGGAATGGTTTTCACAGCACATCTTTTTGACTGATTCATGAAGTTGCATTTATGACCTCTCTGTTGGTGACTGTTCACCTGTCTAGGCCAGAGATTTTATGATGTCTGCTTTAAAGCCATAGATATGAAGCTATTGACTTAGTGCCTAGAGCAGGGGTCGGCAACCTTTCAGAAGTGGTGTGCCGAGTCTTCATTTATTCACTCTAATTTAAGGTTTCGCGTGCCAGTAATACATTTTAATGTTTTTAGAAAGTCTTTCTATATGTCTATAATATATAACTAAACTATTGTTGTATATAAAGTAAACAAGATTTTTAAAATGTTTAAGAAGTTTCATTTAAAATTAAATTAAAATGCAGAGCCTCCCCGGACCAGTGGCCAGGACCCGGGCAATGAGAGTGCCACTGAAAATCAGCTTGCGTGCCGCCTTTGGCACGCGTGCCATAGGTTGCCTACCCCTGGCCTAGAGAGAACCCCAAAAATTCATAGGCTATTTCTTACAAAAGTATACCAAGAAATTATATCACTTCCTTGCATATGGTGCTAGCACTTTCTGTTTTCTGCAGTGCTGCTTTAAAGTAACAAGTGCACCCAGACTTAAACATAGTTACAAGAAATGCAAATTTAGGGTTTCTATTAGTTTTTAGTTTCAATAAAAAAATTTGCTAAAAATCAATAGAATAGTTAAATATATGCAGTTAAATGGAAAAATATAGCAACATTAGGTTGCACAAATAAAATCAGGGAATTCAAAAGGTAAGGTTCCAATACATTAACCCAGAAGAACAATGTTCTGTATAATTCATGGTACATACTTCATGACAGTGCTACAAAATATACTACATGTTGTGATCCAGGGGCTTCTTGATGCCATTTGGCAGAGGGGATGGGGTGCATAGAGTTTTACAGGGATCCTACTAGATCAGGGATATGCATAATAATTCACCAAAGGGTGGTATGTGAAGTTTCTACTGTGAGCCAGTAGCCCGCTGGTTGTCATAATAATTTCAAAATGTATGTATAGATAATATTTAAGAAATTGTGTATCTCTACTGGAAATTATGTTCTCTAAACCTTTTGAGTTGAGGCAGGTAAACAGAAGGTGACATGTGTAAGACTATCACCTACCTGGAAGGAGCCAATAGACACTTACCTCCCTATGCGGATATTGTATGTTTGCATTCAGATTCAAAATGCTAATAGAGAGGAAGTTTACAGGAAGAAATAAAACTGTGGGATGGTATCTTGTTTATGAGTAAAGGCAATGGATTGTTGGAGTATATGTGGGGTGCAGAGGTACCCCCTGGATCTTTTCCACTGAGGAGGCAAGCTGACAGCGTTGCTTTTCTCATGAACAGGAGAGCATAGCCAAGCCTGCCTGTAACATGCTGCAAGGATTTTAGGTGAGCTTTTGCTCTATAAGACATGATAGTGACTAGTTAAATCTAGAATGCAATATGTTTTTATTTAATATGTAACCATTTGTTTCCAATATTCTACTTGCTGTTATTAGAATCTTTACTTAAATTAACTTTTGCTCATTTACTCTGTAAACATACCTAATGTGCTGTGTGTTAAGTGGAGCTGTGATCTAAGGAGTAACTGGTAAGATGGGCATACTGTTCCTTTGGGAGTAGTGAATCTGTGAATTCTGTGATTGTTCAGTGGACCAGGGGCTGGACACTTCCGGGAGGTGCTCGGAGGACTTGGGAGTTGGAGTATGCCTGTTGCTAACCAGTGTAGAGGGAAAGTGGAACCTGCGAAGGGCTAAGAAGAGAGAGTGCTTGTGTTGCCAGTGGAGTCAGAGAGTTGACACGGTTCTTCACGCTAAGGGTAGGTGATAGCAAGGTGCCTTACAATCCTGGGTGCGCCTGGAGAGTGTCAGTCATGTAGCCAAAAAAATAGGAATAGAAAATGCTACATGTCTGCAGTACGGGTGAGTTGATATTTCTGTTGGTAATTGGGCATTTCTTGCTTTTTGTGTGTGCAAAGTTGATGTTGCATTAGCATAGCTATATTGATTATTTGTATTTCATTTTTTATAAGAGGGTGAGAAGTTCCTGTTGGACTGACCCAATTAGACTCCAGTTCATACTAAACACCAGAACTTCAAATGAATTAAGGAATTTTGCTTATCTTCTCCCCCAAAGCTGGATTGAAGAATTTTGGGGCACTGTACACTATGGAAATTGGGGGGGCTCCTTACCTTCCTTAAGGGACCTGAGAAACTGGACACCTCCCAGAAGCCCCACATGTCTGATTGCCATGACCGTCCAGGAGAACATCAACTATCTAGGATGCAAAACCTGAGCAGTGCTGCAACCTTGTGTGTAAGGTCACAATGCTACTTATTGAAGTTTGGCCTGCCTCCCCCTCCCCCCCGTCTTCCACCCCCAATTCTGACTCATGATGGGACTCTATTAAATGGGGGGGGAGGGGGGAGCGGCAAACCTGGTCCAGGTCCAAATGGCGTCACCTTTACGAGGCAGAAAAAAGGGTCAGTTCCACTCCCCTCCCCCCTAGCCTGAACCTTCCTTTTTCCTCAAGGGTGCATGGGGCCCCCCCCACATCAACCTTAGTTCTCTGGCCCATGACCCCTACCCACCCTTCCCCCCAGGAGCCTCAGTTCTAGGCACCCATGTGAATAGGAAGCCTCAGCTGCCACATCAGCATATTGAGAGGCCAGCCTGTGGAGTGAGACCTGGGGTTTGTGCTGGCCGCACTCCCATCAACCATGTGACTTGCAAACAGTAATGGAAGCTCTCTGCTGAGTCAGTATGGTTATTCTCAAAGAACTTCATAGCTGCATTGTCTGTCTTATATACTATCATTGTTCCAACTAATAATAAAAGAGAAACTGTTAGGATTAAAACTGCATTAAAAATGTTTGTGTTAAAAATAAAACCTTTGGCCAAAATTTTTAAAAAATGTATATCTAAAAGTAAGCTCCTAAATAAATTTGACCTGATTTTTCAAGGGTGGACTTATTTAGAAGCCTAGTTTTATGCACTCAGGTTTGAAAATTTTTGCCTGAAGGAGTCTTATTTATGACACTTTACTACTCATTTCATTCAGCTTGGAGCAGATAGTATAATTCTAGTGGATGTGTGTAGCAATAAGAAAAATAGGGAAGTATTGATCTCCCTTTCTAGTTCTTATGCACTAACAAAGGTGTGGTATTTGGGTAGCAAACACTGTTGGAGGACATTAAATTTCAATGAAAAAAAGTGTTGACTTCAAATTAGTGGAAACATTTTATATTATTATTAGGTTTTATAAACTTCTTGAACTCTACACCATGAGGCCTGAACTACCGTGGTGTCCCTTTTTTAATAAGCATTTTGCTGGCACTCGTGTAATCACCTTGATCATTCTGAAGAGCAGAAGCTGGTGGTTTTATAAATTCCATTCAGCTACAGTAACTCCTTGCTTAACGTTGTAGTTATGTTCCTGAAAAGTGCGACTTTAAGTGGAACCATGTTAAGTGAATCCAATTTCCCCATAAGAATTAATGTAAATGAGGGGGTTAGGTTCCAGGGAAATTTTTTTCCAGACAAAAGACAGATATAGACAAAAAACTATATATTATATAGATATACACACAGTATACGTTTTAAACAAACAATTTAATACTGTTCACGGCTATGATGATTGTGAAGGTTGGTTGAGGTGGTGAAGTTAGAGGGTGGAAGAGGGAGGGATATTTCCCAGGGAATGCCTTACTGCTAAATGATGAATGAACACTTGGCTGAGCCCTCAATGGTGATCACGTTGTTAATGTAGCCTCTCATACAAGGTAGCACGAACACGAGGGAGGGGAGAAGCGTAGCAGACAGACAGACACACACCTTGTGTGTGTGTGTGGGGGGGGGGGGAGAGAGAGAGAGATGCACACTGCCCCTTTAAGTAAGCTGACCCACTCTTAAGTGCATTGTCTTTTTAAGTGGATCAGGAAGTTGAGACAGCAGCTGTGCCCCAACCTCTCTGTCTCTCTCTGTCCGTGTCCCCTCCCTGCTGTATGTGGAGAAGGGGTAAGTGGGGTGCAGGAGGGGGACACCCTGACAGCCCCCCCCCTCAACCACTGCACAGCAAGCAGGAGTCTCTGGGAGCAGCTCCAAGGCAGAGGGCAGGAGCAGCACATGGTAGTGGGGGGGAGGGACAGCTGAACTGCCGATTGATAGCCTGAAATTGCTAGCCTGCTGAGCGGCTGCAGCACATGGAACTTAAGGGAGCAGGGAGCTGATAGGGGGAAGCCGATAGGGGGCTGCCGGTCCACCCTGGTTCCAAGCCCCTACCAGCTAGCTGCAACGGGCTGCTCCTCCTGCAAGCAGTGGACAAAGCAGACTGCTGCCAAACGTTAGAAGGGAGCATTGCGCAACTTTAAACGAGCATGTTCCCTAATTGATCAGCAACGTAACCATGAAATAACGTTAATAAGAATGACTTTAAGTGAGGAGTTACTGTACAGCTTCATAGGTGAGCATGATGCTCGACAGGCCAAAGGAAAAAAAAAAAATGGGGTGGCACCTACCCAGAGGACGCTACAATCCTAATTAGCTATAATAGAGCTAGGGGGATGGAGTATTGGAGGTTAAGGGTGTGACAGGATCCCCGGGGTGTGGCCTGGGACTGTGGGACTGCTGTGCCCCCTTAACTCTCCAGCCTGGGCTGTCTCTCTCAATGCTTTGCTAGTGACAAGCAGCAGACCCCTCCAGGTGCTGTTACCATTCAGTACAACCACGTGTGGAGCCCCACACCTAGTTGCATTGCATGAATCTCGGAGAAAGGCACCAGCCAAATCCTCCACGCCTTGTACCCTGGGAATATACCATCTTGCACTGCTCAAGACCCTTTCTTGAGCAATGCAAGTTTATTAATTGGTTCACCACTTCATCAATGGAAAGTGGATATACACCAGCCTTTGAAAACCTGAGCAGATTTACCAAGCACTTCAGGCAAACTCACTGTTAAAGATAAACAGTAAAACAAGTTTATTGTTTACAAAAGATAGATTTTAAGTGGTTACAAAATAAAATAAAATATAAGCATGTAGTCTCAACTCTCAACCCTATTAGACTGGGCAACATCTAGATAAAGCAGTTTCTTTCACCCCACCGGATATTGCAGTTCATAGTACACAGGTTTCACACTTGAAACCTGGGCCAGTCTCCTCTGTTGGAGTCTTCAGTCTTCTGAGAGTCCTTGTTGCTTGCAGCATAGGTGGGGGGAGGAAAAAAGGCCAAGCACGAGGCCACTGTGTTCTGTTTTATACCCTTAGTCCATGTGCTTGGAGAACACAAATCCAGGCATGTCTGGTGGCCATTGCTGAGTCAGCACCAGACAAGGTTAAGCAATTCCCCTGGAGTGGCCTTGTGCAAGTGAGTCATTGCATTGTAGCTCCCTTGCTGGATAATGGCTGTTGATGGTTGTTCAACACCTGTCCGGGTGTTGGTTATCCTCCTGGTTGTTGTCTTTGGGGAGCTAGTATCTGGGCGCTTCCCAAACCCACAACATATATTACTGAGAACCATACAACACAATTTCATAACTTAATATGCATTAATGATGTACATATTTAGATGGAACAGTGGGTTTCAGCAGATCATAACTTTTCCCTGATACCTTACAAGGAATGCTTTATATGCAATATCACAGTTATATACAAATGATGAATATAGGGGTTACAGGGCGTTCCCCTGGGGGGTAGAGTGTCACAAGGGTTATAAAGATCATTCCCTTTCTAGAAGGTAAACATTTCCAGTTCCTGCACTTAGAATCTACACTCTGTAACACAGTAATTGAAATTTTGTATATATAATGATGTATGGTGGCATATTTAGAGGCACTCAAGATACATTATCTTCCTCACCCTTGTATTTTTCAATACTTAGGTAAGAAATCCCTGTCAAAGTGTAAATTTAGAACTAGGGATTTTTACTATATAAAATTACAATTGTGTTTGTTTTGTTGTTGGAACTGTCCAGAGATCTAATTACAGTTCTCTATTCCCCTTTTCTTTGGAAATGTTGTTACTATTCCAGTTGTTTAGTAGCAGTTTATTCTTATACTTTCCCCTAAAGTATCTAGTGACAAGTCTATTTTAAGCCTTTTAAATAACCTGAAGGATTGACTGCCTTTAGCAATACCGTCTCCCCTTCCCTCATCCCAAAGTAGTAAGTTATGCAGATTGGATACTTATTAAGTGTTGTTGATGGCCTTACTATGTTTGTTTGACCACTGAGACTTTTTTCGTTACATTTTACCTCAGGTCCTGCCCCCCCCCCCCCCCGAGCCTCGGGGGAGGGAACGCGGACAGAGGTAAGGGGGCGAAGACAGCTGGGGTTCCATGCGCTGACCAGGAGTGAGCTGGGTGGTGCTCCCTCCCTGCCCCCCATGGGGCTGGATCAGGCCCCAGCCGCGCACTCCCGAACATTTCTCTGTGCCCCCTGGGGAGGGGTGCCCCACAGTTTGGGGACCTCGGCTCTAACCAGTCACACTGTCTTCATATTGAAGGGTGGAGCATTACGTTCCACTAGCTGTCTTAATTCCATACTACTAAAACTGGTTTAGTATTCATAGAATCATAGACTATCAGGGTTGGAAGGGACCTCAGGAAGCCATCTAGTCCAACCCCCTGCTCAAAGCAGGACCAATCCCCAGACAGATTTTTGTCCCAGATCCCTAAATGGCCCCCTCAGTTATTGAACTCACAACCCTGGGTTTAACGGGCCAATGCTCAAACCACTGAATGTCTGGGAAAAAAATTAATAAAACATACTGTCAGACTCTCTAAAGTTGCTCACAGGTGTGAGTACCAATCTCAGGACAGATTGAAGAAGCAGTGCACAAATCCCAAACTGACTGAGTTCTATACTTGGATTTCACCAATCAAGTGTGAACTCCTCTAGCGCTATAACAAACTTAACATGGAGTCACAGATAGTTCTTTTGGATACTCTGGTCTATTTTGCCATCCAAGCTTTCCTTTGTGATAGATGATCTTTTATCCCAAAAATCACAACAATATTCAGGTTACTTATTGTCGCTTACCCCAGGTCAGTTGCACCTTAGATCCTATACCGAAGACAACGCTTGTAGCCAATCCTATCATAACTTTTTTTTTCTTAGTTAATAACTCTTTAGTTAATTTATTTACAAGGTTAAAGCTGTAAAAATACACACACAAATGAGTTAGTCTTCGTTTCCAAAAGGGTAATAGAAGTTGCTGCAATATGTCCTTTAGGGCTAACCCAGACCAAACAGCTGGAGATCCCTGGCTTGTGCTTAGAAATCTTCTTCCCTCAGAGTTCAAGCACCATAGAGATACAATTCCTTCTTGTCAGGGATTTTTATTCCCTTCATCCAGAGTTCAAGTTGGTGGGACTAGTCCACCTCCAGTCTCCTCCTCATGGGTATGTCGGGGAGCAATCAACAAAGTCTTTGTTCTTTAATGTTTCACAATATCTCATTTGGTTTCAATGGGCCTTCTTCCTGGGCAGAACCCAGCACCTTTTGTATGAAGCCAGCATTCCTAGATTAATTAATGCTCCTTTCCTGTTAGATGACAGACATGATTACAGAGGGTTACAATGCAAACAGTTAATGTAACCTTATCACATGGGGTACCAGATTTATACATGCAGCCTCCTACAAGCATTTCATAAAGTCTAAACCCATTCTTATAAAATTAACATCTATTTTAACAGTACTAACACGCTGGAAATCAGTCTGGTTCACCTGTTATGCATTTGTCAGTGTTCAGTGAGGCCTAGGGGCTTTGGCATGAGCTAGCACCTTGTTTGCCAGCATCACACATGCTCTTCAAAATTTTATCAGAATAACTTTCTTATGTGTAGTTGTTGCCCTAGATCTGCTGTTCTTGATACAATTTGAGACTTTTCAACAAATAAGGTGGTTTGGGCTATAGTTCTTTTACTTTCCTAAAAGTAGAATCAGAATTTTTTTTTTCCTGTTTTAATTGCTAGAAACAAATTTCAAGATGTAAATGATACAGAAAACTCTCTTCTTGAAACACTTTTAATGTAGATGTATATTAACATGTTACAGTTTTTGTATCGAAGGAATCATTCATTAAAAAGAATAACCTTGTAACTTTTATATATTTATGGTATCATTGATTGTTACATTCTCACGTTGTTAAATTAAGTTATATATGAGCCTTCCTTGAGACACGAGCCAACTCATGAAGAAAGTCTCATGGATTCTTGTACCGTGAATCTAATGTTCTCCCCTTTTTCCCTCCCTCACTGCAGGAAACACTCCGTTACATCTTGCTGTGATGTTGGGACATAAAGGTTGGTAAAACTACTTTAAGTATCATATGTTCTCAGATTTCTCTCAAGATTTTAGGGAAGAGAAATGATTGGAAAAGTTGAAGACTTAAAAAAATAGACTTTAATTGAATGTGTTCAGTTAAAAGTGCGGAGGCTTTCAGGAAACAAGAGGATACATGAGAATAGAAAATAAACTTGAGAGATTGGGGGTAAAGATGTCAAAATCAAGGTGGCAGGAGGGAGCTGAGGAATGAATAGGAGCAGGTTGGAGGTCTTTGGAGACAGGAAAATGAGCTATAATAGGTGGGCATTCACTGGGCACTCTGCTGAGAGTCTAATAAGAGAATAGGTGGAGAAGGCTTTCCTCTTCTTACAGAGCTATCAGGAAACACTGAGATCTGGAGGGTCCTAGAGTTAGAAAGGTGAGAGAAAAGAGGCATGACCAGAGGTGCTTTTCCATCTTCACCCTGAACGAAGACAGGAAGTAGTCCTCCTGGCAGGTGGAAAAAGGTGCTGCCATTTCTTCTTGCATAGCTAAACCCCAACAGGAAGAGGAGGGGCTGTTGAAACAGGTGGGCTGCTTCACGTGAGTTGGCTAAGCAACAGAAGCTAGGGTGTTTTTCCCAGCTGGCTGCTTGTGTACCAGAAAGCAGGAGAGAGGGGAAACTCTCATTTAAAAAAACAAAACAAAACTAGGGAAACAAAATCAAGGACCAACTGAGATTAATGCTTTTGATCATTTTCAGGTAGGTTGGGTGAAATTAACCTTTTAGTTGTTGTTGCTTTAAAATCGCATTATACGTGTATACTAAGTGTTGATACTAACATCTTAAGATGTTAGTATGTGACAGGTAGCTCCAAATTTCTAAGGGAAGCTTTTTATCAAAGTTTTCCCATAAATAGCATACACTATATATTAAGATAATCTCGGTGGGATAAATGGGTGTTCACCCCACCTGTTTCTAGATAGTTATGTCCTCTTCCATTTTTTGAGTAAATATCAATGTAGTTTGGCAATTTTAAATTTAAATCAATTTTTAGAGTCTGATCTAGTTATGTCTTTTAAGAAGAATTTTTTTGGTAGCTGAACACTTTTCAATTAAGCTTTATATAGAAGTCTTATTGGTACAAATAGTATCTGATATTTCCAGATTTCAGCTATATTAAGTAAAGCTGGGTTGCATTATTAATAATCAATACTCCATGAATGTTGACTCATCCTCACAAGACCCTTGTGTAGGTAGGTAGGTATTGTCACCGTTTTAAAGATTGTGACTTGCCCAAGGCCACATAGCAAATCATAGCATGAATTAAACTCAAGAATGCATTGCTTTTAGCCTTGTGCTCTGCCCATTAGATCATGATTTCCAGGATCTCATATACCAGGTGACTGCATAACTTTACTCTTCTTTGGTTGGTGTTTGTATAACACATCATAATTGCACCTATTTGTGGTACTTAATAATTTAAGCTCATGGAATGCTAATGGCAGAGAAGCCTCAGAAACATAGGTCTCAGTAAATAATGAAAGCAAAATTAAGGGTAGAAAGTAGAAGGAGGAGGCTGTATGAACTGTGTGACCATGCTATTGAAGTGTGAATGCTTTTAAAAATATTTTTTTCAACTTCTGAAAACTAAGGGCAAAATTATAGTTGCTTAATTTCATTTTTATATATGTGCTAGATGTGTCTAGTAGCTCTTCTCAATACATGTACTGCCTGTAAACGACTCCAAAGTGTCTGTTGTAAATAATGAGACATGGCAAATGTAACACATTCAGCCTTTGTCCATTTTAAAGTATATATTGCATGATGGCTATCATTGTTCCAACCAAAGTGGAACCAGACCCCTTTTAAGAGCATTTCTGCTTCCCTTTTATTTTGGATGGTAGGGGCGTTGTAGTAGAACTGGAAAGAATTCCTTGTCAGGATGCTCCCTTTTGGAGCATAAGACCAAGAATATGATTCAAATGACTTTAGCATTGTGCTGTCACTGGGACCCTCTTGAATTTTTCCATTGAAACATTTATCATAGTTACTTTGGCATGCTTCTGCTGGTGTACTAGTTAAACTCTTATATGTAAGAGGTGGGCACGTGTGATTCTTATCTCCTAAGACTGCTTTTGAGGCAAGAGGATGTGCTCAACACATCAGCTAAGTGAACTCAGAGAAATCTCTTCATCATCCAGAAGTGACAGATGTCTTTAGAGGTATAACCATCAAGAACATGATAGTATGCCCATTGGGAATCTGGCTTTTAGATCAATAGACATTAGAGGCACAATGCAATTAATCTTTCTATTTGTGTACAGTCTCTGCATCTTGAGTAAATGTAAAAGCATGTTTGAACAACATCTGTTTGAAGAAACTAGCTGTTTTGGTTTTAAATTAAATTGGTTATGCTCTCAATCATGAGATGCGATTTCAAATCTCAATAGCTAAGCAGGATTGAGCCTGGTCAGTACTTGAATGGGAATGTCCAAGAAAAACCTCAGGGTTTTAGAGAAAGTGGTCTGGGTAATTCAGTAGATTTCACATATCAGAGGGGTAGCCGTGTTAGTCTGAAACTGTAAAAAGCAACAGAGGGTCCTGTGGCACCTTTGAGACTAACAGAAGTACTGGGAGCATAAGCTTTCGTAGGTAAGAACCTCACTTCTTCAGATGCAAGTAATGGAAATCTCCAGAGGCAGGTATATATCAGTGTGGAGATAACGAGGTTAGTTCAATCAGGGAGGGTGAGGTGCTCTGCTAGCAGTTGAGGTGTGAACACCAAGGGAGGAGAAACTGTTTCTGTAGTTGGATAGCCATTCACAGTCTTTGTTTAATCCTGATCTGATGGTGTCAAATTTGCAAATGAACTGGAGCTCAGCAGTTTCTCTTTGGAGTCTGGTCCTGAAGTTTTTTTGCTGTAAGATGGCTACCTTTACATCTGCTATTGTGTGGCCAGGGAGGTTGAAGTGTTCTCCTACAGGTTTTTGTATATTGCCATTCCTGATATCTGACTTGTGTCCATTTATCCTCTTGCGTAGTGACTGTCCAGTTTGGCCAATGTACATAGCAGAGGGGCATTGCTGGCATATGATGGCATATATAACATTGGTGGACGTGCAGGTGAATGAGCCGGTGATGTTGTAGCTGATCTGGTTAGGTCCAGTGATGGTGTTGCTGGTGTAGATATGTGGGCAGAGTTGGCATCGAGGTTTGTTGCATAGGTTGGTTCCTGAGTTAGAGTTGTTATGGTGCGGTGCGTGGTTGCTGGTGAGAATATGCTTAAGGTTGGCAGGTTGTCTGTGGGCGAGGACTGGCCTGCCTCCCAAGGTCTGTGAAAGTGAGGGATCATTGTCCAGGATGGGTTGTAGATCACTGATGATGCGTTGGAGAGGTTTAAGCTGAGGACTGTAGGTGATGGCCAGTGGAGTTCTGTTGGTTTCTCTTCTGGGCCTGTCTTGTAGCAGGAGGCTTCTGGGTACACGTCTGGCTCTGTTGATTTGTTTCTTTATTTCCTTGTGTGGGTATCGTAGTTTTGAGAATGCTTGGTGAAGATCTTGTAGGTGTTGGTCTCTGTCTGAGGGGTTGGAGCAGATGCGATTGTACCTCAGTGCTTGGCTGTAGACGATGGATCGTGTGGTGTGACCGGGGTGGAAGCTGGAAGCATGAAGGTAGGCGTAGCGGTCGGTGGGTTTTCGGTATAGGGTGGTGTTAATGTGGCCATCGCTTATTTGTACGGTGGTGTCCAGGAAGTGGACCTCCCGTGTAGATTGGTCCAGGCTGAGGTTGATGGTGGGGTGGAAGCTGTTGAAAGCATGGTGGAATTCTTCCAGGGTCTCCTTCCCATGGGTCCAGATGATGAAGATGTCATCAATCTAGCGTAGGTAGAGAAGGGGCATGAGTGGACGAGAGCTGAGGAAGCGTTGTTCTAGGTCAGCCATAAAAATGTTGGCATATTGTGGGGCCATGCGGGTGCCCATAGCGGTGCCACTGGTCTGGAGGTATATATTGTCACCAAATTTGAAATAATTGTGCGTGAGGATAAAGTCACAGAGCTCAGCAATAAGTTGTGCTGTGTCATCATCAGGGATACTGTTCCTGACAGCTTGTATTCCATCTGTATGTGGGATGTTTGTGTAGAGAGCCTCTACATCCATGGTGGCTAGGATGGTGTTTTCTGGGAGGTCACCAATGCATTGTAGTTTTCTCAGGAAATCTGTGGTGTCACGGAGATAGCTGGGAGTGCTGGTGGCGTAGGGTCTGAGTAGGGAGTCCACATATCCAGACAGTCCTTCAGTGAGAGTGCCAATGCCCGAGATGATGGGGCGTCCAGGGTTTCCAGGTTTGTGGATCTTAGGTAGTAGATAGAATAACCCCGGTCGGGGCTATAAGGGTATGTTGATTTGTTCCTGTGTTAGTGTAGGGAGTGTCCTGAGTAGATGGTGCAGTTTCTTAGTGTATTCCTCAGTGGAATCTGAGGAAAGCGGCCTGTAGAATTTGGTATTGGAGAGTTGTCTGGCAGCCTCCTTCTGGTAGTCAGACCTGTTCATGATGACAACAGCACCTCCTTTATCAGCCTCTTTGATAATGTCAGGGTGGTTTCTGAGGCTGTGGATGACATTGCGTTCTGCACGACTTAGGTTATGAGGCAAGCGATGTTGTTTTTCCACAATTTCTGCCTGTGCACGTCGGCGGAAGCATTCTATGTATAGGTCCAGACTGTCATTTCGACCCTCAGGAGGAGTCCATGTGGAGTTCTTCTTCCTGTGTTGTTGGTGGGAGGGTATCTGTGTATCAGTGCGCTGTTCGGTGTTATCATGAAAGTATTCTTTGAGTCGGAGGCGGCGAAAGTAGGCTTCCAGATCACCACAGAACTGTATCATGTTCGTGGGGGTGCTGGGGCAAAAGGAGAGTCCCTGAGATAGGACAGACTCTTCTGCTGGGTTGAGTGTGTAGCTGGATAAATTGACGATATTGCTGGGTGAGTTAGGGGTACCCCTGTTGTGGCCCCATGTGGCAGGTAGGATTTTAGACAGCTTACGGTCCTTTTTCCTTTGTAGAGAGGTGAAGTGTGTAATGTAGATCTCCTGTCTTATTTTAGTAAAGTCCATTTGTGTGGAGGGTTGGTTGTTTATGAAAGTCTCCAGGTTGGAGAGCTCTTTCTTGATGTTTTTCTGTTTGCTGTATAGGATGCTGATCAGGTGGTTCCTCAGTTTCTTTGAGAAAGTATGGCATAATCTCTCACTGTGGTCTGTGCAGTATGTAGATAGCAATGGATTTTTCACCTTCAGTCACTTTCACAGACCTTGGGAGGCAGGCCAGTCCTCGCCCACAGACAACCTGCCAACCTTAAGCATATTCTCACCAGCAACCACGCACCGCATCATAACAACTCTAACTCAGGAACCAACCTATGCAACAAACCTCGATGCCAACTCTGCCCACATGTCTACACCAGCAACACCATCACTGGACCTAACCAGATCAGCTACAACATCACCAGCTCATTCACCTGCACGTCCACCAATGTTATATATGCCATCATATGCCAGCAATGCCCCTCTGCTATGTACATTGGCCAAACTGGACAGTCACTATGCAAGAGGATAAATGGACACAAGTCAGATATCAGGAATGGCAATATACAAAAACCTGTAGGAGAACACTTCAACCTCCCTGGCCACACAATAGCAGATGTAAAGGTAGCCATCTTACAGCAAAAAAACTTCAGGACCAGACTCCAAAGAGAAACTGCTGAGCTCCAGTTCATTTGCAAATTTGACACCATCAGATCAGGATTAAACAAAGACTGTGAATCCAACTACAGAAACAGTTTCTCCTCCCTTGGTGTTCACACCTCAACTGCTAGCAGAGCACCTCACCCTCCCTGATTGAACTAACCTCGTTATCTCCACACTGATATATACCTGCCTCTGGAGATTTCCATTGCTTGCATCTGAAGAAGTGAGGTTCTTACCCACGAAAGCTTATGCTCCTAGATTTCACAGTTCTCTATTAACCTATGCCCTATTATAGCTTTTGAGGAGAGAGAGAAAGCTATAGTCTTGACAATTTTTGGTCATCAAGGGTGACACACTATTTTTGTGAAACTGGTGCATTGGAAACTAGGCCTGATTTGTGAGATGACCCAATCAGATCTGGCCAGAGAGAGAGACTTAGATGACGTTCACCTCCAGTGGCTCTGCCTGCATTTTGAACACCACCTGGAATATGAGACTTTAGTTCCTGCTGTCACCCTTCCCCTTCATGTCATTTTTCTTTCCCACCTTTTATCTTCTATTCTATTTTGTGCCTTCTCTTTAATAAAAGTGTTAGCTGGCTAAGTCTGTCTGTCTCACAGCACTGCAGTGAGCCTAGGACTAGAGGGCAGCTAACGGCAGTGTTTTAAACAGCCAGCCTGACACTGGTGCAAGTTTGCCAAATCTCAGAGCGGTGTTCTGCCAATGTTTCTCTAGCAGTCAGATTGCAAGTAAGTCAGTACCAGAGACAGAAGCTGCATTTTCTGTCCTTGCTGTTTTGTGTTTGGGGGGAGAGGGGAGGGAGGAAGAGAATCTGGATCAGAGTTTAACAGCAACAGTTCCAGCCCATCTCAACTGCTTTTCTCCAGAAAGGACAGTTATTACCATCTAAAAGACTGTCACAAGGTTTTTTCCCCTATAAAAACCTGACAGCTGAAGGGAAGAGGAACAAGGTTTATTTTTAATGACCTCTTACAGAATATTTAAAGGAAACTATAGTGTTTGCTGTAAATAAATATTACTACTTGTTCTGTTACAGAATGTGCGCACTTGCTTTTGGCCCACAATGCTCCAGTAAAGGTGAAAAATGCTCAGGGATGGAGTCCTCTTGCAGAAGCCATCAGCTATGGAGACAGACAAATGAGTAAGAAATCTTAGCTGATTAATTGGTTGATGTAAACAGAGGTCTTTCTTAGCCTAGGAAATGAAGTCTGTTTAGCTGACATGAAGAGTATTGGCACGTTGTGGAGACAAAGACAGTGTTAGTTGGTTGTTAAGGCCCCCTCTAAGGTTGACTGCAACTAGTTAACATTTATTTAGATAAATGCTACTGCCTTTGTCTACCCTGGATACTGTGGTGTTTAAAAATGTTAGTTAACTGTTAATTAATATCTCTGCTAAACACAGTTTCCCTAGTCCCGATAGCACCAGAGTGGTAGTAAGCTAAACTGTATTAAAGTGAAGACAGAAGTTTAGAATGTTTAAGACCTTGTTTTTCAGTGGATGTAAAAACAACAAACTGACCTTTTCTAAATAAGAGTAAAATCATAAGCCAAGATAGCAATGTGATTCACTCACATTCTGCTATTTCTTACTGTAGACCATTGGGACATTTTAATGTCTCTTAAAAGTTAATCAACCAGCTATGTGTTAAATATCTCAAGTGCAGTTTCTAATTGTGATTAATGGGAGGGAGTGTGTGTGCAGATAACATGTAACCACAGGCAGTGGGATACTACTTTTGTCTTTGGTTCTCTGCTGACCAGGGGACTACGTCACAAGCTGTGTTGAGTGAGTTACTTATCCATTCTGCTGTCAAGTGAAGCAGTAAGGATCAAAATTAGCCCACTGCCACCTGTTGTTAGATGGCAGTTAAGTACTTCATTATTTGTTGTTTTACTGCTTCTCATAGCACACAACTTAATGTTTTGCTGGTCATTTGTAAATACTACCAGCATTTTAAACACAGGGCATTCCTCTGTGCTGAGGGTTTCTCCCCATAGAAGTAAATATTAATGTCTTCCACGGATGCATGTCCAGTAGTATGCAAGCAAAAATGGGATGCAGCTAGAAGTGTTGCCATGAACTTACATATGCTGATTATGTTGCAAAACAGAATTAGTGAGGCTTTCTTGCTGCTGTGATTCAAATATAGCTATATATAATTACATATTTAAAATGTCTGATGAAACAGACACTTGCTTACATTTTTCAATATTTGAAAAGCTCTGGAAAATGAGTCCCTGTCCTGAGGGGTTCACAATCTGAGCAAAATATTTGATTTACAGTACTCTTCTATTTAGTTACAGCACTCCTAAGGAAGCTGAAACAGCAGTCCAGGGAAAGTGTTGAAGAAAAGCGACCTCGATTATTAAAAGCCCTGAAAGAGGTAAGCTTAAGGAAACTGTTGATAAATGACAATTATTCTTTTATTATGTTGACACTGAGCCATACTATCATGTGCCCTGCTACTCTCCAGGAGAGCCCATTTCAAACCAGGTAACCCTTCGAGGAAGTATGTTTTCTTTGCCTTGAAAGAGATCATGATCACCACATGGTGGTGCAGATGATCTCTTAGTGGAGACATGTGGAGGCAGTACATTTCTAGAGCAAAAAGTACTGTGGTAAGGTAACTTCTCGCACTGTTAAATTTTCAGAGATTCTTTAGTTAGTTAATCTAAATGTGCTGAATGCTGGAGTTATACTTGAGGAAATCAAATGCTTAATTTTAAAGTTACTTACAGGTATTGACATTACTTTTCATTTGGCAGGTTCAGAGCCCTAATGAATCACTGGAGTGTCATAGTTTTTACACACCCACACCCACCCCTCAAATTGTTAGTGTCTGGCATTTTCATTGTTCATTTTGACTGTCACTAGTGCACTGGTTCCCAAATTGTTGTTCATTATCACTCATGGTGAAGTGGCTGGTCACATATGTTGATTATTTCCAATGGTTCCATAGTATTGCAGTATTAAGATATAGCCAGTGCTTCCTAATACTTTTCTATGTAAACAAACTGATGTGATTGCCCCGGCAAAGTTGTGGTTGCAAATAGGTGGGGAGACAGGACATGCATCCTGAATGGGAGAGTGGGTGGTGCATGCTGTGAAATAGTTTGTGTCCCTCCTCTTGTTTATTGGCTCAGTTTCATAGCTTCATGTTTTGGAGCATACATCTCTAGGGATAAGAAGAGAGCTTAAGCTCTATGCCCGGTTAGTCCTAGGCGCTCTGCGGAAACCGCCTAAGAGTGCCAACGAGGCTTTGGGACACAGGAGTTCCTCCTCCACTGTTAGAAATTGTTATAAAAGCTCAGTTTATGTAAGGAGGAATTATCCATCTCCTGTGGTTTGCAGTAATTAAGCCAGGGCTTTCAATGTGACATAAAAGTTAGAAGGATACTTATTTTGTATTGGATTAGGTCTTTAAGCTTCTCTCTTTTGGAATAACCCTATCCCTTACACCAGATTTTGTTTCTGATATGCTCACCTCTTTCAGCTATCAGTTTTACTACATGTAACATTGAACCTTTTTTCTCTTCCTTCCCCCTTTCTGTCAGTGCACTCATAGCAGTGAGTTTTTAGCTTAGTCTTTCACTTAAATAAATGTACCTCTATGTGCAGCCGCCTAACTCTGCCTGTGCACAGTAATGCTTTCCCCAAAGCAGTAATATGAAACTAGATTAAAAGATTCTGTCCAGTTTCAAATTGCTGCTGCCTGTGCTCTTGTTAGAACACTAGCTGCTATAAAACATCACAGGTGCTTTCAACTTCCCTTGGGTCACTGGTAAAATGTGGAATGGCTTGTGGTAAATAGGGGGTTGAGTCCACATCCATTTAAAATCTGTATCTGTAAAATAGATCTGTGCAGTTTCTCACCAGCCCCAGCGAGACTGGCAGACAGTCACTAAGGTTACTTGGCCCTCCAGCTAAACCCTAAATCCCACAGCTCTAAATGTCACCAAGCCATTGTCTGGTGATCTAGGATGATCTGACCACCACAGAAAGGAAAGGGGTCAGTGAGAGGGAGGAGAAAGGAAGAAAAGAAGCCAGAGAAAATGTCCGAGTACTTATACAAGAGAGATATCAGTATTTAGTTTACCATCCACTGCCAAAATCTTTAGTCCTATTTCCCCATCCGTTCTGTTACCTCTCAGGCTAGTCCCAAGTTTCCTAGGGAGACAGGCCTCATCCTGTATCCAGTTTTCCTACATTTGTGCCTCTCCTTCTGCCTGCCCCTTTCTGGAACTGGTCCTCCTCCTCCTCCTCCTCCCACCATTGGCAGTTCTTCAGCTGCCTAGTCTTCTGGGCTGCTGCCTCATCTTCTGTCTATGGAATGAGCTGGGTCTGGTTTATAGAGATTCGATACCCCTCCCACTCCTAGCAGCCTCGGAAAGGATTAGCTAATTGGAGTCATGTCCTTAGGTCCCCCCGCCCCCCCCTTTGAATGATTGCAAATAAAAGAAATTCAGAAATATAAGCTACTAATGGGCAGTTTAGCCTCTCAGTTTGTAACTTCATCATATTCACTCCGCTCTAGTTGGAATGAAGAAATGTTAATTTAATTGTTTTTCAGATGATAACATTGGAGGAACGAAGGCTAGATTTTTTTTTTTTTTTTTTTTTTTATTCAGCTATACCCTGTCTTCATTTTATCTAGCCTTTCCCAAGATGACATTTGCATTTCGCATGTCTTCCCAGAAATGTTAAAACAGCTGTCAATATGGCTAATGATACATTCATATTTTTTTCACAGCTAGGTGACTTCTATCTTGAACTTCACTGGGATTTTCAAAGTTGGGGTAAGAACTATAATACCTATCTTTATGTACTGATAGGTGCAAAGAAATGGAATCTGTAGTATCCCCCTAAAATTAGACTCCAGCATTGCTTAAAGAAAAAAATTAAACCCCACAGAAACCTCCTTTCCTTTTAGATGATGTGTGCAGAATTTCAAAGCCAATTTGCATGGAAAAATAAGCATCTGCTGAGCTATGAAAATTTGTTGAGCAGATGTGCATATAGCAACAACTTGGAGTGTTGCAAAGTAAATTGTGCTCTGCCTGTTGAGCTGACACCTGCACCTTTCTGTATAAGTGTACAGTATCTGAAAGGGCCAGACAGGGTGGGAACCAGGCCTTCCTAGAGTGGTGATGCTGAGGCCTGATTCACAATGCCTTGATATGGCAGTCCGCCTTTGCCTAGGAAAATAGGAACCGGGAGTATAGCCAGAACTGCGTTGTGGTTCCACCACCAATCTCCCACAATGGTGAACAGCACGGTCTTGAGTGGAGTGCATCCTCTAATGGCGTTCCCTAAACCACCCCATTCTGCTAATCTAGGGTCGAGCCCCTCTTTGTCTAAATCCAGTTTCGTAAGAATAAGACTCCTGGACAGTGCATTTCAGAGCAATTATTCCTCTTCTCAGTAGGTTCAATTGACTGCAATTTGTTCTGCCTTTATAATGCCACTCAGAACATTGTGGGGCATTTTTAACCATTAACTGTTTTACTGCAGTAAAAGAAATGATGCTTTTAAAAATGCAGTAAGCTGTGTTATATCTGTCTTCTCACATATTAATATGATAAGACTGTCCTGATGCCCAGTTTCACTGCTGGTTTAATGTTCACTTGAAGTTTTAGATATGCTACACTATGCACTTTCCATTTCAGTGGTTTCAGTACAGTCTAACTGTAACTAATCTTTTTAGCCAATATAATAGAGACATAAAGGAAATTCTGAGATCATGACTAAAATATAAGTAGCTAGGAGGCAAATGGTTGGGAACCTGTATCTGGTTCAGTTGGCTTGAGAGCATTTTAAGCTGTTGTGTGATACTGAAGGCAGTCTATTTCACTACAGGGTATTTGTTTGTTTTTCAGTTATTGATTGCAACACTGTAATTTTTCCATATTTTAGGTACAATTTCAATAGAAGTGTAATGGGCATAGTTCTATACTTAAAATACAGTAATATCTGAAGATGGGTGGAATTTACAGTGTTTTATTAAATGTATATTGCTGAGATAGGGTCGGTTGCGCAGAAGTACTTAGTTATATTTCTTATGTCTTGTTCAGTATTAATACTTTTCTTTTACACATATAGTGCCTTTACTTTCCCGAATTCTGCCTTCCGATGCGTGTAAAATATACAAACAAGGTATAAATATCAGGTAAGCACTGGTTTGTACTATTGTAAACTTAAGTTAAAACAAAGTGTTTATTACTGAACTACAACAGTCCAACTGAAATATCACTTCTGGTAGTGGTTTGAAGACTATAAATCAGGGGTGGGCAAACTTTTTGGCCGAGGGCCACATCTGGGTGGGGAAATTGCATACAGGGCCATGAATATAGGGCTGGGGCGGGGGGGGGGGGTGCGGTGTGCAGGAAGGGGCTCAGGGCAGGGGTTCGGGGTGCAGGCTCCAGCCCTGTGCCACTTACCTGGAGAGGCTCTAGGGTGGCAGTGGCGCACGGCAGGGCTAAGGCAGGCTCCCTGCTTGCCCAGGCCCCGCGCTGCGCCACTCCCATAAGCGTCTGGCATCACGTCCCCACTGCTCCCCTCCCGGTCAATGGGAGCTGCGGGAGGCGGTGCCTGCAGGTGAGGGCAGCGCGCGGAGCCCTCCCCCCCCACACACCATCCCCCAGGGGCACAGGGACTTGGTGCCGGCCACTTCTGGGAGCGGCGTGGAGTCCGCAGTGCCACAGGAGTGGCAATCCTGCAGGTTGTAGTTTGTCCACCCCTGCAATAAATGGCTCCAGCCTTTAGAGCGTTCCGAAACAGTATTATGCTTGCATTTTTTTTTCCCCCTGAAGGGCAGTGGGGGGAGGGGGAAGAAGTTGCACATTGTCCTTTTTAAAAACAAAAAAAACCCTCGTGCTTATATAACAGACTAGAACTGCCTTGCAAATAACCGAGATCTGCATTCTGAGCTAGTTGCAAAGGTTTAGTTCTGTTTAAATTAAAGATTGCTTTATGTAATGGTTAGGTTTCAGGGGTCTCTATGGAAGTGAATCAAACAAGCATTTACAATTATTCTAATACCAAACAGGAGTGGGCTATTACTGTTGACTGTAATTAACTCTACCTCGGGCATAATTGGGAGTAATAGGATAAAATTAAGGGAAGAAACTTAGTCAAGGAAAATCTGTAAATAGAGAGACCTATTGTATAACAGTGTTTTGTGGGATGTGGTGAAATGCATTATAACTTGTCCTGTCCAGTTTCAAGTGACAAAGCATCAAAGAACACTCTAATGGGAAAATCTCTTTTGACACTTGTTGCCTTTTAGATTCTTTGGTGCCTAATCTAAATTCTTATTTGATTCAATTCTGTAAATGCTTGCAAAGGCAGCCTAGTATGTTTTTAATATTTTTGGAATAAGTGTTTTCTGATATTCTTGTGCATTGGAATGCAGCTTTCTGCTCTTCTAGGTGCTAAAGTTGATTTTCTTAGAAGTCAGCTCAGATGATGCTCTTGACTAACAAGTGTTGTAATTACTGAAATGCTTCTGAAACTTAACTAGACAGGGATAACTATAACTTAAATTCAAATGGTTGGAGAATGAATTTTGGTTAGTTTTTTACTGAGTCAGTTCCGGGAACAAATAGTTCAGTTGTACCTGACTATCTGTCATGTAACACATTCATGTCTCAGTGAGTCAATTATATTTTTAAACATTATTTGAATTAAAGCAGATTTCAGATATTTTGTTCAGAAATGTGGCTGCTCTATAAAACATCAGTGGCAAAGGTTACTATAACTTCAGAGAACAAATGTTCAAATTCTGAGAGGCAGAGTTATAAACCATTTTGTTTCTACAACTTTTACAGCTCGGCTCTTTAATTAGCTGTAATATTCTTTGTTGGATTCAAGTGTCTCTTCCCTTTAAGCTCCAAAATCAAAAAAATCAGAATAATAAATTAGTCAAAGAAACTGCTGCTCTCTTTTAAAGCTTTTAACACAGAAATATGTTCTGACTTTTTAGGTCAGCTCTCACTGAGACCAGTCTGAGTCTCTTCTCTGCGCATATGCTACTTGCATTAATGGTAATGGGAGTTGAGAGTGAATCTACATGAGAATACCCTATATTGTCTTGAATTTAAAAGATGAATAAATGGCATAACTGATTTTAAAAATATTGCTTAAGGACTAGTGGCTGTTAGACTAAACAAATCTGGTGGCTTTAGCTGTCTGTAAAAACACACATTTTGGAGGCAGCCCACAGGAATTATATCTGGGGAAAACTTCATGCTCCACTCAACTCTTAATTTAACAGGTAGAAGTATTCCCTATGCCAGGGGTCGGCAACCTTTCAGAGTCTTCATTTATTGACTCTAATTTAAGGTTTTGCGTGCTAGTAATACATTTTAACATTTTTAGAAAGTCTCTTTCTATAAGTCTATAATATATAACTAAACTATTGTTGTATGTAAAGTAAATAAGATTTTTAAAATGTTTTAAAAACTGCATTTAAAATTAAATTACGATGCAGGGCCCCCCGGACCGGTGGCCAGGACCCGGGCAGTGTGAAAATCAGCTCGCGCGCCACCTTCAGCACGTGTACCATAGGTTGCCTACCCCTGCCCTATGCCTATGCGGCTGAAAATACAAGAAAATAAATAAAAGGCTGGAAATAGTCTAGCTAAATATGACAAAAACAAGGCAATGCAAAGTTCACTCTGTTACTGGTCCTCTTCTCAATTTGGGCCAGATCCTGATACCATTACGTGCAACCTTGCTGAAATCAGTGAAACTGTTCAGTAATCCTCGTTCACACTGAATAACACATATCAGAATGTGGCCACTTATGTTTAGGGAAATTCCTCTCAGTGTATTTGTATGCCAGGTAAGATCAGTCAGTATCCTGATACCATGCAGTTTTGAGGGCAAAAGGATGCAGTGGCAGCTTTTCTTAAAATGTTTTCCATTTGTAATTCTGCTATATTGATACAATATGAAAGGAAATCATTATCTTTTGCCATGAAAGTAACATAAAAATCCCCCTGAACTGTATTTGTAATGTAGGACTAAGTCTCACTGAATTCTGTACATTTCGCCATATTTATATAATTGAATCCCTATACATTTTCCTATGCATTTGTGCCACAACCTTAGTTTGCATTTATACAGGTATCTTTACTACATTTGGAATTTACTGTATAAGCAAAAAGTAGTAATTTGTTGCCTATTTATACAAGTGAAATTTGCAATAATAATTATATTAAAACACAATGAAAATGTAGACTTTACTATACCATTTTGGGGGGAAAAGCAATGCTGTTGGATGCTAATAGAACTCATTTGTGTATTTGAACATTTCTGGATAATTCCTTTTGCAAAGGTGCTTTACCATGGGTATATTTCCACAGGCTTGACACAACTCTCATAGACTTTACTGACATGAAGTGCCAACGAGGGGATTTAAGCTTCATTTTCAATGGTGATGCAGCACCCTCTGAATCTTTTGTAGTTTTAGACAACGAACAAAAAGTTTATCAGCGAATACATCATGAGGTGAGCAGCTGCATATATACACAATGTTAAACATATTCCCTTATACCTATATGTTTTCAGTACTAATGAAATACTTACATTACATGTGTATTCTCCTAAAAAGTCAGGTTCTGTACCCAACTTTAAGCTACTGTTTACATGGATGGTGATGCAAAATCAACAAAATGGGGCAAGGTGCTTTCAAATAATAACTTTAAAGCTTCTTAACTGATTTTAGACAGCTATCTATCCCTTTCCATGGAAACAGAGAAAAATTGGAGCAGAGTTGTAAACACATCGCCATTGAAGTTAGGGATGGTGATGCTGTTTGTTTTTTTTTGTTTTGTTTTTTTTCCCCTCTTCTTCCCCCCAGTACCAGACAAACTGTTTGAATCTGTTTTTTTCCATTGGTGGTACAGTAATGTTAAACTAATTGAAACTGTACCCGTACACTGAATTATTAGTACATTTGGCTGGCACAGTTTTAGACCATGTGCCTCCTTCTGTAATACCAATTGTATAAGGTACTATGATGCCGATGTTATAGGACATTTTTTGAATAATTCCAATAAAATAGCTACTTCTTGAAGCATCCATAATTTTCTGGGGGGAAAAAATGATCCAATTAAAAGGATAAGGCTTATTCATGTACAGTCTGCTTGTAAAAATTAGAAAATTTAAAATAATCAGTAAGTACTGTTCAGTATTGTAGGATTTCTTTTGCTCCAGGAATCTGAGATGGAAACGGAGGAAGAAGTTGACATTTTAATGAGCAGTGATATTTATTCAGCAACATTATCAACCAAATCAATTACCTTCACGCGTGCCCAAACAGGATGGCTTTTCAGAGAAGACAAAACAGTAAGTCTGAACAGAGCCTCTCTGTCTTATCCAGCCCTTTCTTTGTTCCTGTGTTCAAAATAGCACTGGCAGATGGTGTTAATGCAAAAGAGGAGAGTAAGGAGTGTGTGTTTGTCTCACCTCTCTTTGAGTTGTAAGCCATGGAGGAAGAGGGTTTTTTAAGTTCCTGGTTGAAGCAGAGTCTGTGCCAGATAGTGGAGGCAGTGGAAGCAGTGTAGTTAAAGGATCTATGACCCATTGTGAAGAGACAGGAAAGGGGACAGAAAAGTGCAGTATTCCACAGTAGAAGTAGAGAATGAACAAGAGATTATGAAGACCTGAAGTCGGAAGTAGGGGAATGAAGACTTGAGAATGAAGATGTTTAAACATTTTGCTATAGCTTGGACAGAATCAGTGTTTAGATGCCACCGTAATAGTTGACATATTAAAACAGAGAGAAACCAAAACAATGGCAGAAAGCACATTAATTCCTTTTCAAAGGATTGGATGAAGAGAAGTCATAACGGTTGTTGTTCAGGCACTCGTTTTATTATCTCTGGCTAATGAAGACACTTCAACTTAAAAACTCCCAAAGGCTATTTCTGATAGCTGACAGCATTTGCTAGGTCCCCTGTCAAACCACTCCCCTCTTGCCAGGATGCAGTTTTCAGCCAGTCTTTGCTTCATCTAGTTCTCCTACCAGCTCCCCATTCAGGGCAGGCAAGATAGCAGGTGAGGCAATAATCAGCTGACCTAGGTGCTCTGCCCATTCTTCTGACATTCCAGATCCCAGACAGCAAAGGCAGATACAAAAATTATGCAAAAATACAACTTTATTAAAAAATTTTAAAGCATACAGTGTAGAAATCCCATGGGGATTCATCTGAAAAATGCAACAGTTAAGTCAGCTTAGTCAGTAGGCACCCAGTGCACTTTGGTGTACTAACTTTAACTGTGTTCTGGCTGATCATTTTTGAAGAAACACCTGCTAATTTGGAACTCTGAGTAAAAATTGAGCTCAATATACTTTATGCCCCTGTGTCTTCTGATTCCACCGAAATCTACACTAGACTGCATCATTGTCAGGTACAGACAGAAAATACAGCTCACTGTATTTGCACTTTGACAAGATACATTTAGAGCTTGCAGAAATCTACATTAATTTGAATTAACCAGGGGGAAAAAGCCAAACTCTCTACAATTGTTACTGCTCTTACAGCTGTAGAAACTGTGAACATACAGAATGCCAGTACCTTATACTTGTTCAGGTTTGATAATCTCAAAGAGGATGAAGCAGAGATATCAACAGTGGTCAGAGACATGGGGTTGTGGATTTACCTGTGATGTTGGAGATGACCTACTCTAGGATTATTTAGTGCAGAAAGGCAGATTGGGAGGGATGAGACTAAAATTTGGGAAATAAGGACCTGAACCTACAAGCTTTTTTATGTTCCATTGAACACAGGAGGTGGTGCTCAGCATTTCATAAGATCAGGCCCTGAGGTATTAAAAAAAATTAAAGGAGTTAACAAAAATTGTGTGGGGCTACTATTTCTTATCTCATTCTACAAGAATAGAGACATTCAAAGCTGTAAAGTAGAAAGTAATACCATTTATAATTTTAAATTACTAAACTGCATACAGTAATACCAAGAGTAATGGCAAATAATTTCACAGTGGTTTTTTTAAAGGATTAAATAAACTAACACTTCTTGCTATGCAACCTAGACACATGGAAAATCCAACCTGTCCGAGAGGTACTAGCACTCATTTGTAAGGCAATGAAAGCAATGTTTTCTTCTCCTTAGGTATAGATATACTGCCTGTTGTTCTCCTGTGTGGGGGAAGATTTTTGCCTTCTTTTGAAGCATTAGGTGATGTCACTCAAAAGTTAGCTCATATCTGACCATGTTTTTCTAATTTTTACTTTTTCCATTTTATGAAATGTAAACTTTAGGTGCAAAAAATAAGTCATATGTATAAAATATCAGTTGATACAGTCAGCTGTTCTAGAATGTACCAGCCACAGAAGAAAAAAACATGTTTCCCCTTGCCATCTTTAGATTAGCTCTTTGGGAAATGCTGCCATAAATAGATGTTTTGTGCTAATGTAAGTTTTTATCCCCAAAGAAATCCTGGCAAGGGCAGCCAGTGTTACTGCTGCACTTGCATTTACATTGTCGGAGGTATTCAGTGTTAATGAAAGTGCTCTGTCAGTACAGGTGACTTAAAGTATAACATTCATTCTTATGTTCTTAAATGTATTTCCTTTCATGTAACAGAGTCATTTTAGTCTTTGAATATTCCTGATTTAAGTTATTTTACCGTAGCTTTTGAGTTCATTAATGTCAAATATCTATCTTACAGGAAAGAGTAGGAAACTTCTTGGCAGACTTCTACTTGGTCAATGGACTTGTTTTAGAATCTAGGAAAAGAAGAGAACATCTCAGTGAGGAAGATATTCTTCGAAATAAGGCCATCATGGAAAGCCTGAGTAAAGGTGGTAACTTGATGGAACAAAATTTTGAGGTATAGTTAGCTTGTTATCTACATCAGTTTTATTCCAGGGAATGTTAATCTTCACGCTTGATACCTAATAAGCTTTATAGAAAAAAAATGTTTCCCCCCCTCTTTTCTGTATAAATCTTAGTTTAAAACATCTGAACTGGTTTATAACTCTAATCAATGTGGTCTTTCCCCTGTTAAATTCCTTCTGATTATACTGAATATTTCAGTGAGTGATCCCTGGATCTTTCATAATGGCTTTTTCTATAAGGTGGAGTTCTTTCTGGCTGACTGAATCAGAATAGTTTAGTTTTCTATTTGGCAGGATTTTTTGGTTTAGAATGTTGCTTTGAAGGTCATCTTTTTGTCAGTGCTGTTCCCTGCTAGAGCACTTTATAGAGGTGGCCAGCTGATTTTACCCAGGACCTGGCTTCTGAATGGTCTCCATTTTAAATACCTTATCAAGCCAATTGGTTAGAGCTTTGGACAGGATTAACCTTAAAATGTAGTTTCCCTCTTTCCTTCATGAACTGGGAAATTATTCCCCAAATAGTTAGAACTGCTGACTTATAGTCTTCGCACTATCCTAAATGTTTGATTGTACTTTTGTGGTTTTAGTCTGTCTCATGATTTTCAGGAAAACTTTATGCATTTTTGTGGCTTACACTCTTTGGTTAAAATGTGGTAACATAAGGAAGGCATGGATATCACTTTACTATCTTGAGCTAATTATAGTTACTTTCAATGGATAGCAAATACTTCACTGATCATAATGTAAAGAAAGCAAACTGCTACATGAAGTCAAAGTATGCGGAGTTCAACTGTGTGGTGAATTGAGTTAATATTTTCTATTTGTCGAGTTTTGGTGTGTGTTTAAAATTATCCAGCATAAAATGACTGAAGTGATGTTATGCTTGGGGGGAGGGAGCAGAGGTGGGGGAGCATTGGAATTACTTGATGTTACTAATATGTAACTTGTCACAGTGGACTTGCTGCTTGGGGGATTTATAAGAGCAGCCAAGCAACTTACTATTTTTACATGGATAGTGAGTTCAGTGTTAGTAAGGAATGACTGTGCAGTTGTGCCAGGTTATGCAAATTACAGGAGTGTCTTTCTGGACCATAGTGCTTCAGAGAATAGGATTCTCGTACATTTTTATTTGTGTATATATTTGTGAATATAGAGCCAAGATTTTTTTTCCCAAACTGATATAGATATATAGATATATATATATATATATATATACTGGGTTTTGAGAATTTACTACCAATTTTAAAACCTTTGCCTAACTTAAAAATTATACATTCAGTTCCTGAATACATATGGTAATGGAGAGTAGCATCCCTCCATCACCACCCTGGAACAGGGATAGAGATCCACAAGCAATGTTTTAGCAAGCTTCAGGCATATCCAGTTTCCATTGGAAGAGATTAACCTCAGTAGATAGAGACCGCTCAAATCCTACAATAAATGTGGTAATTTATTTATTTGGAATGAATGACACTTTTACACTTAATTTTCACTAGTTTTCTATTGCTTGAGCAGGCACTTAGATTGGTGATAATAGGTGATTTTTTTTTAGAAAGCATAAATACAGTAGAACTGATCGAGGAATAGATTTACCTTCTAAAATCAGCCTGACTGTAATCCATCTAACCTGACACTTGAGTGCTACCATAAAATATTGGGCAAGCATTCTGGATTCCTAATTTAAGTCATAGTGTGATGTGCGCAATGATGTTCTGTTTCATGGTATTAAATAGACACTTTCTTTTTGCTAATGGAAATAACCTGGTTTGGTAATGTTATCTGCTTCTGTCTACCAAGTAAGTGACTCTTGCAAGTCAAGCTTGAAGTTCATTTGCAGGACAGTGTTGAACGCTGATCCTGAAATATGCTTGGATGAGTAGAGAAAACGATTACTTACCACCTCATAACTGTTGTTCTTCGAGATGTGGTGTTCACGTCCACTCCAATCAGACGTGTGCACGCTGCGTGCATGGCCGTTGGAAAGTTTTTTCCCTTAGCAGCTCCTGTCGTGTCGGCTGTGGAGCCCCTGCAGTGGCACCTTTATGGCGCTCAATGTATGACCCTGTTGACCCAATCCCTCTTCAGTTCCTTCTTGCTGGCTGCTCGGAGAGAGGGGAGGAGGAGGATGGGTATTGGAATGGACGTGAACAACACATCTCTAAGAACAACAGTTACGAGAAGGTGAGTAACTGTTTTTTCTTCTTCGAGTGCTTGTTCACGTCGATTCCAATTGGGTGTCTCCCAAGCTCTACCCTGGAGGTGGGGTTGGAGTTAAGGAATCGTTGATTGGAGCATCACCCTGCCGAATGCTGCATCATCTCTGTTGTGTTGGGTGATAGCATAGTGAGAGGTAAACATGAGCACCGATGACTAAGTCGCTGCCCTGCAGGTCTCTTTTATCGGGACCTGGGCCAAGAACGCAGCTGATGAGGCTTGTGCCCTTGTGGAACGTGCCATAAGAGTTGGGACTGGGACCTTGGCTAACTTGTAACGTGAGGATGCAGGATGTGATCCAGGAAGATATTCTTTGAAATGAGACCAGGAGTCCTTTCATCTGGTCTGTTACCACCATGAACAGTTGGTTCGACTTCCTGAACGGTTTTGTGCACTCGATGTAGAATGCTAGCGCTCTCGGAACATCCAGTGAGTCCAGTCTCTGATCTTGGGTACTGGTGTGAGGCTTAGGATAGAAGACAGGTAGAAAAATGTCTTGACCAATGTGGAATTGTGACACTACTTTGGGGAGGAAGGCTGGGTGAGGCCTGAGCTGCACTTTGTCCTTGTGAAAGACCTTATAGGGTGGGCCGGAGGTCAGAGCCTTTAATTCAGACACCCGCCTTGCTGATGTGATGGCTACCAGGAAGGATACCTTCCATGACAAATAGAACAGGGAGCAAGTCACCAGTGGTTCAAAAGGGGGCCCCATGAGACTGGTGAGGACCAGGTTAAGGTCCCATGCAGGAACCGGTCACCTGATCTGTAGATATAGGCATTCCAAACACTTGAGGAAATGTCCTATCATGGGGTTAGTGAACATGGAGCGTCCAGATGTTCCTGGGTGGAAGGCTCTGATGTTTGAGATGCAGAAGGTACTCCAGGATGAGTGGCATAGACTGGAGTGGAGGTGTGTGTTGCTGGGCACAGCAGCAAGTGAATCTCTTCCACTTAGCTAGATAAGTAGCCCTGGTGGAAGGTTTCCTGCTGCCGAGAAGAACCTCCCTTACTGGCTCTGAACATAGGAGCTCCATGGGGTTTAACTATGAAGCTTCCAGGCCGTGAGGTGGAGGGACTGGAGGTCTGGGTGGTAGAGGCGACCATGGTCCTGAGCGATCAGATCAGGGCAGAGTGGTAGGACGATTGGGGTGTCCACTGACAGCTCCAGAAGCGTGGTGTACAAGTGTTGACGGGGCCATGCTGAGGCAAGCAGAATCACCTCCGCTTTGTCCCTGCAGATCTTGAGCAGCACCTAATGTATGAGTGGACTGGTGAGAAGGCATACATAAGGCAGTCTCCCGAAGGTAGCAGAAACGCATCCATGATTGAACCCAGGCTGTGTTTCTGGAAGGAGCAGAACATTGGGCACTTCTTGTTGCTCCGGGTGGCGAATAGGTCGACCTGGGGAAATCCCCACCTTTGGAAGGTGGGATGAAGAACATCTGGATGGATGAACGGACCACTTGTGGTTGCAGAACGATCTGCTGAGATGATCCACTAGCTCGTTCTGCGCTCCTAGGAGATAAGATGCCTCCAGGTGAATGGAGTGGGCTATGCAGAACTCCCATAGTTGGAGGGCTTCTTGACATAGGTGGGGAGAACGGGCTCCACTCTGTTGATGTAGAACATAGCAGCGGTGTTGTCTGTCATCACTGCCACACTTTGGCCTTGTAGCTGGGACTGGGAAGTTTGGCATGCCAGTTGCACTGCTCTGAGCTCCCTGATATTGATATGAAGGGAGAGCTCATCCCGCGACCACAGGCCCTATGTTCGGAGATCTCCCAGGTTTGCCCCCCAACCCAGATCTGACGTGTCTGTTATTAGGGACAAGGAGGGCGGTGCACTGTTGAAGGGGACACCTTCGCATACCATCTGAGGGTTGAGCCACTATGGTAGGAACTCGAGTATGTGTCCTGGCACTGTCACTACTGAGTCCAACCTGTTGCGCCCCGGTCGGTATATCTGAGCAAGCCACGCTTGAAGGATTCTGAGTCTCATTCTGGCATGTTTGACTAAGTACGTGCAGGCCGCCATGTGTCCCAGGAGACTCAGGCATCCCCTTGCAGTAATGATCGGGTACCCCTGAGGCTTTGAATAATGTCTGTCATGGCCTGGAAACGGGTCTCTGGCAAGAATGCACTTGCCTATACCGAGTCCAATACCGCTCCGATGAATTTTGTTCTTTGGGTTGGTGATAAGAATTACTTGTTCATGTTGATGAGGATTCCCAATCTCTGGAAAGTGGACCTGACCAATCGTACATGAGACTCTACCTGCTCCCTGGTACAGCCCCTGAGCAGCCAGTCGTCTAGGTATGGGTATACCTGCACCTACCTCCTCCGGAAGAAGGCTGCTATGACCGACATGCACTTGGTGAATACTCGGGGGGCTGTCGACAGACTGAATGGTAGGACTGTGAACTGATAGTGTTTGTGGGTGAGCGCAAACCGGAGAAAATGTCTGTGCACAGGTCAAACGGCTACGTGAAAGTACGTGTCTTTCATGTCAAGAGCTGTGTACCCCCAGTCTCCTGGATCCAGGGAAGGGATAATTGTGCTCAGGGAGACTGTGCGGAACTTCAACTTTACCATGAACTGGTTGAGTCCTTCCAGTTCTAAAATGGGTCTGAGACCCACCTTTGCCTTGGGAATTAGAGAGTCACCTGATAGGAATCGATGTGAACAAGCACTCGGAGAAGAAAAAACAGTTACTCACCTTCTTGTAACTGTTGTTCTTCGAGATGTGTTGTTCACATCCATTCCAGTACTCACCCTCCTTCCCCTCTGGCGGAGTAGCCAGCAAGAAGGAACTGATGGGGGGTCGAGTTGGCAGGGTCATATATTGAGCGCCATGAAGGTGCCACTTTTTTGCAGTTCAGCTCTCTTTTCAACACAGTATTAGAGCTTTGTTCCCTACAAATAGATGTCACAATTCCAGGTAGGTAACATAGGGGTTGATATTGGAAACAAATTGTTCATGTGATTAAATAGTAGAAGCCTCTTTAAGAATCCATGACTGGCTTGCCTGGTGAAGTCAACAGACCGGGACTTTCTTGTCTAACAGTTGTCCTTGAATACAAAGCTATTAGATTTATTAGAGAATTAAGGAAGACTGTTTTTAACTAAAATCTAAATTAATTTGATTAAAGTTTACAAATCTTTGTAGCATGTAAACTAAGCATTCTAATTCAGATTCAAGTTGCTTGCTTGCCTATTAGCTATAGGAAGAAATATTCCAATTGCCATCCTTAAATGGAACTTAAATATTTATCCTTTCAATAATTTGGACTTTTCTCCTCTCACTGCTTGTTGGAGGTTGACTGTAACTTCCAAATTCTTTTCACAGTTGAAATGCACCTTCTAAACTTAATATAATGCCACTGGATACGAATTTGCACAATTGAGCTGATATGTAAAATACACATCATCTTTTGTAAATGTTAGTGAAATACTATACAAGCCATCAAATCTTGTTTTCTTACTGTTCTGTTTATAGACTAATAGAACTGAATAGTCAGTTAACATATGGCATAATTATTTTGCTAAGGTGAGCATCAGTATGCTTCTTTTTCTGACAAAGAATATTAAATGTGATGTTGTTATAATGGAAGACAGTATCAACTATGAATGTCCATTCACAGCCAGGCAAGAAAAACAAGCAGATTTTAAATACTAAACATGCCTTGAAGATATTAGGATTTCAGATAGGTTCATCAGAAAGGAGCCCTCTCCAAAGTCAGTGTCTTTTTGGATACTATCTTTAAAAATCACAGCTTTTCAAAGCAGACTAAAATTGCTAGAAGCAGAATATAGCAATTTGGACAAAACTGATTATGAATAAAAGAACTAACATAATGGATTTGTAGTAATGCATCTAAGATCGTGCTCTTTTGGATTGCAGGCAGTTTGGGGCAGGAACTCTTCTGTGTTTGGAAACCACCTAGCATATTTTGGGAATTACCATAGTCCCAATAAGTCAAGGAAGAATGGGAAACTGGTATCTCAGTGTTGGAAATGGGAGTGTAATAAATGTATTTGTCTCTATCAAATGGGAAATTTGCTTTCTTCCATACTTTTTTTTCATAATCATTTCCCTTCCAGTCAACTCCATAATTCAGTCAGCAGAATAAACCTTGTCATGCTTCTGTGTATTGTTGCCTGTGGTGTTCTGAGCAGTAATGAAATGGACCAGTCTCATAAACATCCTGGGTGTTACCAGCACTTTCCAGGCAAAGTAAACGTTACATCAGAGGGAAGATTTCCAGCATTGGGTGATTTTACTATCTTTGTAAATCCTCAAGAATTGTCCCGTTTTAATTCAAATTCTTTGAAAATTAGTGTACCATCAAACAAGATGGCTTCATCCTTGGCAACACCTTATGTAGGAACTTTGAAGTCCGCTGAAGTGCAGTGAGCAGCAGGATTTCTCCCCCACCCCCAACGATACATTAAATATTTACTAGCTGCATAGTCAACTTTATCTCCTTATTTTACCAGCTCTTGGAATCTCAAACAATTCTTTATGCAGTATGTTCTTGAAGTACAGGAGTATCTTCTCAATGTCTTTTTTTTTTTTTTTTTTTAAGTTAAAATCTTTGGATTATTCTTAAGAATATCCTACAATAGCATTGTCCAAACGTCTAGTTTAAAGGGAACTCTTTTTATTTTAAAGAAGAAAAGGTGTATTATGAGAACAATCAGCATAAAGATTTTATTTATAGTATACATTAGCCATAATTTCCATCAGTCTCTTCTTTCCTGTTACTTGTCGTCCTGATGTTCGTGATTATTGCTGCACTAAAATAACAAACTTCTGTGTGAATTAATACTTGGAGCCAAATGTCCACATGCAAAGTTAAAACCCTGGGAGGGAAGAGCAGGAGGTAGAGTTGAAACTGTTAAACTTGGCTAGCTTCATATTGGATGGGATGAACGGATACATTTTATAGACTGAAAAGTGCAATTTTATCTTTTGAACAATATAGTACCATGCAATAACTTAATATTTTACAGATAGTGACCACTTGTTTTTCCTTAACAGCCTGTCAGACGACAGTCCCTTACTCCACCTCCACCCAACACAATTACGTGGGAAGAATACATATCTGCTGAAAATGGAAAGTAAGTGTATCTGTTTCTTTTAAAGACCGAGTCTTTAGCTGTCGTTTCCTTCTTTGGCTTATGTTTTTACAGCTCCGTAGTATCTGTATTTTTCTTGCCTTGGCCTATAAAACACACTTTTCACAAGGCTGGCATGAGTAAAAAAGGGGTTGTGTAGCAGGGAGGATATAAATAATTTGACAATATAATCTTACACTGCAATTAACTGAAAATATAGCAATATTTTGTAAGCTTGTGGACTACTTGATATCTGAAGCCTAAACTTTAAACACTTAAAAGAATAAGCTCTGTGTTTAACACATTTCAGTAAAGCTTTCTACGTACAACAATCCTATTTATCCTTAAGGTAGTGTCAAATTAATTGCTAGCACCAAATAGACCTCAGTTTTGACTTCAGGCAAGATGTAATAAATAGCTTATGACCAAACCCATTATTTACATCCAAAAGTGCACATTTTCTGAAACAATGTGTAGAAACTGCTCGATAGCAGCCATGTTTTGTGTAAAATGCAATCCTCATCTAACACCATAGTTAGCTACTTGTTGCCTCTTATACTTGTTCACTGTAGTTTAGATTATGTAAATTCAGCAGCTGAGTAAAAATTGTTTTTCCTATGATTAGACTTTCCGTAATTTGATGTCTGAGCACCCAAAAGTGTGCTAGCTGCTTCACAAAAACCAGTAAAGATACAGTCCTTGGTCCAAAGAGCTCACAATACATATTCAGATGTTACAAAAAGAGGAGTATGGGTGATATACAGAGCAAGATTTACAATATGTGATTATTCAATAAGACATGAACATCTTGATTTTTTTTTATGTATGAACTGATCTACATATAGAGGTGTGGCAGAAGTAAGTATATAAGGAGGGATGTGAATAATTGTACACAAACTCATCTATTAATATGGGGAGAGAAAATGATTAAATGTTAGATTTTTTTTTTTTTTTTTTTTTTTGCTTATTCCAAACATAAATCATGTGTTGGACAGTACAAACATCTAAGAGGATATGAAGGTCCAGTACAAAATTGTGTCCTATGTTGTGTTCTCCAGTGTTTCATCCATTCTGTTTTTAAATTACTACGGCAAAAGAATTTCTGCTGCTTCTGTTGTGAGTCCATTGTACAGTCTGATGGATCTCATACCAAGAATCTTATATTCTGCCTAAACTCTTCCTGTCCCAAGTTCATTATGGCATTTATTGTTTATACTCCCATAGACAACCCTAAACACTTTCCCATACCATCTTGGCTGGTTTTCATGTCTTCCCCCATAGTTCTCATTTAGCACAACCTATCCATATTCACCTGTTTTAATCTTTTTTTCCCATAAGTCAGCTCCTTAATCATTTTTGTTGCTTTTCTGTGAATTCCCCAGACCCTAATGGTAAGCTAAATTAAGATGCCTTCCAATTCCTTTTCTCTCCTAGGTGCAGCTATTATTTCATAATAATTCTCTTAAACATAAATAATGTTTTTCACATCTTAACTCTTTTTTAGGTCTGACTTATTTATTTCATAAAAGCAAACGTCCCATTGAGGAGTGTTTTTTAACTATTTGTTTGTTTGTTTAAAGAGCTCCTCACCTGGGTAGAGAGCTGGTCTGCAAAGAAAGCAAGAAAACATTTAAAGCCACAATAGCCATGAGCCAGGAATTTCCCTTGGGAATTGAATCGTAAGTTAGTTGTCTGTGAACGTTCATATGTGGGGAAATTAAACAGTTACCTTACCTGTACTGTAACTGTTCTTTGAGATGTGGATACAGACATGTATTCCCCTCAGGTGTATGCACATTTATTTTTCTGATTCTTACCCCCTTAACGTCATTGACTTCTTGTACTGCTTCTTCGACAAGGAAACAGGAATGGTTTATGCTGTCAACAGCAGTTTGACTCATTTCCTCAAACTTTCGTTCAGAAATCTACAGTGGAGTGAGTTAGCTCTTCTAAAACGACAGACATTTGTACAAAGCAATGATCAATGAATATGGAAAAATGATATTAATGGGATGAAACCCAATCTGTAAAATGCCTTTACCTTTGCCAGATTGGTCCATACTGCCCACACGCCACCCCACTCTTCTCCCCACTCTCTGCAGCTTCAGGTTTTTTTATCAACTGATATTGAATACAGGTAGTGAGACAATAATGCGTGAAAGCTAAGGAGTTAAGCTTTGTGATAGTTTAAAGCTTGGGTTCCTAGTTCTAGGTCTCCATATAAATGAATTCTAACATTAATCTGGAGCCAAGTTTTGAGGTGTTGGGAGAAGGGAAGAATAGTAATTGGCAGCATGATTTTAAGGTCCAATTTCTCATGATTCACCAAGGCTAGAAACAAAAGCTTTCATGCCCACTTTATTACATGCCATATGTTAAGATGTGGATTACTAGAAATTGAACTTTAAAACTGTCACTAAGACTAAGTCAAAGCAGCAATGCTCTGTCATCACAGGTCTAGGTGTGTGTGTGTGTGTGTGTGTATAGTAGTAGAACTTAGAGCACTAATTTTCAGTCCCTTAACTTTATCAGTTACTTATCCATTGCGTTGGTTTAAATTTTCTTGGAACAAAAATCAAAGTGGCAAAAGTGAAGAGCTTCTAATAAAAATGCACTTTCCTTTTCAGATTATTGAATGTTTTAGAAGTAATTGCACCCTTCAAGCACTTTAACAAACTTAGAGAATTTGTTCAGATGAAGCTTCCACCAGGCTTTCCTGTAAAGCTAGGTAAGGTGACTCTTTTTCAGCTTCTATTAAGGCAGGGGTCTCAAACTCAAATGACCACGAGGGCCACATGAGGACTAGTACATTGGCCCAAGGGCTGCATTACTGATCCCCCGCTGACCTCGGCCCTGCCCCCACACCACCCCTTCCATGAGGCCCGCCTCTTCCCACCCCTTCCCCAAAATCCTCACCCCAACTCCGCCCCCTCCCTGCCCCCAGGGGGCACAGGAGGGGTGTGGGGTGTGGTGGGGGCTCAGGGCTGGGAGTTGGGGTGTGGGGTGCAGGAGGGGTGCAGCGGGGGTTGGGGTGCGGCAGGGGTTCAGGTCAGGGGGTCGGGATGCAAGAGGAGTGGAGGCTACAGCAGGGGGTCGGGGTGCGGGGTACGGCAGGGGGTCAGGGTGCAGGAGGGGGCGGCAGGGGATTCAGGGCAGGGGGTCGGGGTGCAGGAGGGAGTGCGGAGTGTGGCAGGGAGTTCGGCTGCAGGAGGGATTCGGGGGGCAGGCTCCCTGCCCTGACCCCACGCTGCTCCGGGAGGCGGCTGGAACCTGGGGGAGGAGGGGCACAAGGGTCTGTGTGTTGCTGTTGCTTCAGGCACCGCCCCCAGCAGTTTCCATTGGCCGGGAACGGGGAACCAGAGCTGCTGGGGGCGCTGCCTGAAGCAACAGCAACACACAGACCCATATGCCCCCCCTTCCCCAGCTTCCCGGAGCGGCGCGGGGGCAGGGCAGGCTAGGGTGACCAGATCACCCAAGGCAAATATCGGGATGCGGGGGGAGGGAGGGAGTGACGCGGGGGGGTGTGGCGGGGGGCGTGGCCAAAAAAACCAAAAACCTTCCTCCGCAAGCGCTGGAGGGAGGCCCGGGAGACGCAGGGGAAGCGCGGGGCCGGGGTGAGTAACAGTCCGGCCTGGCCCCGAGCAGGCAGGACTCAGTTGGGTGGTAGGGCGAGGAGGGGGGCGGCCCGCGGGGCCAGGCGGCGGCTGTTCTCACCCCCGGGCAGCGGGACTCGGGAGCAGCTGCTGCTGCAGCTCCCACTGCTGCGGGGGAGGAAGTGGCCATGGCGCTCCGCGGCTGCGGCTCTGGCGCCCCCGAACCCCCCGAGCCGGGGCCTGCTGCGGGGACCCAGCAGCGCCCACGCTGGGCCCAGCCCCTGGCCAGTCGCGTCTGGGCTGCTGCCCAGCTGGTGCAATCCCGCGGCGGCCCCGGAGTGGGGGCAGCGGGCCCCAGCCCCACCGTCCCGCAGGGGAACGAACGGGGCTGGGCGGCCGATGCCTCCGCCCCGGGGCTGCCGCGGGATTTCACCAGCTGGGCAGCAGCCCAGACGCGACTGGCCAGGGGCTGGGCCCAGCGTACGCGCTGCTGGGTCCCCGCAGCAGGCCCCGGCTCGGGGGGTTCGGAGGTGCCGCAGCCACGGAGCGCCATGGCCGCTTCCTCCCCCGCGGCAGTGGGAGCTGCAGCAGCGGCTGCTCCCGAGTCCCGCTGCCCGGGAGTGAGAACAGCCGCCGCCTGGCCCCGCGGGCCGCCTCCCTCCTCGCCCTACCACCCAACTGAGTCCTGCCTGCTCGGGGCCAGGCCGGAGTCTCACTCACCCCGGCCCCGCGCTTCTCCTGCGTCTCCCGGGCCTCCCTCCAGCGCTTGCGGAGGGAGGGGGAATGGTGAGCCCGGGGAAGAGGCGGGGATTCGGGGAGGGAGCCAATCGGGGGAGGAGGGGGCGGAGTCAGGGCGGGGGGGGGCGAGCACTTCCGGGCTCCGGGGCATTTCCTTGTTTGTCCGGTGTCCCGACCGCACGTCGGTCGGGACGCGGGACAAACAAGGAAATATCGGGACAGTCCCGATAAAATCGGGACGTCTGGTCACCCTAGGGCAGGCAGGCAAGGAGCCTGCCCTGCCCTGCTCTGTCCCCGGTGTGTGTTGGGTCAGAGCCGCTCTAGGTAAATGCTGGGGGCGGGGGGAGGCCGCAAGGAGCTCGCGGGCTGCGTGTTTGAGACCCCTGTATTAAGGTGATCCTCCATTTTCAAGAAGTGGAGGTGTTTAATTGAAATGACTAAATTTGTGTAATAAGCTGTTGATTTTGGGTTATATAAAGGAAACTTAATTCTCTGTTACAATGGGCTGCCACAGCCTTTAGAGGAATATAGTCCAGACCTTGGTGAATGGAATAAACACAATCCCATTATGTTAGTGAAAGACTGAGGAATATTTATAGCTGGGATTAGAAGAGTCAGCAACCAAGAAGTCATTTGCTTTACTAGTCACTAAAGGACCTGACTGAACAGTGGAAGCTCCAGATTATAAAAAATTACCCTTTCCTTGTGCTGGGGCTCATTCTGAAGTGAAGACTGCATGGTGTGGTGCTCCCAGGGAAACTGCAGATCACTTGAATCAAGAGATGACCTTGGCCTTGAGTGAAGGAATACACTTTTGTTCATGTTAGTCCTGTGAAAATTCTGATTCTAATCAGGACTGTTGCCAGGACCCCTAACCCTACATCCTCATATGGCAGATTTTTTTTTCCTCTTCGAGGATTGTTCAGAATATTTTCTCTACATTTACTATTTATTGCACCTCGTGATTACTGTAAATCACCTATGAGAAACTACATGCAGGTTTCCAGTTTCTGTTAACAGATGGATAAAACATATTTGCTAATTTGCGTGGACAGATAACCACAGCAAAACCTTAAGCCATAAAGAAGCAGACCCACCCAGTTCACAAATAGCAGCAGAGATCCAAGAATAAACTGTCTCTTCGGTCTAGGGTTATTTGTTATAAACCAGGGTGCTGGTGGTATATTTGAACTTTTTTTTCGTTTTAAATGCACCAAATCCTACCTTCTGTTACACATGCACAACCCCACAGTATTCAGTGGGAACTGCTTGTGCAATCTGAACGCTGAATTTGTCCATAGCTTTTAAATACTATTTTGGATTAAAACAAAAACAAACCCAACTGATTTACCCACCTCTAAGACTTTGCCCAAAATTTAAACTGAGACATCTTGATGTTTGAAATTTTATTTAACCATTCTGGCACCTGTGCACTCATTTTGTGCACCTGAGACCAGAACCTGAATATTACAAGAGCCTCTGATTGAGATTTTCAGCACAGTTTTGCTCATCTAATACATTCAGATGTTTATTCAAAGCAAAGGGAATTTGGTTGTCATCTAAACCAAACCTCTGGAGGTTTGCAAGTCATTCAGGGCTTTTCTACACAGGGAGTAGCTATTCCTGATAAAATAGAGTAGATTAAACTAATTTGAAATATTGCACTCTTACTGCAGAATAAGAACATCCCACACATGGAGTCAATCAGCTTTCGGTTCACACTCTACTTTATTCTGGATTAATTTTCATATGTAGACAAGCCAATCATGTGTTTGGAATATTTAAGTCTAGAAACCTATAACTAGAGTCCCTAATCACAAGCGTATGATAGTTTATTAAGCCAATTGTTAATGTAATAATTGTGTAACCCTTTGTCTCTTTGCTCTTCACTGTGCCACTCTGCTCTCTCCAGACATACCTGTGTTTCCCACCATCACGGCCACTGTGACGTTTCAGGAATTTCGCTATGATGAGTTTGACGAATCCATCTTCACTATTCCTGATGACTATAAGGAGGACCCCAGCCGTTTTCCTGATCTCTAATTTAACTGGAAAGTTAATAACAATACCAGCGTACCACAGTGAAAGCAAATGGATGCAAATAGCCCACAGATATAGTTATAGAAGTGGGTCAAAATGGAAGGGATAAACTTTTTTTAAATGATCCAGAAGAAAAGGGAACACACACATGACTGATGTACTGAAATTCACTATAATGGGCATCTAATCTAGTATCTGAATTACAGCAAATCTCCTGATGTGTCATTTACACTTTTATACATACAGTGCTGCGAGCGAGATAGTTTGACACCTCAGTGACTCTAAGGATACTTTAACAGCTGTGAGGACTGTCATTTGTTTATAAATTTTTTACATTTGTTCTTGGTGATACAAAAAGTACTCTTGGACCATTAGCGCAAAAACTGAAATGTCTTAGCTGGATATTAGCCCTTTAAACATCCCACCTTACACAAGGTGACCTTATAATATTCTTTCAAGCTGTTTTCATAAATTGTAAACTATGTAACATTATGTATAGTTCAGTAATTGAATGTTAGTTGAACGTATATTAGAAGGAATGCATTTTCTGTAGATGAATGAACCAAATGGTAACCATTACACAATTGCATTTACACATTGCAATACACTTCAGAAATAGCATTCACTCTGCAGGGAATAAGGTACCTCCTTTAGCACCTTAGTGCAATCCATTGTGGTGCTATTCATGTTTTTATCTGAACTGTTATCTTTTTCACTGCAAGTTTACTAATTTTCCTTTCAAAGAATTTACAAATACTCTCTTCCCCCACCCCCCTCACCTCCCTGCTAGTTTAAAAATCCTTGCTGTGTTCATGATATGGTGTTGATTAGCATGCTTGGGGATTCTTTATCTACCTAGAAATTGCATCACTTGCATTATTTTACTCTTGGTTAGGAGACTTGCCCCATAATCGCTGCACATCAACCAGGCTCTTTTATATTGATGTGGAGCAGCACACTGGAACATATTGGCTGCATCAAGACACAATCTCAGACGTTAGAGAGGTTAAGTGAAATAAAACTTGTATCTTGAAAACCTAGTGTAATTGTAGGGCACATTTAATAGGACTCACAATGGAAAAATGTGCACTTTTCCAATACTTAGGGTGTAACTTCAGTTTCTTCCTCTTGCCATATAATGGAGTATGTTTATTTCTTAAAATAGGCTTTAAAATCAGGAATTGTTTTGGCTTCTTTAACTTATTCATTCCACGGTCCTAAATTTGAGGGTAATCTAGCTTTGTTTTGCTAGAAAGAATGTGTGAAGCTGGCTGTTAGTGCTAATTGTTTGTATGAGATTTAGCTTCAAGTGCTGTGTGTCCAGAAATGTAAATTTTCAAAATTGTTTTGTGCACCCCAGCTAAACTACTTTTTCTAGAAACCCATACAGTAAATGTTAAACTTGAATATCTATAATGAACCATCAATGCTTAGTAAAGGTAACCAATCTTACTAATCAGGTGGATGATGAAATCAGACAGCTAAATCATGATACAGTAAAAGCAGACTTGTCAGCCACATTGGTTTTATTGGGAAATGGTTAAAGTAGAATTCTTTCAAAGGGCGTTGGCCCGGTCTGTATAAAAGGCTGCCCTAAAGTTACAATATCCACAGTTGAAGGAGTCCTATCCCCTCACCCACAATAGCAGTTGACTAAATGGACTGACGGGGAAATAAGGATGGTTGCTCCATTCCAGTAGTATTTTAAACCTGTGAAAGGTTAACACTTGCCTATCTACATTGCAGATTGGTGACTGATACGCTAGAGAGAAATTGATCAGTTCTCAATGAAAATAAAAAGCACTAGTGAATTGTAAAATTGTTGTAGTTATTCCCAAAGTACATAACCAATCACAGATGTTGAACATTTAGTAGGAGTGATGAGTTGTTCTTCCAGCTCATTATGAGTCCCTCAGGTTTGACATTGATTACATGAATCGGTACCTACCTTGCATCCTCCTTTGGCATCAGCTGAAATCCTTAGCAATAAGTGAGACAGAATTATGTGGATGGAGACAGAATTATCTTGTCTGCTCTGTAGGTCAAGGTTAAGCTTCCGTAGGGCCCATTGTAGGAACTTACAATGCCACCCTAGCTATAACTGTTCTAAGGATAAATGGTGAGAGGGCTTCAGTATCCAGTGCTGTCAGTCCAGCATGGGTGACAAAGCCTAAACCTGTTCCTACAATATTTGTAATTCTGAAACTAATGGATACACCTCACAACTTCAGTACTTAACTATGTGGCAATTTCAGCAAAGACAAATTGGGATGTTTCTCAATGACAGAAATCAATAGTTGATTAAATCTTCCTTAGTATTACAAGAAAGGAACTAGTACTTTGATGTAAAAAAACAAACCAACGCCCAAGCCTGTATCATAAAAGCTGCACCCATAGGAAGAGATGCTGGAAGCTGAGTTTTATATTAAAGGCACTATAACTGGATTTTTTTTTTTTAAATAAGCCTTGAGACAAAGTAGAGGGTACAATCCACCCATGGTATGTGAGATCAGTAGTGGGCCTGAAGAGAGGACTGCCTTTTCCTCTAATGAACTGTTTGATTTAAAACTCATTGCCGTCTATGGAAACATGATATCAATGGGCTTTGGACTAAGCCTTACGATACTAGGAATTAGGACAATTAGGAATCATTTGACTGTAACCTTTGTTTTAGAACAGTTGCTGTTAGATTCCAGTGACAGTCTCAATCAAATTTTAAGTAAGAATTAGCATAATTGCTTGCATCAAATCCTTTGGATACACCATAATTTGGCTCGACATTCCCAGTGACAAATTTAAAAACACAGCTAGTGAAATGTGTGCTTTCAAGAGTGGCTTCCTAAATAATACACAGAAGGCATAAGTCTTAGCAAATGAGGGATGATGTGTGAGTACAGGAGGTCAGTGTTGTAGACCAACATCTATGGTGTAGCAGGAGTGAGCTGGCATAGCTCTCTTTCTGTTCCCTCCTGCCATGTAAAGGATAATTTTGTCCCCTCTACAGAGAGTATGCAGCCACAGTACTTTTACAGAATGCATATACCACAGCTTGCTTCAGCAGCATAACAATGAACATGTCATGTAATAGTCTGAAAACTTTACATATGCATGTAAAGGGATTTGTTACAAAAAGATACCCTGGAATGTGAAAGGCAGTTATCTGATTGTTTTAAAAAGCATGACATTTTTGGAAGTATGCTATTTGTATAATTTCAATATCAGTACTGCTGGGAAAACAACAAAAATGTTAATCTTCTACTATCATGGACATTCTAAAACAGTCAAAATTTAGCGATGCAAATTATGAATAATTACATGTCCATTTGAAAGTCAAGCTCTTAAAATTTCAAGATTCCTCACTGCGTGGGGAGGAGCGATCTCAGAGCAAGATTGAAGAAAGCCTAAATGTGAGGTACTTTTTAAAAATTAGCAGTTGGATCTGGCCCTATTTCTTAGTGGTGATTGAAATGTTTGATTCAGAATATTAAAAAACAGCCATTAAGTCTCAAACTGAAACAGAATGTTTGCAAAGTCCTAGAACTGTTCCTTAACCAAACTCAGTTTTACTGGTCTTCCAAAACACCGCTTTAATTTGTGGTAAAGGGAATGCATTTTATTTTATTTTCAAGTAGCTGCGGTTCCAGTCACTCTATTCACTTTTATAACTGCGGTTCTTGACACATGTACTTATCAAATTGATTGTTACAAAACTTGATATATTTTCCTAGAAACCCACCTTAAGTTTGGTAATATATTCAAAGCAACTGTCAATTTTTAAATGTACTTGTTCTTGATTTTTTAATTAATGTAAGGATAATTACATTATTTAAACTTTAACAAATCTCCTGTAATGCTGCAGAGTCATTTATTTTCTTTAGACATTTGTAATTATCATGGAAACTTATGGTCACTTTTTTGCATTTTACTATTTGTGTGGTCTGTGTTCTTAACTTACCTTCACTAATAGTCATTTTTAGGTTGTATCATCTGTTAGAATAAAGACCAAAAGATGCTGTTTGATTCTGAAACTGAACATGTGAAAACTTTAACTATAACTGTACAGTACTTTACATATGTACATTGTAGGCACTTTGTACATGTTTGAGCAAGGATTGAGTTGAGGAAAGGTTGGAGTGCTTCAGCTCATTCTGTAAGGATGTTTTATTGGTCAGTTTTTAAATAAAATATGAAGTTTTCAATATAATCTTGTTCCTCCCATCTCTTGTAGAATTTTGTTACTCTACCTTACTCAGACTAAAAGTTATCTTCACAAGAAGGTTCTGATCCTGAGAAGATATAGTTCCACTTGAAATCAATTTGTTTGTAGGATCTGCATACAACTAAAAACCCACTTCCGGCACCACTGCACTTAAGCAACAGTAGATTTAAAAAAAAAAAAAAATGGGAGGTCAGGGTTTCACATATTAGAATTCACTTTCCATTAAAGAGCCTGATGTATGCAATTTCTCTCACTCAATGATTGGAAGCATGTCATTTAACATAGATCTGGAAGAAGGTGATGAGGGAGAACAACAGACTCCTCAACTCTCCTTTCATTGTTTGCCTTCAAGACATGAAGCCTATAAATTGGGTCTTTTCAAAACCCCCATTAAAAATTTAGTGCTTAACCCTAGAACAGGGGTAGGCAACGTAGGGCATCCTGATTTTCAGTGGCACTCACACTGCCCAGGTCCTTAACCATTTTAAAAACCTTATTTACTTCACATACAATAGTTTATTCATATTGTAGACTTATAGAAAGAGACTTTCTAAAAACATTAAAATGTATTACTGGCACACAAAACCTTAAATTAGAGTGAATAAATGAAGACTCGGCACAACTTCTGAAAGGCTGCAGACCCCTGCCCTAGAATGTGGAGTGGAAACAATTTTATTGCAAGACTAGAGTGATGACTTGCCCCCTGCCTGAGGAGGAAAATTATTTTTAGTCACACCGCTTAGCCTTTCTCCAAAGTGTTGTTGAAATTTACATCTATAAAAAGTTATCTGATTCCTTAACATCTTAAAGGAGACAGAAGTGTTACCTCACGCACATACAGAGCAGGCAATTTACAAGCTTTACATCAAAGCAGCAAAAGCAGGGACCAAGACAATCCTTCGAAGGCCAAACACTACGGTAAAATGCTGGAACGTTAATTATGAGAAGTATTTTTTAAAATAGCAGTGAAAAGCACAACTGTAACTATCCTGAAATTCTTGAAGTTGGACCTGAATCTGAATATTTTACTAGTTAGTGCAGTTAGTAAATAGCTCCCTTACATGTTGGTTATCTGTAATATGCATTTTTATTAACTAGTGAATCCATTTAAAATTTTTCAGCACAGCACTGATAGTTGATTATTGGGAGGGGAGCAGCAGAACATTTTACCTTAATGAGAATGTGGGAACGGTCAGTTACACATCAATTCCTGGTAATGAATTATATTTAATTCAGAATTAGAGCTGTGCAAGAACTATTTCATAATGTTTGGCTTTGTTTTGAATCTGAATGGAAACAATTTCCCATAAAATCAAGTGTTTCATTTCAAGAGTTTGAAACATTGATTGGTTAATGCTTCGCCCCCCCCAAACAAAACTGCTGAAATCAAAATGTTCTAAGTTTTGTTTTCAATTAAATGTAATTTTCTTAGATGTTCTAGTGGAAAATTCAATCAGTGCTATTCAGAATGTCTCAGGTATGCAGAGAACAGCTTGCCTGTATTAAATGAGTTAAGGTTGATATTACTGCAATTTTTCTATCACTAAATGTAAACTTAAGTATATACACTCTTGAGGTCAAGAAATAAGAATCCTTTTACACCATTTTCTTATATTGAGGTGCATTCAATTTAACTGCAAGCAGCAGCTACTGAAATATCTCCATGCTATCCAGATAAGGATTGCAAATGTGTCAAAGTGACATGAAAGCCTGCCATTAATCTAACTCTTATTACAACTGGAGCATTTTGCAGAGCAGCCAAGAGGAATCACTGCACGCACTTATACTTTGTGCTTTCTTTTAAGCAGAAGACAGCTTTTTACTTAATGCAATGGCACGTGACTTTCGGCACCACGAGGATGATACATCTCCAGTCATTTGTGGGAGGAGGAGCAGGGAAGGAGAGGTTACTTATTTTAAAAGTAACAAGTTCTTAGAGATGTTTTGTCCGTATGGGTGCTCTACAGTAGGATATATGCGCACTTATGCACTGTCAACCAGAGAATGCAAAGCAGCGTCCACAGGCTTGCATGTTTGTAGAGCAGCATTTTGTGCCTCCAAACAAGGGCATATAAGCACAGAGCCGCTTCCACTTTCTTCACTACTGCAAAGCAGAGCCTCCAGAGCTAAAAGGGAAAGCGGGTGGGACACATTACAATAACCTTGTATTCTTTGAAAGGTATGTAACTTCTGAGTATATGTCCCTGTGGGTGCTTCACCATAGAAGATGCCCAAGCAGTAACTTGCTGAGGAGGCAAGTCCAAGACAGTTCAGAGGACTGCATCACCAAAGATGGTAGTATCCCTAGATGCAGGTAAGATCGTGTAATTCTTGGCAAAGGTATAAATGGGAAACCAAATTGCAGGCCTACAAATTTCTGTTATGGGAACACCTTCAATGTGCTGTCACTCTGTGAGGGAGGTCTGCATCCCAGTTGATTCATAGCAGGTTAAGATGCAACCTGAAACCCAATGACAGTCTGAGTGGAAATAGGTTAACCCTTCATCCTCTCTCCTAATAATACAACTAGCATAGGAGGTGCCTGGCAGGTCTTAGTCCTGTCAAGGTAGAAGGCAACAGCCCTTCCGGCATCTGTTTTATGTAGGCTGGTCTCCTCCCCAGAGGCCTGAGGTTTTGGGTAGAACACTGGCAGATGAATCTCTTGAACAACATGGTATTCTGAAGACAGTTTTGAGAACAAATGAGGATGGGGATGCAGTGTAACCTTGTCCTTCTAAGAAGTGGTATATGGCAGCTCAGGCATAAGAACACTGAGTGATAGCTATGAGGAATAAAGTCTTTTGGGAGAGGTGGAGGAGAAAACAGGTAGCCATGGTTCAAATGGAGATTTCCTCAGGACATTGAGATCCAAACTGAGGTCCCAGTGGAGGGGCTGCTTTCTGTACAGGAGGCAACCTATAGGAATCTAGCTGTAATATGGTGGGAAAAGACTGAAGTCTTTCTGGTTGGAACTCTTATAAAATTGTTCCCTGAGGTGACCCAGGAATTCTAGTAAACCCACTGAGGGGATGGAGAGGGGAAGGGTCCCTTCTATGGATAGTCATAAGCCCTGTCTCCAGGATGTCTGGAGGGATCTGAATACTGGCTCATTAGGGTGTGGTAGCAAGGTGATGAAAAAGAGCCATCTATGGAGGCCTTCAGACTCTGAGAAGTATCATCCCCTGGGCTGAAGGAGGGAGCATCAGACATGGGTGCTGGAGGTCTGACCAACGTTCAATCTAAGCAGTACTAGGGAAGGGGTCCTGGTAAAGGACCGTAACAGGTGAGATTCTGGTACCTCCGCTATAAACAAGTCCTCTGAGAAAAGAAATCTTGAGGCCAATGATGTCCAAGAGAGACAGCTGGTATTGGGCCTGGCATTGTACTGGTGAGGCTTGTAGAAGAGCTTCTCTGATCTTGAAGCCCTGGTGTAAGGGAGATAATGGTCCTGTGGCATGCATTGGAGGCCTGTGCCTGGAAATGTCAGTTGGTAACAAGGAAGATAGGTCCTGTGCTGTCTTAAGACTTGTCCATATGCTGCTTGTTGTGCAGTACCAGTGGCTTGGTACCCAGACTCCGATGGAGCTTTAGTTGCACCCCTTGAGGTATGTGGGGTTTATGAGGTGACCTACCCTCTTAGGATAGGTCCACACTACCCACCCAATTCAGTGGGTAGAGATTGATCTTCTGGAATCAATTTATTGTGTCTCATCTGGACACAATAAATCAATCCCAGAAGCGCTCCCCTGTTGACTGCGGAACTCCTGCTCGCCGAGAGGAGGAAGCGCTGTCGACGGGGGAGCTTGCCTGCGCCGCGTGGACCCGCAGTAAGTAAACTTAGTTCGCTCTAAGAAACGTCAACTTCAGTTATGCTATTCTTGTAGCTGAAATTGCGTTTCCTAGATCAATCCCCCGCCCCAGTGTGGATCAGTCCTTAGATTCTCTGGAAGGAGAAAGAGTCTTCTTAGATGTCCTAGCCTTTGAAGGTGCTGCTGCTATGGGACAGTCCAGGAATTTGAGGTTGATGTACACAAGGGGAAAGTAGAGTCCACCTGAGCCTAGTGAGCATGCCAGTAGAAGGAGCTTCAGTCTAGCCTCTTTCTGAGACCTATCTTTAAACTCCATACAGACATTAGATGCAGATGGGTTATAGGTGCCTCTGAGGCAGGGAGAGCTTGAATTCCCAACACTACAAGGCAAAAACCAGTGGGCAGGTCTGTCAGGGCTTGAACCCTGGGTCTTTAACATAAACCAGAGTGGTAGAGGACTGAAGGGGAGAAGAGTAACCCTTTCCTAAACAAAACCATATAACATTAAAGAAATAAGGAAAAAATAAATGGAATACAAAGCAAGGCAGGAAGTGGAGAATCAATAGACAAGCAATTGCTTCATCAAGCCACAGGCAATAAAGAAGGAACTGAGTGATGTAGGGACATGCCTCATTTGGAGGCCTAGAGGTGCTGCTCTGCACAGGACTGAGAAAGCATGGATGCCTATACATCCTACATTAGAGCACCCATATGGACATATACTTGAAGAATGTATGTTTTCCCCTTACTGTGCTTCTGTTGCTAACTGATTTTACTAAAATGCTAAATGTTAGCATTTCTCAGTCTTCAAAGCTGGTACTCCATCAAAAGGAATGCGGGCAATTCACATGTGGCAGAGATATCAGTGTAGGCTCAGGGAGTTAAAATAATCATTTAGTATTGGTCCACTGTACAACTATAAGATCCAATATTCTAAAAATGAGAACTTGGATTCTGCAGCAAATTCCAAAACCTTGGAAAAACAGAGCCATACACAATGAACACTCAACTGGTTACATTTTAATAGTTAATTAAATCTGTTTTTGTTTTTATTTGAAGCTGCTGCAAAAAAAATCAGGAGCTGCTGATACTGATCACAGACCTATTGTACTTCTGACTGCATGGGGGTCATTAAAGGCTTGCTAGGCCACATCTCATTTATATTAGTTCCCAGCTGATGAAGGGGTATCCACCCACACCACACACTAAGATATGATCTAAGCTAATTTCAAAGTATTCTACATTTAAAAGTGAACATTTGCCAAAATGACCCCACTTGTCTGCTAGTGAAAAAGTGAACTTGGCACATGCTGACTTCTGAACAGCAACTAGGGCATCTGTGTTCAATTTTATAACAGGTAGAAGCATTTACTCATTGCACTGGTGAACAAATGTGAATTAGTAAATGGTAGTTTGTAAACCTTTTTTGTTACTTCCACTGTGTCTTCAGGCACCTGCACTTGAGTCACACACACACGATTCCAGAAAAATAGTGTAAAATTAATGTATGTAGTGTTTTTCCAAGTTTGTACCCACCACACTTGTTGGTTATCGGAGGACAGGATTTTCCTCATTGTTCAATGCTTTTTTAACCTACAAATGTTTTAATAAAAGCAGGATGGCTTTTTTCTTTTGTTCTGTACTTGCTAGCAAAATAAAGTACATTTAATTCAAATATGAAGGAAGTGTAATTTAATTAGAAGATGCAATATGAATGTCTGTTTTTTCTTGATTAATGGGATTATCAGCTTGTTTCACTCAACTAGAAAGAAAAGGCTAGGAGAACTCTTTGTATTGACATATACCTCTCTGTATTGACAAAATACTCAACACTTTTTTAAAAGTTACATTTCTACAAATTCTAAAAATGACACTGCATATCTAAATGGCAAGTTTCATTTTAAAACGTCTGTGGAAAAGTGACAATTTAAAAAACCAGACTCATAAAAATTACAAGCACTTGTGCTAGTTTTAGTTTCATTCCAATACCTACTCATTTAAACCAGTGAATTGTTCTGTCATTTCAGGACCTTCTTTAATACGTTAGCTTTTAGAGTTGTATAGCTGATGCACACCCTTGCATTTCATTATCCTGTTCCTGCTAATCTTCCATCACCATTCTAGAGAAGATAAAAGGTGAAAGTGTTTATATTTCAATGAAAATACACAATGAGAAAAATATATCTGAAAAGTACTTAATACTTTAGGTTCTCATTCAGGTCTATTACTTTTATCCCCAGTTAAGGTAAAATACATACTGTACTGAGGGGAAAAAAAGACTTAACTCAGAGCTGAAAGATAGGCTGGCTTAACAGTTTTCTTCACCACATTTACTAGTAAGAGATATGGATTTAAACTGTGATCCTGTTAAAGGAGGTGGATGAGGGGGAAAAAAGTCAACTCTAAATGAATGAGGTAATTTCATACATTCAATAGTGTAAATAAATACAAGTACAGTTTTACAGGAACATGAGCATAGGTTTAAGGGTTTTATTATCAAAGTCTTGTAAAACAATTTCAGAAACTGTACATCAACATGGCACAGACTGTAGCCCACTTTTGTTTTTACCTGCACAAAAGTAAAAGCTCTGAAACGTCTTTAACTAAGAAAACAGCTCGTCTAA